>NC_037329.1:90288887-90592637 GCF_002263795.3 Bos taurus | reverse complement strand
AGTCAGACACGACTGAGAGACTAAGCACACCTGATGCTGATGATATTGAGTTCCTGCATCTCAGGGACAAGCAGAATCTGAGATGGAAATGGCAGCCGGATGCTATTGCTGCCTCTCATTTCTGAGGATCATCGGATGGCCACTAATGGCTTCTGGCCTTTTACATCCTGCAACCCAGAGACCCCAAAAGAGACTGATTTCCTTTTCACTTCCCACTCTGAGTCCCAAGGGAAAGCTCAACTTGGCCCAGCTTAGGTCAGATGGGTACCCTCACCACGAACAGCCATGTTCATGGAGACTGGGTCAGGGAAGAGACCGTGATGGTCCACATTATACCAGCATGGGGGGTTCATGGTCATTCTGTGCACGTTGGAAGTTCTCAGAAGGAAGGAGGGTTGCTGAGAGGACAAAATCATTTTTATACTGTGCAGAATATGTTTGCAATATGTGTTTCTGCACCAGTGCTCAGCCATGTATAAACACCCAGACCTCCCCCTTCTCTGGAGAGCTCGATAACCTTTCAGGAGGAGACTGGTTTTTATTGCCATTCTGTCAAGAATAATAAAACAGTTTTTGGAGCTAGCACATTTGTTCATTTAACAAATATGTTTTGAACATCTAATATGTGCCAGGCACTGTGTTAGGAGCCCAGATGGGGTGACAGACCATAAGTACACAATGAAACAAAAAATACATAATTACAAGTGATAATAAGTTTCAAAAAGGAATTAAACAGGGAATGTGGATGGAGAATGATGGGGTAGGGAGGCACCTGATTAGATAGTAGAGTTGGTGAGATCGTCTTGAAGGGGACATTTCAGCTGAGACCGTTAGAGAAAAGGAGCCTGCTGAGCTAAGTGGAAGCAGTAGGAGCACGGCATTCCCTCACTGAAAGCCTTGTGGTAAGAGTGTTTGGTGGATCTGACCAAGGGGAGGAGGCCAATGTGGTGTGGGGTGTGGTGGGGGGAGAAGTTGGTGCAGGGGAGGATAGTAAAGGATGAGGGTGGGGGGAGTAAAAACCAGGTCAGGTGGGGTCTTGTGAGTTAGTGTTAACGGGTTTGGGATGGGAAGTCATTGAAAGCTTTGAAGCAGCAGCATGACTTGCAATTTGTGCTTTAAAAGTCGGTTCTGACTATTGGGAGTGTTCCATCTTCTGTCTGATGGAAGTGGGTAGGAGTGTGTTTTTTGAAAGTTGTTTGGCAGGTGCTGAGAGAAATAGAGGAGGAAAGAGAAGTTGCTCTGCTCCTATCCTGGTTCAGCACATCCTTCAAGCGAACCATGTGGGCCAGATGGAGAAATGGGGGAAGCTTTCTTTTCTCCTTTGGCTGATGACTCTTCATTTAATGGAAAGGTAAAAGCAAATAGGAAAAAAAAAAAAAAAAAGAGGAAACTGGGATATTAGACTCAAATACTGGCCAGAAGATCCAGGACCAGTTACTTAACCTCCTTCAACCTCTTTTTCCGTATCTGCTGAATTGGAATAATACCGTGAACCTTGCAAGGTCATTGTAAGGGTGAACTGAGGCAGAACTCGCCACAGGTGTGCCAAGCACATGGCAGCTGTTAGAACTGTGTCCAGAGCCAGCCACCTTTTAGGCCTTAAGGATCAAACCAGGCTTTGAACCCCCCACTTCCTCTTTCAGGCCCCCAGTGGCTGGCTACCTTCCTTCTTACCTGAAACTCCCATAAAGAAAATGTCAGTTTACTAGAGCTTAGAGCAGTGAGGGACTTCAAAATGTGCCTCTGCTTTCAAGTAGGTATGGATTAGTTTTATTTTGCACTTTATTAAATTCCTCTGGAATGTACTCATTTTTAGCAGGCACCTGGCAACACTGCTTTTGGGCATTTGAGAGCCCTGGGAGGAGAAAGGTTTTGCACTCTCCTCCCCCACTTCATTGTAGCCCCTCTGGACTGACTCAGTGTCAAATTGTTAATGCGGTCTCCAAACGCTCACTGTTGGCTCCTGAAGTCACAGCCTCTGGCGACCTCCGTGCTTTGGACACAGGGAAGGTGAGGTTTCAGAGATGCCTTCCATTGCCTTGATGGCCCTGCTTAATGCTGGGCTCCTTGTCCAACCCCTGGTGCAGCTGCAGTGACTGCCACCTGGTGAAATTGCCTTTGAAGGCCGGTGTTTCCTTGGGAAGAACTTAAGCCCCAGTGGCAGACTTAGGTTGCAATGGAAAGTGGATTCCAAAGCTGTCCCTGGAATGTGAACTTTTCCTGGAAACTTTCCATGTTGCCTCTTAGAGAACAGCAGGCATCAACTTATTCACACCAGGAGTCAATTAAAGAAACCCAAATTATTGCCATTCCAATAAACAATGATCTCTCTTCCTTTTCAAATAAACTTGTTAGAATGGCCTAAAAGCCGGGTGTAATTGCATGATCAGATAGCATAAATCTGATTAGAAGCTTTTCGTCTACTTTATTTTCTCCTGCAATCAGAGCTATTTTTAGTAAATGCTAAAAATGTATTTGAACAACTTCAATGTATACCTCTTCTAAAACCTTTTTGGGGTCCTTTTCATTCATCCTTTATCCTTTTTGATGAGGCATGAATGTTCCTACGACACTATTCAGAGAGGAAAAGAGAACACCATACCTTCATAATTTAGCCTATGATGTCAACACATGTGTCCTGGATACAAAGATTTATATCATAGGTTTTTGAGGGGAGTCATTTAAGTTCTGAGTTAAATGTTTGATCCACTGGAGGGAAAGTAGAGGAAGTAACACGGTGGGAATATTAGCAGTAGCTCATGACTATGCCTTTCAAAATTGTCTTAAAATAGGACCTTGAAATAGGACCTCCCAAGGGCAATCATTCTTAGCAATTATCCTTCTTCTTCTCCTCCAACTTCCTGCCCGCCCCCCACACACATCAAAGACATTTTCCTTATCCCAAAGTGCATCTTTGTCTGTCCAAACTTGAGATAACTGCCAAAACCTCCTAATCTTACAGGAGTACGATGTATGTCGTTCCCCTTTGCTTAGCACAGTGCCTGATACATAATGGGAAGTAGGGAAAGATGGAGGAAAGGAGGGAGGGAAAGGGGAAGGAAGGAAGGAGAGAAGATGCTCAAACTCTGCATTGTTAGGGTTCAATAATCTCTTTGAAAGACCATTCTTCTGGTTGAAATGCATGACTGGTGAATTTTGGTAATATGTATTTTGACCAAATGCAGAGCACTGACTAATATCATATGTCAGATACCCTTAGTATGTGGCATGAGGAGTGGGTAATTGTGGGTGAACACTTTTCCCTTTGTAGTGGGATTTCTTAAGGGTCTGAGTTAAAATTCCATGTCATCTTCATGTTGATGAAAATTACTGCTGTCATTTTAGGTTTCTCTTAGTTCACCATGTCCTTGTCAATTCTGATGATGAAAAAAGCTCCCTTGAGGTTTTTTTTTTTTAAAAAAACAAATTCCCATAGAACTCAAGCAATTGCCCTTTTTTTCTTTTGCCTTTTTTTGGAGTGTAAAAAAATGTTAGCTTGAAACATTTGAGTATAACAACAATTTACTAATTGTAGAAATTCCTCTTCTTTTTTTGTTATGCTTATTAGTTCTAAAACCAATGTCCCTGAAACCAATGGTCATCACGTTTCTCTGTTTTTTCAAATTGCCCAAGAACACCAGAAGTAAAGGGGGGAAATTCTAAAATCCTTTTAGGTGATAAAAAAAAATTGCAACCACCAAACATGAAATACCATTTATTTTCCTGTTGATGTATTTGAATAATTTGCATCGAAGTTAACACACACAGCAAAGGAAGAACTCCCTAAAGATTTTGCTTTAATTTGTATGCACAGAGAGATTTAGGGCTAACTGTTAGTAAAGGATGGAGCCTTTAATCAAATGTAGTCAAATGAGCTGTTTGCACTGCTCAAGGGGAGGTGATAGGGTCCACTTATCAGAATCCCCAACACTAGCTGCAGGAGACCTCCCATACTTTCTGCTTTAGAGAAAGAACCCAATTTGGCCAAACAGTAGATAAGAAAAAGGACTCACCACTGGCTAGGTCAATGCTGGCAAGGCTGAAGTTTGATAATGTCTAATAATATCTCATGTTTACATAGGAACCTTTCCCTGGGGCAAAGTACTTTACCAGCATTATCTCATTAACCTGTCCTCTGACCCCCAAAAGCATCCACATTTTACTAAAGCTGAGTGTGAAGAGAAGAGAGAAAGAACAAAATAATTAAATGGCAAAGCTTTAGAATTCAGGTCTCTAGACTGGGTTGCTCACCCATAGCCTGTCTTCACTCTTTGGTGAGGCCCTGAAGACCAAGCAAATGATGGAGGCCTTCAGATTTGGCAAGGCCTTTGAAAAAGGAAAAACAACTCTTGCTTTTCTCTGTTTTCAGTGTGTCCAAAGAACTGGTGAAAAAGCCTAAATAGTCTGCCTGTATCTTCTAATTCAGGGGTTCTTAATCTTGATTCAATGGGTTTTGGGTAGGTGGAAATTATCTGCAATCTTGGGCATATATGACCATATTATGCATCTTTCTGGAGACTGAGCCCATAGTTACATCAGATTTTCAAAATGATCTATGCTTCCTTGCAAAGGACCTCTAAGTTCTTAGTTTTGTTCTCTAACTGGAGTGAGGTATTGTAGCCAGTCTACAGCAAAACTAGTAGAGTTCCAACTATGTGTTCAGCTCTGATCTAGTTATGGGCCATGGAGCAGGAGAAATTGATTTTGCCGGATAACCTGTAAGTCATATGTCTAAGGGTGCTAATACTTTATTTGGCTCCAAATAATTTTCCACCTGTGCTTCTTTCATTGTTTTATCAAAACAGACATTCACTGAGTATACTAATTTCCTGCTGCTGCTGCTAAGTTGCTTCATTTTTGTCCGACTCTGTGCAACCCCATAGACGGCAGCCCACCAGGCTCCCCCATCCCTGGGATTCTCCAGGCAAGAGCACTGGAGTGGGTTGCCATTTCCTTCTCCAATGCATGAAAGTGAAAAGTGAAAGTGAAGTCGCTCAGTCATGTCTGACTCCCAGCTACCCCATGGACTGCAGCCCACCAGCTCCTCCATCCATGGGATTTTCCAGGCAAGAGTGCTGGAGTGGGGTGCCATTGCCTTCTCCACTAACTTCCTAGGTCTGCTCTAATAAGTTACATAAATTAGGTGGGTTAAGACAACAGAAATTTATTCTCTAACAGTTCTGGAGGTTAGAAGTCTGAAATAAGATGTCAACAAGACCATGCTCTCTCTGTAGGCTCCAGAAGAACAACTGTCCTTGCCTCTTCTGGCTGCTGGTGGTTGCCAGCAATCCTTGGCATTCCTTGTCTTGCAGATACATCACTCCAATCTTGGCTTTTGTTATCACATGATGTTCTCTTTGTGTGTCTCTCTTCTTCTTACAAGGACAATATTCAAACCAGATTAAGGTTTCACCCTACTCCAGTATGATCTCAGCTTAACTCAATTAACTGCATCTGCAGTGACCCTATTTCCAAATAAGGTCACATTCTGATGTTCTGGAAAGGACATGGATTTGGCGGGGGACACTATCCAACCCAGTACACTGAGCATCTCTCTGTATTGGATATTACACTGGGCACCAGAAACTAAATATAAGGCAAATCACTGCCTAGGTACTAATAATACATAATGACCTTGCTTAAAGTCCAACAGTATTCCTTCTTGGAATTCCCTTAGTTGTCCTGGAGTGATGTAGGAGTGTCCCAGGGTGATGGTGGAGGTATTTTGGTCTCCACTCTGATTTCCTTCTGGATCTATATTCCTGACTATTTTTGAAGAGAGCTGGAGTGCATCCAATAAGGGGCATGAAACTTTCAGCAGTCAAAATAGCTACAAATTCTCCCTTTCATCAACAAATAATTTTGTAATAGAAAATCAACAAAGATTTACTTGTTAGGATTCCCTAACAAGTTTACTTGTATAGGATTCCCTATAGCATGGGGAATGGGTGGTGCAATGGTAAAGAATCTGCCTGCAATGCAGGAGATGCAAGAGATGTGGGTTCGATCCCTGGGTTGGGAAGATCTTTTGGAATAGGAAATGGCAACCCACTCCAGTATTCTTGCCTGGAAAATCCCATGGACACAGGAGCCTGGCAACCTACGGTCCATGGGTTACAAAAGTGTCAGACATTACTGAGGAACTGAGTGCACACACACACACACACAGACACACAGACACACAGGAAATTATATTCAATAGCTTATAATAACCCATAATAGAATATAACCTGAAAAAAAATAACTGAATCACTTTGCTGTACACCTGAAACTAACACAATATTGTATATCAATCATACTTTAATAATAATAGTAAAAAAATAATTTGTGTGAATCATGAGTGTGTAGGACAGGTGTTAAGTAGATCAGCACTACCAGCGTACTCTTCGCAGAGCTGGAATGCTGAGAGCTGAGGCTGGAGAGTTAGACAGAAACCACAGAGGACTTTGTATGCTGAGTTTAGGGTTTTCAATAAGGAAGAGACATAGTTGCGTTTACCATGTTTCCTTCTGGCATGGACTGGGATGACTTGGAGGAGGGATCACAGTGAAGGCTGGGAGCCCAGTTAGGGAGACATTATCTAAGAAGGAGATGGTGGTCATAGGGGAACTGGAATCCAGGTTGGTTGGCTGACTCCAGGTTAAGGGAGAGGATAGAGCCAAAGATAAATTGCAGCTGCTGGCAGAGTGAAATACCGACCATGTCGTGGCAGCCACAGTGCTTCTTAAATGTTAAGAGCCTGCAGGACTGCAGGGGAAGACAGCGGAGCAAACCAGCCCTGACAACAACAGGGGAGCACAATTTCCCTTATAACCACCTCTTCTCCCCTGAGGCGAGTCCCATAGAGGAGTTACAATTACTAGTTACATCTCTCTAGAGAGATGCCTGCTGGACTTTATTCTTCCAGCAGTGCTCTCTTACTCAGGATGCTTCTGGTAGAGAAAGAGGGCATGTCAGGTTAGGAGATGGCAGAGCCTAGTTGGCTTGGAGACATCCTTTTGTCCTTTGACCATCTCGGCATCATGCACTAAACAACTGAGCCCAAGATACTCCCCCAGACTGGAATAATAACACTGACTTTTTTTTTTTTTTAATGTTGTGAGGGAGCCATTAACTCATTTTCCCAAACAACCCCCAAACTCCTTAGGGAACCTGTCATTATTTCTCAAATCACTCATTTTCATGGGGGGGCGGGTTTGGAGACTGGACTCAGAGTGAACACTTGGGGAGCACACACAGTTGTCATGTGGACTTGGATCTTGATCTTCTGGAGTCACTGTGCCCAAGGGGGGCTCTTATTGGGCTCCCCTGCAACCCCTTTAAAGTAAGAACACAACTAGATGAACTCAGTCCAAATCCACTTTGGCTCCACCAGTCATCAGCTCCCCCACTGGTGGCCATGATTCTCCTGTGATACCCTGCCATGTGGGGTGAAGTCATTAAACATAGATCATGGAAAAAACAGGGTCTAATACCCTGCTAACCAGGAACACATGACTTGGAATAAATATATTTCACAATCCCGAGAAAAGCTAATCACAGTTTTAGAGATATTTCAAAGAAACAGAGCTATTCTATGTACAACAATAATTCAGTAGTCAGGGTAGGGGAAAAAAAGCAGGAAGAGGAATGCAGTACTGCATAGCAATCAAGAGGTCTTGAGCAAGTAACTTAACCTCTTGGTGACTCAGCTTTCCCTATCTTTAAACTGGGATAATAGTATCCATCTCAGAGAGTTGTTGAGAGAATCAAATGAGATAAGATGTGCTTAGTATACTCTGAGTTTGTGCTTGGTACATCAAAACCCTCAATGTTACCACTTATAATTCTGGGGGCACAGGGGATGAGACTAAAGATGGAAAGTCAACTAGTAGTTGTCAAAGGAATGATTGAATTGAGGTGTCAGTGGCTCAGAAGCAGGGCTGTGTTCAGAATTTTCTCTTGCTATCTTGCGCTCTCTCCTTCCTGGGTTTTCCCTTTGATCTTTTTTTTTTTTCCCCAAACTCATTCCATCTTTGTGTTTCCTTTTTCTTAGTTCAGAGTGACAGGTAAGAAGGATCTCTAGGTTAAAAGAAGTGTCTCTGAGGAAAATGAGGCTAACTCCATTCTGCTTTTTCTTAAAGGCTGGTCCTATGCAGAAGGCTAACCCTGGGTTAAGCTGTTTCATTTTTAAAAATCAAATAGCCAGGATTAAGAGACACTGTAATGTTTATCCTACCCATGCTGTATCTGTCTTGGAGGTGGAACCCATTTAGTATTTCTATTCATAAGCAGATTCCCAAGTTGGTGGTTTGACTAGGAAAAAATTGTGTTTTATTGTTTCAAAATAAGAAAGGCATTTCAGGTGGATTCTGATTGGACAGCAGAGATCGAGTTTAGATTTTTTTCAGCCAGCACTGCAACGGATCAGACAGATTTGGGCGATGCTGAGAGACGAGCACAGAGCAGTTATAAATGCATGATAGCAGTGGTGTGCACTGAAAGCGGACTTGTTTATATGGAGTAAACATGGGTACAATCTGTAGACCAAAAACCACTTGGTGAACGGAGGAACTGTGTGTCTCCTTCCTCTCATCAGAGATGAATTAACTGAATTTCCTTGCTGTTTCACTTACCTCTTAGAGTGAAATAGATTCCCACCTTAGATGAAACATGAATCTGCTTTTGTGGAGGGAATTCCCCTAAGTGAACCCCAAACCCCGAATGGAGAACTTGAAAGCTTAATTTTTAGCCTTCCTTTTTGTCAGCCACTGGTTCTAGCAGTAAAATGAAATGTCTTTGTGACTTGAGAGGATGATTTGGTTTGAACATTTGTTCTCATTTTCTGGGGCTCTTCTGACTTTATCAAGCCTTTTGGCTTTTTTAAGAAAGCTGATAGAAGCATTGGCAAATGTGTGCTCTGCTGGAAGTCGGAAGTACTGGTGGCAAATTAATATGGCATTGACTTTTTCCTAAAGAAAATATGTTATTTAGTAGTTTTATTCCTTGGAAATGCTAAGTGCAGATGGTGATGAAAATGGCAACAAATCCTTTCTGCTAAAAATTAGTTTCCTTCTAGGCTGGTATGTGTCTTTGTGCAAGGGTGTCAAATGGATGCCATTTGACATCCATGTCAACCCTCACTGAATGAGACCCAGAAGTTAACAATGAGAAATGCAGCTATTACCACAGTATTCAGTGTTAATCATAAAGGACTGAGAAAGGAAAAAAGAGGAGGTGGGGGGTAGAATACATGTAAGATATATTTTAAATAACATATTAAATTTAAAAAGATCTTACCTTCACATTTAGATTTTCCCCTCAAGTCAGCCTCCCATTAGAGCATCAAATTTCAGTTTGAACTGTCTCTCACATGCAAGCTTCCTTTTATTTGCAATAGTCTGCACATACACACACACACACACACACAAACACACAACCAACACCACCACCACCACCACCACTACCACCTACCTTTCATTTCTTTTATGCATGACTCGATTTTCTGTGAGACTCTAATTTCTAAGCAATCTAAAGCTCACCTAGTCCCATAAACTAATGGGGTCTGGATTCTCCTTATATCTAACTATCAGGGTTTGATGAGAAGATTGGCAGATAATTGTACTGGGCAAAACCGTTTGCAGTTCTAATTTACCAGTTTCTGCTATGAAGTCCCCTACGACTACACCCTTCTCCCGGTCGGAAATCCAGTTATCTCACAGGCACATGTCTTAAGCCTGCAGAAATGTGGCAGGCGAGGTGCAGTGGGTTCAGGGTTCCTGGTGTTCACCATCAGGGCAGAGGCACTGCTCTCTCACTTCTTTCTCTGCAAATGCACTGGACTTATTTTTGCTGTTTTATTTGTTTTTATTAAAGAACAGCAACAACAAACAGAGTGTTCCCTGAGAATTCACACTTTCCAGAGCTAGGGGTGGGAGGAAGAAGAATTGAACTACAGTCCCTGGAATTGTTTTCATTCTTTCCCCTCAGTCTCTTTTTGTTAAAGAGCACTCCGAGGGGGAACCGAACTAAAATATGCCACAATTTTTTTGGGCTCCAAAATCACTACAGATGGTGACTGCAGCCATGAAATTAAAAGACGCTTACTCCTTGGAAGGAAAGTTATGACCAGCCTAGATAGCATATTCAAAAGCAGAGATATTACTTTGCCAACAAAGGTTCGTCTAGTCAAGGCTATGGTTTTTCCAGTGGTCATGTATGGATATGAGAGTTGGACTGTGAAGAAAGCTGAGCACTGAAGAATTGATGCTTTTGAACTGTGGTGTTGGAGAAGACTCTTGAGAGTCCCTTGGACTGCAAGGAGATCCAACCAGTCCATCCTAAAGGAGACCAGTCCTGGGTGTTCATTGGAAGGACTGATGCTGAGGCTGAAACTCCAATACTTTGGCCACCTCATGTGAAGAGCTGACTCATTGGAAAAGACCCTGATGCTGGGAGGGATTGGGGGCAGGAGGAGAAGGGGACGACAGAGGATGAGATGGCTGGATGGCATCACCAACTCGATGCACATGAGTTTGGGTGGACTCCGGGAGTTGGTGATAGACAGGGAGGCCTGGTGCGCTGCGATTCATGGGGTCGCAAAGAGTCGGACATGACTGAGCGACTGAACTGAACTGAACTGAACATCTTAAGGGCTTCCCAGGTGGTGCTAGTGGTAAAGAACCCGCCTGCCAATGCAGGAGACAATAAGAGATGCAGATTTGAGTCCTGGTTTGGGAAAATCCTCTGGAGGAAGGCATGGCAACCCACAACAGTATTCTTGTCTGGAGAATTCCACGGACAGAGGAGCCTGAAGGGCTACAGTCCACGGGGTCTCAAAGAGTTGGACATGACTAAAAATGACTGAACATGCACACATGCACTACATCCTTAAGGCCCAGATCAATTCTCTGTGCCTCAGTTGCCCCTTCCGTAACCTGGAGACAATATAAGGGTATTTAGGGTAGGATGCTTCCATACGTGCTCTCTTATTCAACTCTGATGCTCAGTGAGATTCCAGAATCCCATACTGAGAGCCTATAAAATGAGAAAAAGAATAGTTTCCAACTCATAATGTTGTTGTATAGATCGAGTTAATGCAGGTGCTTCACACAGAACCTGTACAGAGTAAGCTACCATATTATCATTTTGATATAACACTGATATAATACCCATGATAACAGTACTGTGGAGGCTCCTGTGATTCTTGCAACGGGGCTTTAGGAAGGGGGTCTCTGCCACACGAGGGCTGTTGTCCTTATGCTCCCACTCACTGACTCCTGGTTAGCAAGGAGCAGGAGTCTTCCCTCTAAGCCCCTGTCCCAACTCTCAGGCTGGAACTGGCACGGAAGGTTGAGTAAGCCTCTTGAGGGACTCAAACCACCCCTTCGAGGGGCTGCATCTGGGGTGGGGAGCGGTTCTGGGAAGCACTTCCACAGGTTCCTTCTTGCTGCCAGGCCCTTGAACTCCAAATTAGAAAGTCAGGCAAGAACAAGGGAGCATCCAGCCCTCAGAATTTAAATAGCACTTATGAGTCTTCTACTTCTCACTAAAAAACCAAAACACTTCCTGGGACTAGCACTGCAAAAGTCCTGCTTGATTCCATTCTGTCCTGATGTAACTTATTCTCGTTGCTTACCCTCACTTCAATCCTGGTTTAAATTAAAAAGAATGATGCTTAGAAGATTTTGAGACCTCAGTAAATATCTGTAGCTGGGTGACTAGGGGCACAGGCTATAGTCAATTTGCTGCTCTGAGGCTCACCTTTCAGAGCTTGTAAACTGGGGGGTGGGGGGGATGATACCTACCTCTCAGAGTTATTGTGAAGGATAAATGAAATAATTATATATTAATAATAGTAATGCTGACATTTATCCATCACTTATTAGGTGTCAAGTACTGTGGTTCCGGGCTGTGGATTATCTTAACTGCTATACTGTGTTGTGTTGTACATACAGCTTAGCACATGGCCAATATTTAATACATGTTAGCAATGATAAAGACAATGATTATATCAACAAAGTATGAAGAGCCAGTCTTCACTGCCCTTGGCAACGTGTTTGTGTAATCATTCTCCCTTTCCTAAAGCTGGGAAATCACCCATCACTCCCCTGTTCCCCTTTGGTCCCTTTTCTTCTGGCCACATCATATCTTGAAGCCCACTGCTCTGGTGGAAAAGATGGCCACATTCAGGGTCTTTGGGAATCCTGAGTGTGTCCTTCACTATGGCCTGGCTTTTATTTACTTGTGACACTCAAGCTGCTTTTAGCCTCATCAGTTTCTCCATCTTCAGAGTGTGATCAAGATACCATTAACCACTTATTGTACTTTAGTAGAGTGGGGAGAAAGAGTTTGTAAACACTAAGAATGGTTTTTCTGGCCTATTCCCTATTCTAGAGGTTGGGGTGGGAAATATATGAGGTGAGAAGTATGTGCTTAGTTCTGGCTAAGACTCAGGATAACAATTTCCAGAAGTCAGTCTGCTATATCCAGGGCCTGGCATAGCATCTGGCATGTCCTAGGTCCTCAAGAGATGATTTATTGGCATTGAAGATAATTCATGATTTTAACTCGAGGGCTTATTCTGTATGTCTGCTGCAAAAAGCAACTCAGGGACCAGCTGCCACTCATCTCTCCTTCCAGTTATCCCAGATTTGGAATCTGGAACTAAATGCTACATGCCATTTGTTTTCCTTTGGAAATGAAAATATATAACTGGTGCTAGGTTATGCCACACATGTTTCATTATTGGTTACTACACTTCCTATTTGCTATCCCACCATACCCTCCCCAAGATGCTTTCTCTTTGAATGAATTGTCCTCCAGAGTCTGCAATACCATGCTGAAGTTGAAGGATCACATTTTCTAAGAGTGAGTAATATTAGGTGGTTGTCTTACTGAAACCAGTTGAGCAGTTTGTTTCCATTCATGGAGTATAGGGCACTTTATCTCCTTACTCTTCCTCCCTTTGTTTCTACCTCCTAAATGCCCTCTCTTGCTTCCGATATGTCCATCTCTTGGAGACCCACTTCTTGAACTCAAAGCTGAACTGATGCCAGGGCTATACCACATAAATAGATTTGTAGGTGGGAAGCAGTTTAAAGAAAGGTCAATAGCAAAAGAGGTGGACTTGAGCTCCCCAAAAGGACCATTCCAAAGTGAGGTAGACCCCCAGCCAAGGCACGATGGAATCCCTCACAGTAGCTCCAGTTTTATTTTGTTAGTTTGAAGTCTTCTGAAAAAGGCTTTAGGGACAATGACCTAGAGAAGCATTTAAGGTTTTGGCTGGTATAACTGTTCAGAATCAAAAACCTTTGTCCTATTAGTTCAGCCACATAGAATGTTGACTTGGCTGAGAAATATCCAGTAATGGGAATTCCAAGTTAGAAGACTGCAGCCAACCAGGAAATATGGATGTGGTCTTTGAGAGAAACCAGGAAGATATGATGCAACATAGCCCTTTGGTGTTGAGGAAGGTATGCTTCCAGTGGCAGAAAGCAATTGCTACAAAGAGGCATGAGGAGAGGCATGGTAGCTAGCTCAAGAGATTAGATAGCCCCCAATCTTGCATTTTGACTTCAGTGTACAGTAATACAGTGATGATCTTACTTTTTGAATTGTGCTTAAAAAGGCCAATGGGAAGTTCATCTTCCTTCACTGAGCACACACTGGCTTGGCTGGCTGAGAGGTGGGACACATTGGTCTACAAGAGGGTAAAACAACTAGTCAGGGATTTCAAAATAGCCGTGGACAGTCCACAAATGGATGAGTCAGTTCGGCCTTCATACTGGCCGCATGGAATCACAGGCCCCTGGAGGAAGGTCTTCATCTCAGATGTCATCTTCAGCTGATGAAAGAAAGGCCTCTGGAGATGAAGGAACCGATCTAAGAGGATGAAAATTATGGAGAATCACATAATCTGAGTTCTTGGGAAAGGCATTCTTGCTGGATACACACCCTCTGCCATTAGAAGCATCCTTCCCATGACTCACCCTCACAGTACCTTTAGAGAGGGGCTATGTGACATGTTACAGAAAGTGGGCTGAGCTCAGAATCTGAGGATGGGATATGATCCCTTCCTCTTTCCGTGTCACTTCAACACACTAAGCTCCTCAGCTTCTTCATTTTTATAATAGGATTTATTCCATGTCATAAGATTGTTACAATAATTTTGAGGATAAAGTCAAATAATGAGTGTGAAAGCAGCTTTTAAAACAGTAAATGCCACCAAATGTCAAGTAATATTATTCCAAATAACATTTGGGCCTCTGTGATGACTTACCACATTCTGTCTAGAAAGATAATTATTTGCTTATTCCTCCACTGGGGAGGCTGTGCTCATTCACCCTGAATTAGGCTCCAGGTTACCTCAGGTGGAGTGTCTTTTTTTTTATCTTGAATCCCTCCAGCCCCTGGGAAAGCACGTTTTCTATAGTGGCTGCTTGGTTAGTACTTCTTGGACTGGATCACTTATAATAAACAATTGTCTTGGTCAAAATTCCTTTTTTCCACCACTGTGGTACTAATTGAGAAAATTCCAATTAGAACTTTTTTTTTTTCAACCAGAGAGTAAGAGGCACAATGTGTGTTTACCAAAGACTTGACATTTTAATGGTACCCTTTTAACTAGTTTACTTTTTTATGAAATGTGAGGAATATAGATTCAGAGGTAAGAAATGTTACAAGTTGAAAAGTAAGAGTTGAAGAACCAAGTTTTATTAAATTACATTAATGTCACTGAGAGTGAAATAAGAGAAAAATAGAACAGACCCACACGTAGGATTTCCTGAAGCCCTGTTAGACTGTTATTCACCGTCCACATATGCATATACAAAAATATACTATCTATAAATAGCCACCTGCCTTTTCAGTGAAATTAAAGATGGGAGAGTTAGAAGAGAATTTCCCAGTATAATTACAGGGTTCAAACCTACAGCTGTTAGACTCCTGTAGTTCTGTCCAGAGAACTAATATCACTATTGCTAATATCACTATTTTCTATCAAGCACATTAAAAAAAAACAAACCTACTTTTAATGGGTAAGATGTTGTCAATAGGGCTTTTGTTTCTTGCCAAGATTCTCACAAACCTACTTTAAAAGATTAGGTGTTGCATATTGTATAGACTAATTTTGTTTGATAAACTGAAGTCAATTTTCACAAGTCTTTCTGCTCCTCATCTAGGGATTAACACCAAACTCCCACCAGTGTTTTTCCTCAACTCCACACATGCCCTTCCATACACACTTTCTTTCACCTATTTTCTGCGAAGATGTACCTCCTGAAAGATCCTTGAGCCTCTAAAATTCTTAGGTAAGAATCTACTACCTTAGGACGCACCACAGTGTGAAAGGAACAAAACAGAACCCTTTCATCTTTGCTTACAAAAAAGCAGGTAGTAATTTATTCATATGCAGTCTTTGTTCCCTCACTAAAGACCAGTGCTCTTCAGTCTGCGAGAGCTCTGAAGGACGAGGCCATGCTGACGAGAGGAAGGGGACACATTTACAGGAGCAACCACCTCGCTCTCCCCACAGAAGGGTCTAAGTGCCTTTAGCAGTTAATTTGAGAGCAAAAAACCCCATTGGGAGCCTTCCATCGACTCTAAAAGCAAACATTCTTAACAGGCAGTATTAGTGTGGTGTTAAAAGAGGCATGCTTTAACCTAAAAGGTGTCATTTTATGAGCAAAAACTGGATAAACCTTAAGAGACTTGAAGTCGTTTTTTTTTTTTTCTTTCCTAGCCGCCAAAATCTTCACCGTTTAAGATGACCTCACACCCATTGTGATGTTCAAAACCCAGGAGGATCTTAAAGCCGCTTTGCACACACTGTGTGGTTGCACGCCTTCCTCCTCCTGGTGAGGACTCTCTGTCACTGGTTTTCATTCTTTGTGTTTGTAAAACACACCAGCCATGTGTGTGTGAGCCTGTTAATTAAAACAAAAACAGAAACTGTTTCTGTTGAGCTTTAGAAGTGCAGAAATTTAGAGCTGAGGGAGGACAGGAGAAACAGCAGCGTCCTGTCTGTTGCTGTGATGGCTGCGGAGAATGAGTGGACTCTAGACAGACACCTGAATTAAAGTGGGGAAAAAAAGAATCTGGTGAAGCATGAAAATGGAAGTCTTTAGAATGCCTTTATCATTTCCCTGAGGGACTGTTGAATATCAAAGCGCCTGGATAGTGAAGGCTTCTTCGTCTAATCTGATTCCAAAGTTAGCCTCCCCGGCAAGAGGAAAGAATAGTTTCAGTGGCTTCTGAGGCCATGCCGGGGTCAGGCGTGGAGTCTATTACTGCTGGAGCTGCTGAGTCACTGCCACCTCGGGGAATCACTTGACCTCCAGCTCAGTTGACCTAGAAGGGAGAGTGAAGCCTACAGCCAGGGAGGCTCCCAGAGCAAGGCTCCCATTATAATCTCTGGAATCAACTACAGACCTTCCAGTCACCTGAACCCAAAGGATTTAAGCCCTAACAATTCAAATAAGGGGCCTTAGAATCAGTAAAAAAAAAAAAAAAAAAACATTCATAGCATTCTCCCCAAGGAAAATATCTCCAGAAAAGTGGACCAAAAATATCTAGTCCTCTTTCAAATATGGACTCCATGCCTGAAGGGTAGTAAAAACATGGATCAGACAGCACCTCTCTAAAAGAGATGCTTATTCTGTACCTTCAGTAAATGATTCAGGGCAGGATGTGAAAACGCTTAGGGGTGTCTGTGCCCCAGGGTGGTGGGAAGAGAGGCAGGAAGCAACAACAACAGAAAAAAAAAAAAAAAATTAAAGGACAGTTAAGGCATTCATTAAACTCTGTATTTTAAAAGGCAAGGAAAAAAGACCTTCATATATATAACATCTTCTTTTCAGTTCAGTTCAGTCGCTCAATCGTGTCTGACTCTTTGCGACCCCATGAATCGAAGCACGCCAGGCCTCCCTGTCCATCACCAACTCCTGGAGTTCACTCAGACTCACGTCCATCGAGTCAGTGATGCCATCCAGCCATCTCATCCTCTGTTGTCCCCTTCTCCTCTTGCCCCCAATCCCTCCCAGCATCAGGGTCTTTTCCAATGAGTCAATTCTTCACATGAGGTGGCCAAAGTACTGGAGTTTCAGCTTTAGCATCATTCCTTCCAAAGAAATCCCAGGGCTGATCTCCTTCAGAATGGACTGGTTGGATCTCCTTGCAGTCCAAGGGACTCTCAAGAGTCTTCTCCAACACCACAGTTCAAAAGCATCAATTCTTCGGCACTCAGCTTTCTTCACAGTCCAACTCTCACATCCATACATGACCATAGGAAAAACCATAGCCTTGACTAGACAGACCTTTGTTGGCAAAGTAATATCTCCGCTTTTCAATATGCTATCTAGATTGGTCATAACCTTCCTTCCAAGGAGTAAGTGTCTTCTTTTATGAGGGACATATTCAGTGGGTGTCCCTCCATACCATCTTTCCATAATACAAAATTCTGTTCTTTGGCTTATATAGGAACTATAAACTAAATAAACGTTCACTTTGTATTAAAAAAAAAAATTTATTTGTGATCTGTACATGTGATAAAGTGGGGCTTCCTTGTAGACTTTAAAAGGCAAAACAAAACAAAAATTCAAAGTAAAAATGTATAAATACAATATATATTTTCTTACAAAAATGGAAGATTTACAAAATATACATACTGCACTCGTCTCTATTTTACAAATTTCACATGCAAGAGATATAACACAAAAGATGCCAAAAACTGTGTAGTGGGCGTTTTAAAAATCTGACAAATGAGACAGTTTTGGAGGTTTAAGAAACATAAGGTCAATGTTAAACTTTAATATAAAAAGCAGCTTCACTCAACTGAACATTACATGTATAAAGCAACTTGTACTCTCGTAGTACCCTCTATGATTTAAAAACTGTTTCAAACAGCATTTAAAGACCGTTTTGAGAAACAGGATAGTGTTGCTGGATTGGAAGGTGATGTCAAAGGTGGAGTAAAGGTTAGCTCCCATGATTCTCTGTTCAGCTTTAGACCATTATGCAAAGGAATTGGAGTTCTATTATAGAGGGAAAAAAAGTACATGATTTAAGATTAATAAATTTAAGTCATCCAGCACATTTCAAAGAACTCCAGACTTACTTTGAAGTTTACCTTCTTTTAACGACTTTCCTTAAAAATGAGGCCCATGGTTTGAACTGTCCTCTTCACTCACTGTCATTTCTGCAGGTCACCTCCCCACCCAGCCACACAAAGACAGGGTCAGCATACACATGATATTTTATAAACGGATTTATGGAACAAAGAAAACAGGACAAAATGCTCCTTTGACTTTTAAAAAAATTTAACGTTCCTTTATTATGAGGCTAAAGGCATTATGCTTCTCCTTTTATCTTAGAGGATTCAAATTGGAAGGAAAAAAAAAATCGAAAAACAAAACCTAAATGCAGGTTTAAGGGAAGAAAAAGAAAATGAAGGGAGAGATTTCCCTGAATGTTTTAACAGAGCCTGTTGGATCATGTGTTCTGAATTAAATTTACTTAAACACAGCAAAACCCCTTGCATTTCCTTTAGCCAAGTCAGTACCTCTGACAGAAAGGGGTATGGAAGCACAGCGCCCTTCACTTTTCCTTAAAAAGGAATGTTTATTACAACCAAATTAACATCCAAAGGGAAACCTCAGATTTGCGCTGCTTTGCCTATAAAAGTTGCTGTCTTCACAGTTGTGCCTTTCCACAGGGAGACACTTGTTTCCTCTTTTGTCTCTTACAACAAAGACAAGGGGAAAAAAATGCATTCCTGTTTTGAAAAGCAACAAGTCATCACTTCTTTTCAGGATATTAAACCAAATAAAACAGCCTTCTTTCTTCTGCCTGCTTCCCCAGAAAATAAAAAAGTAGTAGAAATACCTACTACTAGCCTCCTTTTCCTTGTTGCAAAATGTTGTCATTTCTTTTTGCATCCTCACATCAGGATTCTAGGAGGCAGGCCTCCCAAGACTTCAAAATGCTTATTTTACAAGACTTGAAAGGAGTAGAGGAAGAAAAACAGGCGGGGAGGAGGCAGAGGTGGAGACTGTAATGTCTGACCCTGGAAATTAACCCATCTGGGCTCCAGTTTGGCCCCAGTGAAAAGAGATTATGGTTTGACCACCGCTTGACAAGGACACTGCAGGGAGTCCTCCCTTTTCCCAACAAAGCGGCGGCCGCAGATAGCTGTACCTTTCACCCGGGCCTCACAGGAGTGAGGACAGGCCACTTGTCTTGCATCAGGGGAATCGCTCACAGTCCCAGTTCGGCCCAGAGCCGGGAAGAACTCACAGCAACCTTCTGATCTCAATCTTTTTCGACAGGCCCAGGGCGGCCCGTACCGCACATGATTAACGTCACTGTTAACATCACCAGCATCATCCTGCAAGTCTTTGCCAGAAGTCTTTTCATCCAAACCGTCTTTCCACCCAGGCCTCTTTTCCCAACCCACATATATCTACATATATCTTCTCATTTCCAGGTCACTTCTCACTGGAGCGGAAGGAGGTTCCAGAAACAAGTCCCCCCACCCCGCAGTTCTTTCCCTACCGCCCCTTTCCCACCCCCGGCGGCGGGAAGGAAGGGTGGGGGAGGGGCCGGGGTTCATACCGCAGTCTCCCCCTTGCTGCTGTGGCTGAGTCTGTGGTAGAAGCGGCGCCACGACTGCAGGGTCTTGCCCGACCAGATCCAGAAGCCAGTGGTGATGCCGACGATCATGGTCATCAGGTACTTGATCATGAAGACGGTGAAGTCGGGGCTCATGGGCGGGAAGTGGCCGGGCGGGCAGGGCACCGCGTAGCTCTTGCACGTCTGCAGGAGCCAGGTGCGTTCCCAGTGTTCGCGGAAGGCCTGCTCATAGAAGTAGCAGGCCAGAACGATGGTGGCCGGCACCGTGTAGAGCACGCTGAAAACGCCGATGCGCACCATCAGCTTCTCCAGCTTCTCGGTCTTGGTGCCGTCGTGCTTCATGATGGTGCGGATGCGGAAGAGAGACACGAAGCCCGCCAGCAGGAAGGACGTGCCGATGAAGAGGTAGACGAACAGGGGCGCCAGCACGAAGCCCCGCAGCGCGTCCACGCTGGACAGGCCCACATAGCACACCCCGCTGAGCAGGTCCCCGTCCACCTGGCCCATAGCCAGGATGGTGATGGTCTTGACAGCGGGCACAGCCCAGGCGGCCAGGTGGAAGTACTGCGAGTTGGCCTCAATGGCCTCGTGGCCCCACTTCATGCCGGCCGCCAGGAACCAAGTGAGCGACAAGATGACCCACCAGATGGAACTGGCCATGCCGAAGAAGTAGAGCACCATGAAGAGGATTGTGCAGCCCTCCTTCTTGGTGCCCTGCGCCACCGTGCGGTAGCCGTCGTCGGAGAAGCGCTCCACGCACACCGCGCGGTCCTCCAGCAGGAAGCCGGCCACGTGCGCCACGGCCACCATGAAGTAGCAGCCCGACAGGAAGATGATGGGCCGCTCCGGGTAGCTGAACCGCCGCATGTCCACTAGGTAGGTGAGCACGGTGAAGAGAGTCGAGGCGCAGCACAGCACAGACCACACGCCCACCCAGAGGCGGGCGAAGCGCCTCTCCTCCTCCTTAAAGTACATAAGGCCGTTGGCGCGGCCCGGCTCGCAAGGGGCGCCGCAGTCGCGCTCGCCCAGGAAGCGGTAGCCCAGGTAGGGGGGTACCTTGAGCTGGCGGGGGCACGAGAAGGGGAAAGCGGAGCGGCCCCGGCCGTCAGCGGCCCCCGGAGGCAGCGCGGTGAAGGGCAGGTCGGGCAGGTAGGGTGCGGTAGGGTAGGCGGTGGGGCCGCCGCCCGCGCCCCCGGAGCCGTCCGACGTGTTTTGGCCCACGCAGATCTCGCCAGCGCCGTGCACGGGGAAGTTTTCGCAACGCAGCCGCTCAGGCCATTGGAAACCGAACTTGTTCATGAGTGCCTCACAGCCCTGGCGGGCACGCTCGCACAGAGAGCGGCACGGAGGGATGGCCTTGTCGAGCACTGTACACACGGGTGCGTACATGGAGCAGAGGAAGAAGCGCAGCTCGGGTGAACACTGCACCTTCACCAGCGGGTAGAACTGGTGCACCTCGAGGCCCGCTTCCTCTTGGTTCGTGTGACCCAGCAGGTTGGGCAGGATGGTCTGGTTGTAGGCGATGTCCGTGCACAGGGGGATGGAGATGGGCTGGCAGAAGCCGTGGTCTGGCACTGAGATGCCCTTCTCTCCGTGGTACGGCTGCGCCCCGGCGCCCGCGGGCAGTGAGCCCAGCAGCGCCAGCACCACGGTGCAAAGGTCCAGAGGCAAGCGCGACGCCGCCGCGCGGGAGCCCCGCATCGCCGGCCGCGGGTGCAGCGGCACTCTCAGCCCGAGAAATGCGACCAGGCAGCCGGGAGCGGCTGGGATCCGGGGAGGCGCCGCTGCGCCGGGCGCATGAGAGTCCTCCAGGCGCCGGGGCTGGGCCGTGGGCGGCGCGGAACAGAGGGCGCTGCAGCTGGGGTGCTCGCGCCACGGGGGCGCCGCCGCCTCCGCCCAGCACTGGCGCAGCCGCCTGGGGTCCAAACTCGTCTCCCTGGGCTGGGGGCGCAGATGGGGGGGCCGCCTTCTCCTCTCGATGCGACGTAACGGTGCGGCTTTTTCTGCGGCGAGAAGCAACAAGCGTCTCCGGTTACCCTTCAAAGTTTGCCCAAGTCTCCTGACTCACTGAGCTCAATAAGGCGCGCGCCCCCCTACACACCAAGTCTGGCCCCCGGCAAGCGAGAGCCCGGCGCCGCCGCTTGCTAGCCAAAGCCGCCGCCTCAACGGTGCTGCTCCGCCTTCTCTCCTCGAGGCTCGGCTCGCCGCCGCCGCCGCCGCCTCCTCCTCCTCCTTCGCCTCCTTCTCCGCTCCTCGCTCCTTCTTCAGCCCCAAAAGCTTGGCTCCAACTTTCAGCCAAACGGCTGATTCTCGCTCTGAGTCCGATCGGCGTCTTGGAGCCAAGAGCTCGGCGAGTTCTTTTAAGAAATCCAGTCACACTGCGTCCGAAGCTGCGAGGTCCTGGTGCCCGCGGCCTGGCCCTGGCCTCTCCAGCCCCGCGCAACTCTGAGCGGTGAGGGAGCGCTGCCCGCCGGGAGGGAGCGCAGAGTAACGCCTTGGAGCCGCGCAACTCTACAGAAGAAGCGTCGGGCTCTCAGGGTTCCGGACCGCCCCGCCCCCTCCCCTCCCCCCATTCACAAACCACTCCGGGGGCGGGCCCTCGAGCTCCAGGGAGGCCCAATAGCAGCCTTTGTTTTCTGTGTGACTGCCTTCGGATTGGGTGGAAGTCGGAAGGGGCGGGCGAGGGAACGCGAGAGGCTAGGTCTGCGGAGCTCTGGGCGGATTCCTGAGGGGAGGGGCAGGGGGCTGGGAGGGAAAAGTTAAGAAAAACTTTTACCCTGAATTCACTAGGGGGAGGGGGTAGAGAAGCGCATCAGAAAGGGAATTTGCTTCAAAGATTTGTTCCTCTTCCGGGTACACTAAAATACACATTCCTGAACAGAAGGGCACACCGGGCAGAGCTTTTGCATGGAGAGCCTGAGAATAAGAGTACTGCCTCCGCGGAGAGAGACGTGACCCCGAGTCGTGTTTAGCCCTCCTTGGGCTGAAAATGCTGGGTTTGGCGGGGGCCTTTTAGGTAGCAGGATCCTAAATGTGGGGTTCGGAATGGGGCAAGAAATGGGTGCGCCTCGCGGATTGCTTTTCTCTCCGCACACTCAGACCACGTGAAGCCACAATCCCCGCTCACCCCCTCTCCGGGTTGTAAAAAAGAGGAGGGGCCGAGGCCGAAGAGAAGTAGGAGTCTGGCAGAGGGGGCCGGCTTAAGGCAGGAGGAAGTGTCGACCCCTCCAAGGGGACAGGGCCGACGAGCGGCGGGCGCGGGGGACCCAGGCATCAGGCCACCCTGCCCGCACGTACGGCCCAGAGTCTAGGGATTTGGTATAGCTTTAGTGAAGTCATAAGAAAACTAGTGCGGGAAATTATTGTAAAAAAACCTGCGGCCGAGTGCCCAGGAACACTGTACAGGTTTACAGCGAGTATTTAATTGCCCTATTTTCTTTAGTTCTGCGGCGTGTGGCCCTTGGGAGTCCCACCTTCGTCGCGGAAGCAATGATTCGATTCTTGGAATCTGCGTAGAAAAGTTTTAATGCGTATTAGAAACCAAAGGCATTTGCTAATTAAAGAGTTTTCAAAACACAAAGAGAAGTACTTCTTGTTCTCGGGTAGCGTTTTCTGATTGGCAAGCGTTCTTTTGTTCTCGATCAAATCTTCGCCCCGCTGAAGGCACTGGGCCTTGGCGCGCGCTCTCTGGTTACTCCCGGCGAAATCAGAAGTTACAGCGGGTGGAGGTGGGGGATGTTACTACCCTCCCACCGGACTGAGAGGAATAGCATGAATTCCCATGGAATTTCCATGCTAAGCAAGGAAAAATCTTCTCTGTGACATTCCCTCTACCTCCCCCCGCCTCCCCCCCTACCCCCGCGCTATCCTTTGCCTTAAAAAACGTTACTCCTGGCCTAGCCCTTCCTCCTGCCAGCTCAGTTCCAGGCGCTAGAGCCCTGAGGGATTCTGATCAGGATGCATGTTTGCAGAAGTTAGAAGTTGCTGCCTCTGCTGCCCCCGGTGAGCCTCTTCTCCAGCAAGAAAAGACTAATCCTGAAACCGAAGACAATTAATTGGGTTCCCTTCCATAGGAGACTTTGGCCTCCTCTGTTTTTCTTTTATTTATTTTCTATTACTGGTTTATGGGGAATCTGTTCTTGCACTTCACAGTTCTTTGTCCTCCACTCTTGTTAATGGGTCTGGAAGGCTGAATCATTTAGGCCAAGGTAGGGTGTCAGACTGCTCACATTCTCCATCCGGTCCTCAACAGGAATCCTCGTCTTTTTTCTTCCAAAGGATCAGTTTTCCCTTCACACCCAGGACTTTTTTTTTCTTCTTTTCTTTTCTTTTGGGCAATCTGCCTCAAGGTAATATGAAAGATTAATAATATTTTCTTTAAACATATTTCCTTCTCTCTTTGTATTTTTTCAAGGGCTCCTCTTTTTCTTTCTAAATTATTATTCTTATCACCTAACATTGGGGAGCCTTGATATTGATTGCATTGAAAGATGCTGTTTAAAGACAATGCAGCTTCTTTGCTTTGTCATTTAAAATGTGTGTATGGTGGGGGGTTGGAAATCCTTTTTTCTCTCTGTGAGCTCCAGGATGTTCTCCTTTCCTAAATCAAATTTTCATGCTTATTCATCAGGCCACTGATCTAAGTCATCTTTGCTTATTGAGGGAGAAATTGCAAGCACTGTCATCTAATAAAATGAAAACCGACAGGATAAAATACTGTCTTAAATACAACTAAACCAATTTAGTTATGAGCTTCTTCTCCTCATAGCCTCAGACAGCTGCCTGATGAGGTAATAAGGATAATTCTTTTTTTAAGAGGGGAAAAAATAGCCATTTAAAAATTCAAGGGACAAATGAAATATTTTTTAAAACAATCTGTGTATTAGATGCAGAAAACCCATCCCCATTTATCTTGATGAACTGTATCACAGATGAGAGTCTTGCTCTGACTCAGGTAGACAAGCGCAAAAAACAGAGAAGCAAAGGCCAATTTTGGGGGGAGTGTTTTGTGTTTTTTAGGAGGATTAAAAAAAAAAAAAACACTCCAAAATTATCTGGAAAATAAAAATTCACTGTTTATGAGAGAGGTGTGGTAGCTTTCTGTGCCTTACCTGACATAGCATGCTGATTTCAAGGAGCTAAGGAATAACAGGGAATAGTTCAGAAAAGTAAGCTCACTGTGTAGGGGGCTAAATAGTCTGTTTTAGGCTCTGTGATGGATGTAGTAACATTGGTTCACATCTGTTTAGAATCAATTTAATTGTCTTTTCCAAGTAACACCTTCCACACCCAACTCCCAAAGCCACTAACTGGTATCTTCCTTGGAAAGCTAAGGGTGGAAAATTTTCTAACCGTCTGCTGCAAAACTTCCAATTGTCTCTGCCCTTTAAAACAACAAAAGCTTTTATTTCTTCACATCATAGTCATGTGGTTCCATAGAAAAGTGATGCTATTCATTGGCTCCAGTTATTTAAATATTACTTATCTTGGCCAAGTCCCAGGTTTATCTAGTTGAATTTCATTCTGATGTCAGGCCAGATTTGAAAATGGCCACCTTCGTAGTGCCACAATCCTGTGGTTGTAGTGAAACTCCAGCTTCAGGAATTACTCATGCAAGACCAGAAAGGGCAGCTTTTAGCATATGCTTTCTGGCCTCTCTTTTACCAGACAATTTGTGACTTTATAACATTGAGGATTTGTGATTACCAATGGCCAGGTTGCCTTTGGCTTCTTTTCACTTTAGTTGGGAGTGTTGGATCATTCAAAAAATGGAACATTTTGATCCCTAAGGCAGACTTTCAGGTATTAATGCAAGTTAGAAATGTCTAGATTGAATTAGGAGAATTAGAGGGGGGCCATGCTGAATTCTTCTAGACCCTACAAGTGGAGGTGGTTTGTGTGGCAGATTCAGTGATTGTGTCTATTCCACCATTTTCCTTGCTGGTTGAGGACTGTATTAGTTATCTGTAGTTGTATAACACATCACTCCCTAACACAACAGGTTAAAACAACAAATATTCAATATCTCACAGTTTCTCTGTGTTAGGCAATCTGGATATGCTTAGCTTGATCCTCTAGCTTGGGGTCTCTCACAAGACTGCATCAGGATGTGGTCAGGGCTGCAGTTATTTCAAGGCTCGATTGAAGGAAGATCCACTTCCAAGCTCATAACAAGGCTTTTGGCAGGCCTCAGCTTCTTTTATAAAAAAAAAAAAAACTTTTTATTTTGTATGGGTATAGTTGATTAACAAACACTGTTGTGATAGTTTCAGATGAACAGCAAAAGGGACTCAGCCATACCTATGCATGTATCCATCCATTCTCCTCCAAACTCCCCTCCAATCCAGGCTGCCATATAACACTGAGAGGAGTTCCATATGCTATACAGTAAGTCCTTGTTACCTATTTTAAATATAGCAGTGTGTACAGGTCCATCCCAAACTCCCTAACTATCTCTTCCCCCCATTCTTCCCCCCAGCAACCATAATTTTGTTCTCTAAGCCTATGAGTCTCTTTTTGTTTTGTATGTTCATTTGTATCATTTTTTTTTTTTTTTTAGATTCCACATATAAGGGATGTCATACAGTGCTTCTTCTTCTCTGATTTACTTGACTCAGTATGATAGTCTCTAGGTCCATCCATGTTGCTGCAAATGGCATTATTTCATTCTTTTTAATGGTTGAGTGATATTCTGTCATGCATGTGTACCAAATCTTCTTTCTAGTTGTTGGCCAGAGACATGGGTCCCTTACAGTGTTCACCTCTCATGTGGCCCACTTTGACTCCTGCCTCCCCTCCCCTGCCCCGAGATGGAAGTCATGGTCTTTTTGTAATCTAATCTTGGAAGTGACATCCTCTCAATTTTGCCTTACTCCATGCATTAGAAGCAAGAAACTAGGTCTATCCACAATCAAAGGGTAGTAGGGATTCCTCTAGAATGTGAAAACCCATTAGAGGGTGAGCCATTGTAGAGATGGTTCACCACTAGGGTTATTTATTCCTTCCCAAAGTATTATGGAGATAATGCCTCAGAGAAAAACAACTCTTGGGTCTCTGACTTTGGAGTGTTCAGAGAAAGGGTCACAGATAACATGAGTTGGTTGATTATAATGCCACTTGCATCTGCTGAAGTCAGAACAGAATCCTAATTCTGGTCAACTGTTTTTTCAAACACATGTCTTTGGTCTAGAAGGAGAAAGAATATGGGACAGTTGATTAATACAAGGCTATCAGCAGCCCTGCAGAAAAACCTCCAAGTTCAGAAGGTAGCCATTCTGGGGAGTCAGATTGGTACTCAAGGACCAAAGGCTTCCCTGGTGGCCCAGATGGTAAAGAATCTGCCTGCAATGTGGGAGACCTGGCTTTGAGCCCTGGTTGGGAAGATCCCCTGAAGGAGGGCATGGCAACCCACTCCAGTTTTCTTTCAGGAGAATCCCCAGGACAGAGGAGCTTGGCGGACTACAGTCCACGGGGTCACAAAGAGTTGCATACCATTGAGCGACTAAGCACAGCACAACACACACCAAGGACTTGGATCAAGTCTGTAGAGAGACTTTGGCTATTTGGGTTGTGAGATTAAAGCATCACTGGTAATTGTTTTGTTGTTATTTAGTCCCTAAATCGTGCCTGACTCTTTGCAATCCCATGGACTATATAGCCCACCAGGTTCCTCTCTCCATGGGATTTTCCAGACAAGAATTTACCCATGTCTTTATGCCAGTTTGGACAATAATGATGTGTGGGAAGGGTGGCAGAAGTGGTTAGTACAGACTAGGTTAGTTCTGCTTTTCACCATTTGATTTCCTGTGCTGCCTCAGGCGTCACTTAACATCCCTAGCTCTCCAGGGTGTTGTGAGAAATAATGAGATAATATTTGCAAAATGCTTGTAATCTATGGGCAAAAAATCATGAGGGCAGAATCCTGGTTTAGTTATATGGATGCAAATCATAGATATAAAATAAAAGAGCAAGTTAAGTGCATATTTTCTGGTGCTGGCTTTTTGTTGAGGTTGTGATTTTTTTACAGTAGTGTGCTGGGAAGTGTCTACCAACTAGCCCTCTAGGGAAAAAAACCCCTGACCGATGTACATTTGCCAATTTCCATGGTGTAAATACTGATACCATGGCTAATTTCATGTCACATAATATCACTGGACTTGGAGTTTGGAAAAGATACACATAATCAGCTCTCACAAGTCCCTGAGTACTGATCCTGTCACACCACTGGATTTGTAGGACTTATTCTGTTCAGATGATTTTGAGCATCAGAAATAGTTATATTTTTAATAGAATGACAACCATTTATAAGATACCAGTTGCTTTAGGTACACTAACTCAAATTTTATAACAATGCTTCACAGTTCCAAGTATAAGCTCCTTTTTATAGACTCAAAGCTTGGACTAAAACCTGGTCTATATAACATTTTTCACTTCACATTGCACTGCTACTTGATGTCTTCATGGCAAATTTCACTAATATTGGTCCTTTTGTTTCAAAAGGATCAAAAGCCATCCCCAAATTTAGAGATGTCCCAGAATTTCTAGGCTTGGGTTATCAAGCCCAGATTGGTGATGACCCCCTGAATATTATACCTATACAGGTTTCAAACCCACTTGGTAATGACCACTACTTTTTTCTAATTTTCCAAGGAGCAATTTAATTCCCATCACTGAAACTGCACCAGTGAGTTTCTAGATTAGGAGATGTCAGTGCTCTGCCCCAGCCCACGAGGGCAGATGGAAAATTTGACAGGGTACCAGGCCTTCCCATTTTGGCAGGCCAGGACAGTCAGCAGAGAGCTAGGAAAAGCTGCAAGAACAATTGCTCACAGTAGTAATAAAAGCCCCAGTGCCTTCTAGAAAAGTGAAGATGAGAGCTAGAGCAGTGGATCTCAAAACTGGCTGGTCATCAGCACCACCTAAAGAATTTTTCCAAAAGTTTGGGCCCCACCTCAGACATGTTGAGTCAGAATCTCTGGCGTTGGACTTGGGATTTAATTTTTAAAAGCTCATCAGGTGATTCTTTTGAATTAGTCAGATACGAGAACCTCTGACCCAGACTCATATTGCAAAGCAATGTATTGTGTTGCTCATGGCTCATAGAAGGTCTTTGGCCTTGCATAGAGTCCTCCTTACTCTACATGATGATGTTTTGAACTGAAGGATGAAATAATGAGGATGAGATATGTGGGGGGTGTGTGTGTGTGTGTGTGCGCGCGCGTGTGTGTGTGCGTGCGCATGTGCACGCAGAAAGAGAAAACGCAGGGGCGGGGGAGGGGTGTTGTTGGTTGATTGGTTGCAGGGTGTGATGTTGGGCCTGAGATCTCATTTATGAAGCTCAATGAGTTCCCAGTGGCTATTCTAAAAGGTAACAGCTTCTATTCCCAACAGTTAATTCATAGCATTTCCTCAGATGATGTTGCCATCCGTGTACCTTATACCACATTAACCCTCCCCTCAGATGACTGAGCCAGGAATAGGCAAGCATCTGACCTAGCCATGAGGTTGTCTGGCATGAGACCTCTGTCCAACAAATATGCCCACTGGCCACCCAATCAGATCCTTTCATTTGGGGAATCTGAGTGTAAAACATATTGGCAAAGAGCTGAGAAACATTCAGTGAGAAAGGAATGAGCAGAAACCAGGAAACAGAGTTGTTTCCTAGCTCCTTACCTTGGAATTCCACTATCCCCATTAATGAAGTCACCTGCCTCTCTGCCTGCTCTAGCAACTAGAGAGACCCTTTCTAACCATAGTGCTGGGGTTTGCAAAAGGGTGAAAACACAGATCTCTTCTGGCTTTCTCCTGGGGCATGGGCCCATAGCTTTTGGAAGGCTGACCTCCAAGTATCAGCACCAACCCAGGAGAGGCATCCATTCAGGCTTGACTAACAAGGCTCAGTCTTGCAGTCACCTTCATCTTGCTCAATGGCCTGAGTAAAGCATTTGAAAAGATACTTCCTAGGACTGCAGTTGTCATTGAGTTGACTCAATTGAATGCTTGCAAAAGTGTTTCAAGATAGGAATTATCTATAAAGGCACAGGAAACCTCTTTCTTCTGAGTTATTATAAGAAAGAGAAATGCTCTAAAATCAGATCAAATTGCCAACATCTGTTGGACATAGAAAAAGCAAGAGCATTCCAGAAAAACATCTACTTCTGCTTTATTGACTATGCCAAAGCCTTTGACTGTGTGGATCACAATAAACTGTGGAATATTCTTAAAGAGATGGGAATACCAGACCACCTTACCTGCCTCCTGAGAAATCTGTATACAGGTCAAGAAGCAACCATTAGAACCAGAATGGAACAATGGACTGGTTCAAAATTGGGAAAGGAGTATGTCAAGGCTGTATATAGTCACTCTGCTTATTTAACTTCTATGAAGAGTACCTCATGCAAAATGCCAGGTTGGATGAAGCACAAGCTGGAATCAAGATTTCCGGGAGAAATATCAATAACCTCAGATATGCAGATGACATCACGCTTATGGCAGAAAGTGAAGAGGAACTGAAAAGCCTGTTGATGAAGGTGAAAGAGAAGAGTGAAAAAGCTGGCTTAAAATTCAACATTCAAAAAGATTGTAGCATCTGGTCCCATCACTTCATGGCAAATAGATGGAGAAACAATGGAAACGGTGAGAAACTATTTTCTTAGGCTCCAAAATCATTGCAGATGCAGACTGCAGCCATGAAATTAAAAGACGTTTGCTTTTTGGAAGAAAAGCTATGACCAACCTAGACAGCATATTAAAAAGCAGAGACATTACTTTGCCAACAAAAGTCTGGCTAGTCAAAGCTATGGTTTTTCCAGTAGTCATGTATGGATGTGAGAGTTGGACCATAAAGACAGGTTACCATCGAAGAACTGATGCTTTTGAACTGTGGTGTTGGAGAAGGCTCTTGAGAGTCCCTTGGACTGCAAGGAGATCAAACCAGTCAATCCTAAAGGAGATCAGTCCTGAGTATCCATTGGAAGGACTGATGATGAAGCTGAAGCTCCAGTCCTTTGGCCACCTGATGCAAAGAAATGACTCTTTGGAAAAGACCCTGATGCTGGGAAAGATTGAAGGCAGGAGGAGAAGGGGATGACAGAGGATGAGATGGTTGGATGGCAACACCAACTCGATAGACATGAGTTTGAGCAAGCTCTGGGAGTTGGCGATAGACAGGGAGGCCTGGTGTGCTGCAGTCCATGGGGTCTCAAAGAGTTGGATACGACTGAGTGACTGAACTGAGCTGAACTGAAAATATATAAAGTCCTTAGCATGGTGCAGATGCTGCTAATTGCTCCTCAATATATGTTTTTCCTTTCTTTCACGGTAGTGGAGGCCCCAGACATATGACCACTTGGAATAAAGACCCCATATAAAAACCTCCCTTGGGTCCTTCCATTAAGTTCTGGCCAGTGGAATATCAGCTGTGTGTGTGCAACAACACAGCTGGAACTATGTCCCCTCCCCTGAAAGGCTGGAACTCTGGAGGCTATTATAGACCATGAAGTGACCTTGAAAAGGAGAAAAAGATAGAAGGAGCGTGGTCCCTAGCACTGTGGTGGACTATACCAGCCTATGATGAACTCCCTCGGGATTCTCCAATATGAGATCAAAATAAACTTATGTCTTGTTTAAGCCAGTGTTATTTTAGGATTTCTTATGCCTCTCAGCCAAGCCTAATTCTAATACATCTCATATCTCCTAATTCTAATATATCTCATATCTCCTAATTCTAATATATCTCATATCTCCTGATTCTAATATATCTCATCACATAGTAGGTACTCATCAAATGTCAGTTTCCTTCACCGTCTTTCTCTGAAGGTTCTATAGCTCTTTTGATGTTACTTCTATTCTCTCTTCTCTTTTAGGGCCTATCTTATACCACGTATTCATCTCAAAGGTCCTTGAGAAGAGAAACGATGTCTTATTTTTCTGTTTTGCCTTTCATAAGGTTCCATTTATTGAATCAAATTGAGTGGGATTGAGTCAGATGAAGTTAAGTGAAAAAAAAATTTTTTAAACCTCTAAGTTGCAGAAATACAGGGTTGTGAAAGACTAGCTAAGGACACAAGATCTGGGGATCATGACAGACCACAAGCTAAACATGGGTCGACAGTGAAATGTTTTAAATTGAACATGCTTTGGGATACATGAACCAAATTAAGTGACATGAAGGCAGCAGCAGAAACAGTAGTAATTAGAACAAGTTGAAAGGGAGATCCTCAAAGGGGAGGTGGCCATGGCGGGTGGGGGTGGTTAGTGGTGGAGAAATTTAATAATTAAAAAAATCTACTTTAAAAAAACAAAACTAGTTCCTGAGTCCTACCCCAGAGAATCTACTTAAAATCTCCCATGTGCCCTGGAATGTACAGCTGGGATCCCAAACAGTTGAGAAGACTAGGTGAGAATGTTTGGTTGTTTCACTTGGAAAAATATAGGAAGTCATTTAACTGTCTTCCCGAGTCTAGGGACACTCGTTTTAGGATTTCTCTTTCCAGAGTATCAAACACAGGAGAAAGCCTTCAGTTACAGCTAAGGAAATGAAAGGAATTCCCCGGGTCTTGATCCAGCCACTAACCGCCTTGGCCTTGAGCGAATCGGTTAACCTCCGTGGGCCCGTGTCTTCATTGATAAGGCCAGGAAGCTGGGCTCTGTGATCTGGCCCAAGGAGAGCCTTAGGCTTCTTTGGGGTTCCTCCCCTGGGCCACGACTTCTCACAATAGGGGCTTTGTCGTGTATTCTGTGGAAGTGACCCTCGAAGCCAAGCCAGCCTCTTCTCAGCTCCTGACGGAGTGGCACAGAGCAGCCCCTTCGCTGTGCCCGACGTGTGCCCTGAAGGCGAGCGCGCGGTCTGAGAGCGCCCTTGAGGGCCACTTACCCCCCGCTTTTCTTCTCGTTCACATTTCCACTTACTCCCTTCCGCCTCTCCCTGCCCCTCCTTCCTATTGTAAAATAGTACTTTAAGCTCTCGAGCCAGGCTCTTCAATTAAGGTGTAGACAAAGTGGTTTGACTCCACTTGATTAAAAACGCTGTGAATGGAAGAGAACACAAACCTCAAAACATTTGCTTTTCAAAGCCGGGGAACAGGGGGGTGGGGGTGGGGGTGGGGGTGGGGGTGGGGGGCGCGGCGCGGAGGAGAAACTGTGACGGGATCTCGAATTTGCCAGATGTCAGTTTAAAGGCACCTAAAGAATTCCTAAGCCTTTGTTTACCAAATCCTATCTCTACTGGGTCAGAAACTCACTGCAGCCGGAGCCTGTGGCCCCTTGCAGGAGGGGCCACCGAAAGGCCAAAATCGGTTGGTCAGGGGCCAGGGGGTTGGGGGAAGGTATTTGATTTTTGTTTCTTCCCCTGTCTTAATTATCTGGGGCTGCCCTTCGAGAAATGGTCCTCTTTGCATTGAGAAATTAACTCTTAATCGCCACAAATGAGGGCAATCAACCCATTTACTAAATAAACACAGATCATTGCAGACTGGCTGCCCCTCTTTGTGATTTAATTTGAGAACAGCTTCACCTGAGGGAGGAGCCGAGGCGTGGCTGGGTCCGAGCGACCTGGCAGGGTCCCTAAGGGAGGGTGGCAGGTTGAAGAGATGGTTAGGAGAGGTTGGAGGGAGCTTGAGAAGGCTTTGAGGTTTCCTTTCCCTGTGTAAATTGAAGTCCCTCCCTGGTTTGGGTCTTACCTTCTGAGTTTATTTGGGGCCTTCCGTTAAATGGTGTTAATTTTGGCTTTCAAAGTGTGAAGTTGGTAAAAGCAACTTTTATTAGAATGCTGGCTATCAGAAATCTTGGGGGGAGGGGAACAGAGAAGCCCTTTATTTCTTAGCTAACTCTCTCATTCATGTGTTGAGGAATCTCTCCTTGCTTTTAATCCCCCTTCTCAGTCAGCAGTTACTTTGTTTTTAAGTGGTCACAGACGTTTATTCAAGTCCTGGGTAGTTACACTGCAGTCAGATGCTGGTGTACATGATTGAATGAATGAAAAAAAAAAATGAAAGTTGCTCAGTCCCCTGTCTGGCTCTTTGCAAGCTCATGGACTATATATAGTCCATGGAATTCTCCAGGCTAGAATACTGGAGTGGGTAGCCTTTCCCTTCTCCAGGGGATCTTCCCAACCCAGGGATCAAACCCAGGCCTCCCACATTGCAGGTGGATTCTTTACTAGCTGAGCCACCAGGGAAGTAAGGCACCTCTTAAAGGATGAAATAAAATCCCATGGCCTTCATTTATTTTAAAAAATATGTGTTTATATATATTTACAGATTACAGTGTGTTAGGCACTGCTTGGAGAAGGCAATAGCACCCCACTCCGGTACTCTTGCCTGGAAAATCCCATGGACGGAAGAGCCTGGTCGGCTGCAGTCCATGGGGTCGCTAAGAGTCGAACACGACTGAGCGACTTCACTTTCACTTTTCACTTTCATGCATTGGAGAAGGAAATGGCAACCTACTCCAGTGTTCTTGCCTGGAGAATCCCAGGAACGGAGGAGCCTGGTGGGCTGCCGTCTATGGGGTCGCACAGAGTCGACACTACTGAAGCAACTTAGCAGCAGCAGCAGGCACTGCTGGTAAGGTAATGAATGTATCCCTGCCATCATGGAATTAATAATCTTTTTAAAAACTGAAGTATAGTTGATTTACAATGTTGTGTTAATTTCTGCTCTATAGCAAGCTGACTCAGTTATATTTATATATATATGCTTATACATATATATGTGACTCAGTTATATATATATACATGTCTTTATGTACGTACATATGTATATATAACTTCCCCCACCCTCCCTTGCTATACAGCAGAAATTAACACAACATTGTAAATCAGCTATACTTCAATTTTTAAAAAGATTATTAATTCCATAATATACATATGCTTTTTTAAAATATTATTTTCCATTGTGGTTTACCATAGGATATTAACTGTATTTCCTTGTGCTATGCACAAGGACCTTGTTATCTGTTCTGTATATACTCCAAGCTTCCACTTCATCCCTCCCCTACAGAAAAAGTCTGTTCTCTATGTCTGTGAGTCCATTTCTTTTTCGCAGATAAGTTCATTTTTGTTGTATTTTAGATTCCAAATATTATAATGTATTTATTTTTGTCTTTCTGACTTACTTCACTTAGTATGATACTCTCTAGTTCCACCCATATTGCTGCATTCTTTTTTGTGGATGAATAGTATTCCATTGTATATACATACCACATCTTTATCCATTCGTTTGTTGATGAACCTTTAGATTGTTTCTGTGTCTTGGCTATTGTGAATAGTGCTACAATGAACATAGGGGTGGCATGTATCCTTTTGAACTATAGTTTTGTCTGGTTATATGCCCAGGAGTGGGATTGCTGGATCATATGGTAGCTCTATTTTTAATTTTTTAAGGAATTTCTATACTGTTCTTTTTAATAGCTGCACCAATTTATGTTCCCACCAATAGTGTAGGAGGGTTCCCTTTTCTCCACACCTTCTCTAGCATTTCTTGTTTGTAGACTTCTTTGATGATGGTTGTTCTGACTGGTGTGAGGTGGCACCTCATTCTAGTTTTGACTTGCATTTCTCTAATAATTAGCATTATTGAGCATCTTTTCATGTGCCTGTTGGCCATCTCTATGCCTTCCTTAGATAGATGTCGATTTAGTTCTTTGGAATTAATAATCTTGATGAACAAATGAATTGGCTTTTTGTGATGACATTGAGTTTGTATCAAAATTATAAGGGGAGTCTGGCACTGAACTAGGAGCCAGCCCATCCTGTGACTAAAAAGGAGAGACTGAACTGGAGAATGGTTTGAGGGATTTATTTTTCAGAAAGGACATCAGAGTTCAGTAATTTTTCTCTTTCATTTTACAGATGAGAAAACTGAAGCCCAAGATGGTGGATTGAATTGTCTAAGGGTTCAGAGAATGACAAAACTAGAATTCACATGTTTGGGCTCTTGGGCCCTGTGATTTAATCTAAGAACTTTGCATATGATGACCTGACTTTACCTATCTATTTATCAACTATCTATTTATTTATCTCTGCTTCATGCTGACCTCACATTGGAAATGACTTGTGGGCGCTCCAGAGTGAAAGGTCACAGGTGACTGGCGAAGCGAGGGGCCTCAGGCTGGCTTGTGCCGAGAGTTGCACAGGGTGCTCGTGACGCGTCTGCTCTGCTTATGGGCCACAGTCTGAGCTGAGCCCCCACAGCTGTGCTGTGTCAGGAAGGTGCTGGAAAGGGGGCTGCAGAAACTACTGTGGAGCCAGCTGGACCCCACAGTCAGGGGAGGGGCTTGGGGCAGCTCCTGCTGGCTCTTTGAGCTGGGGAGAGGACTGTTGGCCCATTCCTGTGGCCTCCAGCAGACTTGTGAAGAGCTGCTACCAAAATGGAGGAGTTTTGAAAACAGCCCAGGAGGTGGGAGAGGAAACATTTAGAGAAGAAATAAACAAAAGAGGCGACAGACTTCTCACTCTAGCAAAAGGGGCTTTGGCTTACCTGTGAAACTTCACTCCTCCTCTTCCCCTGGCCCAAAATTTATCAAGCTAGTCCACTGCTCCCAGAGATGACTCATTGTTTTAAAGCCTTAGTTCTGAAGACCATATTGGTCCTGCTGTGTCTTAGCACCCAGTGTTGACGATACCCTGGCTTAAATTCCAGCCGAACAGTTAAGACAAAGCCAACTGACAGACTCCAGTGTCTGGTATTAGTCGTATCGTTACTATGTTTATTAACAGCTAATGTTTATCAAAGGCTTACCATGCCAGGCATTGCGCTAAACCCTTAACTGGCACCGTCTCCTTGAATCTTTGTCCTCACGACAGCCCTTTGAGATGGTGACTATTTATTGGGCCCATTTTATAGATGGGGAAACCAACGTAAAGAGAAGTCCAAAATCACACAGTTGGTGGATAAAAGAACAGGACTTTGAACCTAGTTTTCACTTGGAAGAAAAAAAAAAAAAAAAAAAACTAGTGGGAAGGAAAGTAGTAAAGGGAAGAAGTTGACTCTGCTTCTAAGCACCTAAGTATGTCTGGCCTGGAGAAAGCCCCAGAAAGCAAACAGACAGAGTGAGCACATGTTTTTTATGGAAGCTTCCTTGAGGATGTGTTTCTATCTAAATACCCGCTTTGCAGCCAGCTGTCCAAGAGGACATCACAAGAACAGGACATTCTTGGGATACTGGGTCACTGTAAGGTCTATAGGATGCTGGGCCTCCCCCAAGGGCCAGATCACATTTTTCACTCTGCTAGGGGGAGTGATGAAGTAGTTTTCCCATTAATTATTCTGGAAGTTCTTATATTTGTTGTGGTGGGGACTTCTCTTTCTTTGGAGATGCAGTTTGAAAGTAATGGTTGAGAGCAGAGGTTTTGTAGATTTAAATCCTTATTCAGGGACCTCCCTAGTGGTCCATTGGCTAAGGAGGGGGCCCAGGTTTGATCCCTGGTCAGGGAACTAGGTCCCGCATGCTGCAACTAAGGATTCTGCATGTAGCAACAAAGACCGAAGATCCTGGGTGCCGCAGCAAATACCCAGCACAGCCAAATAAATACATAAAATAAATATTTTTTAAAATGCATGTTCAGCAGTTTGTTATTTTGTGGCTTTGGACAATCTGCTTACTGCTGTGGGTTTCAGTTTCCTCATCTGTAAAATGGTGATAATACAAACACCTGCTTCACAGGATTATGAAGATCAAATGAGATAATGCAGTGACCTTAGTGTCTGGCATGTTGTAAATGTTCAATAAAGGGTAATTATTATGGTTCTTTAATGGTTTTAAAGAGATCTAGGTCTAGGCAGAGGGGGGTTAAAGTTTCTGGTTTCTCAGAAGGCCACCAGCATCCTCTATGTTCAATTGAGAATGAGAATACTGTAGAAACGGCAGGGTCAAGGAAAAGTCATGTTTCCCATTGAGTATTCCAGTGAATTAATAAGCTGCCGAGAAGGATATTTGAAAGTTGTGCTGCAGACCACAGCAGCTACCAAAGAGAAGGTTTTCTTTTCCAAATGTGGATGCCTACAACCCATAGAAAAAAGATATTTTGGGCATCCCATGTTTATTTCTACCCATGTCCTTTTTAGGCAGAGGGCTTTCAGAACCAAGAACTGTGCTAAGTACAAGTGAAAGGGAAAAAAATTTATTTTTCATTCCTAGGCAATATGTACGTAGTTTATCAACATGATCACAATCTTTAGAGAAACTAAACTTTAATGGAAAATGCGAAAACAATTTAAGTGGTACATTTTTTGCCATACTTTATATTCTTGTCCTGCCCATTTATTTTAGAGTATAAACCAATCTAAAATGCCCTACAGAGCATTTTAATTTTACAGAGCCTGTGGAACATGGCCCATTTTTCAAATGGAAGGGTCAGAGGCAGTTATTTGCTAACACAGCAAGCCCCAGGCAGGCAGATTTGCGTCCCAGCCATATTTGTGTTTCCCTAGAGGCTTTGCATGAGGTGAGTGCTTAATAAAATTGGTTGAATAAATAAGTTTTGTTTTCTACCTTTCTTTCCCCTCTGCAGTTCAATTTGTTGGTTTAAAAAATTTTCCTCATCACAATTTCCGAAAGTTTAAACACTAAGGTTTGTGTTACATATGTAGGTATGTAAAATAACAATTAATTACAAAATGCTGTTTTATGTTGTAGCTAGTGAAAAATGGTGACCTCTCTTTTACTACTTGTATAAACCAGTAAGAGCCTTGAGAACCCAAAGGCTTAGAACACTATCTTACTGCTTAAAGACTCTTTTGATAAGCCTTAAAAACACATACACACACACACACACAAACCCTCACAATTGCCAGAAAGTCTAATGTGTTTTTATCTGCATTTTTTGGAGAGGCTAAATAACTTGCCCAAGATCATAGACTTAGTGAGTTTTAGGGCAGGATTTGCACCTGGGCAGTCTGGCTTTAGAAATGGAGGCATTGCTTAATCACACTGACAAATGGGAGGAGGTGTGTGTGTTGCTGGCCATCAGGCAGTTCTGGCTGGAGAGATCTCACTCCTCCTTGAACTCCAGGGAGACAGGGGTCTCTAAAAGGGTTCCCTTCCATTTTTCTGACAGCTTTAATTGTTAAAAAGTCCTTCATTATATTGAACTGAAATCTGCCTCTCCAAGGCTTCCATTGATCTTCACAGTATAAATTTAATCCCTCTCCCACACAGCCGCTCCTCAGATATGTGCATGCCGCCCTTCCCCCCCACCTCCTCCTCTGGCCTGTTGGTGGGAACATTGGAAATAGACCCTCTCAAGATTCCAGGCCCCCAGAGTGGCTGAGGCCAAGGGGAGGCCGGACAGGGCTTATGCAGGAGGCGGAATATGAAATCAGGTATTGTAAATAGCTCTTAGGCAATGTTTAGAATAGTGGGCAGGGAATTCCCTAGGAACCAGCTAAGGATGGCTCATCATCCTTGAATTATACACTTCCCTGTAACACAGACATTGCTATAAGATGTAATTGGGACCGAAAGTGGTGAGCGCAGTGGAATAGCAATGACTTGAGCCCTCTCATTTGTAGCTGAGTCTTTATTTCAGCCTAGATGGGGTTCAGTGGGAGAGAAAACCAGACGCACAAAATTGGTGAGGACGAGACCAAAAAAGACAGTGTACTGGGGAGGGGCCTGAACGGGGATACAGAGAAGGTTGCTCAGGAGGGATGATTACATGATTCCTGGTGGATTGGAAATGGCAGAAAACCCTTGCTAAGTGCAAAGGATATATGAATACCCTGGCCAGAGAGCCAGAAATGCTGATTAAAAAATATTCTGTCCCCTCCATTAATTACATTGTAGAAATAAAAACGCATGTGTATACTAGGGGTGGGTGTAGTGTACAGCAATGGGGACCAGCTCCACTGGGCAAGCTCAGTCCAGAGGAATGAAGGAGAAGCACCTCTGGGCAGCTGTTTCTAGCTGTCTCCAACCCATGCCCCCACCCGCCTTTGGCTAGCCTATGGTGCCTGATGAATGGATGGCTTTTTCTTGTGTAATCACATGGCTGAATATCTCTAAATGGTCACCAAAGATGTGATAGTCCCAGAGTGCTGTGGAACCCCAGACTTGATCAGAACTGAGATCCTTTGAAGAGGCAACAAAGATAGCCAACCAAAAAGACATCTTCACTGCCTCCAGATGCATGTGTTCAATTCTTCCATCCCATACTGTGCGTACTGGGTGCTGTGCTAGGTGCTTGTGTTTGTATACATACATACGCTGTATGTATCTACACATACAATGATAAACAGGACCAGCACAGACCCTGAGTCATGCCACTCAAGCTTCTTGGGTACCTACTGTGAGCAAGGCTCTGGGCTAGCCTGAGTTGCTTTGGAGGCTGTGAAGGTTCCATCCTCTTTTTAGAGCTTTTGGGAAAAAAACATGGAGGGTGGAATTCTGTGCTGTTGGAATAATGATGTTTCTGGGAGCAGGAAGATTGGACATGGAGACTGCCCAGGCTGGCTGTCTTCTTGGAGGTGTGAGGTCTGCTGGGTTCCTTGGAGGAGGCGTACTTACAGGACCTCCTGGCCCCTTTCCCCTGTCAGTTTTTACATCTGTCTTATGGAGACAAATTCCCCTTTGTCTAAATTTTGGATATCGTCCTCTTTAATGGAGTGGAGTAAGGCTAGCAATGCCAGCGTTCCTTGGAATCTGAAGCCAAGCCTTTGAGCAGATAGGCATTCTCAGTCTCTCAGCATCACCCAGCGATTAACATAACATGACACCAGGCCCATCGAGATAAAGATCGTAATGGCCACAATGGCTTCCCTTTCTTCCCTCAGCCCTTTATTGCTCTGCACGGTATGCTCACTTCCAGCAGGGAAGAGTTTATAAGCGTGGGGCTAGGCAAGCCCGTTCGGCAGGCAGCTCCCCGCAAGGCTTGTGCGAGGGCTCCAGGGACAGAGATGCGTTTCCCTTTAATAAGCTTCTCACACTACATTAAAGATAAAAGGGGAAGGGAAATATTTATATTCTGACAAAGCAGCTCTTCCCTTCAGGCTCTTGTTTTATTTATTAACTTGCTCTGTCCCTCTCCCAGTTTTTCTGTTGCAGAGGCTAGGCGTTTCCTCTCCTTCTCCCCTTTAGTCATTAGTTTTGCAGGTGAGTGACAGTGACAGCGGGACTTTAGCATCGTTGTCAAAGAGATGAGGTTTGTATGTGGGTGCCCTTCCCAGGTGACACAAACAGCTGTTCCTCCACCCTCCTAGGAGCACCCCCCCCCACCACCCTTATCACATAGCGCTTGAATGGCATCGCACTGGTTAAGTTACATCATTTGAAACGGTTCTGTGTCAGTCCAGCAAATGGTTTAGAGATACAGCAACCCAGACCCGTGACTGCCTACACCTGGGACTTCTTCAACCTTTTGTTGACACACATTTCCTTCTCTCACTGAGGCAATCTCTTAAGGGTGCATACTTTCTCCAGCTAATCTGTCCAAAGCCAATAAAACACAGGTATGCTATTTTGAATTTCGATTCAACACTTGTGCAATGATTATTTTTAAAGTCTCAGACCACCTATTGTTCAAAGCCTATGTTAGTTTGTGAAGGAGTTAATCCTCTGAACACCGCTCCCCACCCCCCCCCACCCCCCAGAAGTCGCCTAGATGAGTAGTCAGGAGGAGGATGTGTGGGGGGCTATTTTAGGCTCTGCTCAGTGGGCCTGTATGATACTTGGAGTATTCATCCTGTCTTCCAAGTATGAGCTCTTTTATAGTTAGGTAATGACATTTTTAAAAAATGACACATAATCATCAATTAAAAATTTAAAGTACAAGGACAACAAAGAATGACCTACCTACCTACTTGTGGACAAGCAATATAGGGTGATGGCTAAGAGCGTGGACTTTTGAGCCTGAAGTCTTGAGTTTGACTCTTAGCTCCTCCAGTTACTACTTGTGCCATGATAGGAAGCATCTCTATGTTTGTTTCCTCATCTGTAAAATGGGGGTGATGATCGTATCTACCCTTTAAGAATCTTATAAGTATCAAGTATGTAGATGCATATAAAGCACTTAACATGGTGCTTCACACAGTGTAGTAAAGGTAATATGTTCTTTCCGCTATCTTTCCATGCTGCCATAATGATGTGCATGAATGTCCTGGCTGATGCTCTCAAGAGTATCATCAATGCTGAAAAGAGAAGCAAATGCCAGGTGATTATTAGGCCATGCTCCAAAGTCATTGTCAGGTTTCTAACTGAGATGATGAAGCATGGTTGCATTGGAGAATCTGAAATCATCAATGATCACAGGGCTGGGAAAATTGCTGTGAACCTCACAGGCAGGCTAAGTAACTGTGGAGTGATCAGCCCCAGATTTGATGTGTGACTCAAAGATCTAGAATAATGGCACAATAACCTGTACCCCTCCCATCAGTTTGGTTTCACTGTACTGACAACCTCAGCTGGCATCATGGACTGTGAAAACACACAGGAGGGAAAATCCTTGGATTCTTTTTCTAGGGATGTAATACATACATGCAAATAAAATGCCTCAGAGGAAGCAGTGACAGATTTTATTCTCTTGGGTTTCAAAATCACTTCTGATGGTGACTGAAACCATGAAATTAAGACACTTGCTTCTTGGAAGAAAAGCTATCACAAACCTAGATAGCGTATTAAAAAGCAGAAATATCACTTTGCTAACAAAGGTACATATAGTCAAAGCTATGGTTTTTCCAGCAGTCATATATGGATGTGAGAGTTGGACCAAAAAGAAGGCTGAGTGCCAAAAAATTGATGCTTTCGAACTGTGGTGCCAGAGAAGACTCTTGAGAGTCCCTTGGACAGCAAGGAGATCAAACCAGTCAATCCTAAAGGAAATCAACCCTAAATATTCACTGAAAGGACTGATGCTGAACCTGAAGCTCCAATACTTTGGCTACCTGATGTGAAGAGACAACTCATTGGAAAAGACCGTGATAGTGGGAAAGACTGAAGGTAAAAGGAGAAGGGCGAACAGAGGATGAGATCATTGAATGACTCAATGGACATGAATCTGAGCGAACTCCAGGAGATAGTGGAGGACAGAGGAGCCTGGCATGCTGCAGTCCATAGGGTTGCCAAGAGTCAGACACAACTTAGTGACTGAACAACAGCAACACAACAAAGAAAACAGATAATAAGAATTACCTATTGCTACTATTACCATTCAAAAATAATGAATATATAACATATAGTAAGTATATTCTAAAGAGAGAGAAAGAATAAGGGGAGGGGGCAGCAATAATCTTGTAGTAATAGGATCATATTATGCATGCTTTTAAAAGTAATTTAAAAACATTAGGTTTGGTTTTACGAACTTAACAGAAGAAAAGCACTTAGTTGAAATGGATGAACTTCAAGTATCTGTTCCTGAATAATAAGATGTGTTAATTCCTAAAAGATCACTCCCAGGTTAAGAAATGACGTGAGGGACATGAACTTGGGTGAACTTCAGGAGATAGTGAAGGACAGGGAAGCCTGGCCTGCTGCTGTCCGTGGGGTCCAGAGAGTTGGACCTGACTTAACGACTGAACAACAACAACAAGGTTAAGAAAAAATAAAGCGATGATGAAAATAAAGTTTGGGTGGGTCGTTTTGATTGACTTCCTATAAGGTGACTAGATGTTTTGGTGCTGTCATATTTCTTTCTGTCTCCCAATTTTTGATACTTCTATTATTTTAAATTTGTTTGGATTTATAGTACCTACATTCTGATCTGCATTTATTTATTTCTTCAGAGGTTTAGTTCTCTGGATTCAGTGTTATTGCTAGTCTTTTAAATCACACTTTCATATTACTAATCCTCTAATTTGATGAGTTTCTTGATGGCTATATTTCATTGTTAAGTAGTTTTTTTAAAAAAATTATTTTTGGCTGCTCTGGGTTCTTTGTTGCTGCATGCAGGCTTTCTCTAGTTACAGCGAGTGGGGGCTACTCCCTAGTTGCAATGCATGGACTTCTCATTGCGGTGGCTTCTCTTGTTGCAGAGCATGGGCTATAGGCTGTTACCAACCAATGTTAGGATTTTGGTCAAGTCACCTAACTCCTCTGGGTCTGATAGTCTGCAAAACAAAAGTATTGGACTAGATTTTGAAAACTTCCTTAACTCTGAAATTTCCCTTCTCTTTTTCTACTTTGGAATCTTAGTGTAACAATCTGAAGGTATGTGTGATGGATAGACTACTTCAACTGCAAGCAAAAGAAACCAACTCCAATTCATTTAAGCCCAAAAGATATTTATTGAGGATATGAAGGTAGGTCACAGAGCTAAAGGGAAAGCAGAAAACACAGGTTCAGAGAGGACAGAAGTCAGAGCAGGTCCTGGGGTCCTGGCAGCAGAAGCTAAGGAATAATCTCTTCGGGGCACTGTAGTTTCAGTTGATATACACAATTGCATTCATGTCACATGCTAGCAAAGTAATGCTCAAAATTCTCCAAGCTAGGCTTCAACAGTACGGGAACCAAGAAATCCCAGATGTTCAAGCTGGGTTTAGAAAAGGCAGAGGAACCAGAGATCAAATTGCCAACATCTGTTGGATCATTGAAAAAGCATGAGAATTCCAGAAAAACATCTACTTCTGTTTCATTGACTATGCTAAAGCCTTTGCTTGTGTGGATCACAATAAACTATGGAAAATTCTTTTTTTTTAACCTTTTTATTTTTTAAATTTATTTTAACTGGAGGCTAATTACTTTATAATATTGTCATGGTTTTTACCATACATTCACATGAATCAGCCATGGGTGTACATGTGTTCCCCACCCTGACCCTCCCTCCCACCTCCCTCCCTAAACTTTGGAAAATTCTTAGAGAGATAGGAATACCATACCACCTTACCTGCCTCCTGAGAAGCCTGTATGCAAGTCAAGAAGTACGAGTTAGAACCAGACATGGAACAACGGACTGGTTTAAAATTGGGAAAGGTGTATGTCAAGGCTGTATATTGCCACCCTGCTTATTTAACTTATATGCAGACTACATAGTGTGAAATGCTGGGCTGAATGAAGCACAAGCTGGAATCAAGATTGCTGGGTAAAATATCAATAACCTCAGATATGCAGAAGACACCACCCTTATGCAGAAAGTGAAGAGGAACTAAAGAGTCTGTTGATGAAGGTGAAAGACGAGAGTGAAAAAGCTGGCTTAAAACTCAACATTCAAAAAACTAAGATCATGGCATCTGGTCCCACCACTTCGTGGCAAATAGATGGGAAACAATGGAAACAATGAGAGACTTTATTTTCTTGGGCTCCAAAATCATTGCAGATGGTGACTGCAGTCATGAAATTAAAAGACACTTGCTCCTTGGAAGAAAAGCTGTGACCAACCTAGACAGCATATTAAAAAGCAGAGACATTACTTTGCCAACAAAGATCCGGGTAGTCAAAACTGGTTTTTCCAGTAGTCGTGTATGAATGTGAGAGTTGGACCAAAAAGAAGGCTGAGCCCCCAAGAATTGATGCTTTTGAACTGTGGTGTTGGAGAAGACACTTGAGAGTCCTTTGGATAGCAAGGAGATCAAAGCAGTCCATCCTAAAGGAAATCAGTCCTGAATATTCATTGGAAGGACTGATGCTGAAGCTGAAGCTCCGATACTTTGGCCACCTGATGCAAAAAGCCAGCTCACTGGAAAAGACCTTGATGCTGGGAAAGATTGAAGGCGGGAGGAGAAGGGGACAACAGAGGATGAGATGGTTGGATAGCATCATTGACTCAGTGGACATGAGTTTGAGCAAGCTCCAGGAGATGGTGTAGGACAGGGGAGACTGGCAGCCCATGGGGTTGCAGAGTTGGACATGACTGAGTGACTGAACAACGTCTCAGTTGAACTTTGATCATTTGCAAGAACATTCCAGACTGAAATTCTGATGTTATGTTTCTAGCTTAGCTTAGACCTGTGTGTGTGCATGCTCAGTTTTGTCTGACTCTTTGTGATCCCATGGACTGTAACCAGCCAGGCTCCTCTGTCTATGAGATTTCCCAGGCAAGAATACTGGAGTGGGTTGCCATTTCCTCCTCCAGAGTATCTTCCTGACTCAGGGACTGAACCTGAATCTCTTGCATCTCCTTCATTGGCAGGCAGATTCTTTACCACTGGGAAGCCCCCCCATTGTATAAAAGAACCATGATGATTGTATCCACTAGGGAGGGGTTGTTCCTAAAGCCACTGAGGGGGTACCACTAGAAAAGGGGGGACTGGATACCAAGCAGGGGTCCATGATAGAGTGAGGGGCAGAGTTGTCTAAATGCTAAACATTATACCATGAGGAGCCAACAGATGATTCCAAGAAATTGAAATGGTGGCATGAGTGCTTTGTTCATTCTCTTAGTAAATACTTACTAAATTCGTGAATGGCATTTTGGAGGAGACTAGATGAACATAATAATGACCTGTGAAGCTGGTGGGAAAAGGTTCTTGGATCTTACTCAAGATGATCTGGGAACAAAATGATGTTCCCTTTTAATCTGAATCATTAAAATATACCTGGGCATATGCAACTGCAACTCATTATAGGAGAGATGTTAAGTAATTCTCTAATTATATGTATTACACTGTAGGCAGAGGATCCCAAGACAAGTGACTTATCTCACATGTCAAGGGGCAGAGCTAAAAGCAGGACTTGACTTCCTGACTCAAATAACTGTTCTGAACCAGCTGCCTAGCAACCATGGCCCCCATTCAGGAGCTGCTATCATGTGAGTCGCCTTGGCATCTGGCTCCCCAACTAAATCCTGAATTTGTCAACCCAGGAACTTCTGGGTTAGGTTCCTCTGTACTCCCTCAGGGCCTCTCATGGGGATGGACACGCAGAAGGGGGATATTCAGTGAGCATCTGCCCGATAGCCTCCCTGGAGGATGCCGAGCCTATCCTCACTTTAGATGCAGACTTGAGCTGCAGAGTATTGAAAACAGCTCTGGCTACTGTCACAAAGGCTTGGCTGGGGGCACAGGAGGAAGGACTTATTTCAGAGCTGAAGGATTTCAGAGACTTTTTCCAGCAGGAGGTGGAGCCATAAGCTGGGCGGTATCCATGTTAGGTGGCTCATTCATTTCAACATGGACATATTATAATGCTTGTGGCAAATAATGAAATATAAAGACTTCATCAAGAAAACCTGAGGGTGCAGGCATTTCTATTAGCTCCCGCCTTTTCCATGGGAGAAAGCTGACCTGTGCCTTGAACTCTGCTCAGAAGGAAATGTTTATTGAAATTTGTCCTCCATTAAGGACGTGTGTGCGTGTGAGCTCTTTGCTTAAGGAAACTTACCAACCAGCATGATTCACCTTCAGAGGCTCCTGGCCAGGCCTCTACCCAGCTGTCCCGGGTTCCACAGTGCCCTTGGCCCAGGCAGGCTCCCCTCTCTAAGACTGGAGCTTGGCAATACCAACCCCACAGCTGGATCCCAGAAGGATGGAACTCTGAGGCCATGAAATCATGTATTAATTACTGTTGCTTCTTCTTTTTATGATTAGTTACCTGCAAAGGAGGGAAGGGGTTTCGGTTACTCCTGTTTCTTTCTTTCTTTTTTCCCTGAGGCGGTCAGTCTATTGCTCTAAACCCAGTTTTGTGGGATGGCAGGAACTTCTAGCTTCAGCTTCACAACAACCAGGCTGTCTCCAATTATCGGAAGCCTGTTGTGAAATCCTCAAAGTTAAATTACCCTTGTTCACTTATGCTTCATAAACTGACATCACTCTGCCCTGAGAGGAGCGGAAGGCAGCATGTTGGGAAATCAGAGACTTTATAGATGGTTGTATCTCCAAAAAGGTAGGTGCTCTTGGTGAACGTTTGGGGCTGCTTCATCCTCACTTTTCATACTTCCATGGCACAAATATGGTATTGATTTGTTTAAAACAAGATTTTTTTCCCCCTGAATCTCAGCATCAACCAGTCTTTTACATGTGCTCAACAGCCCTTGTCTCATTGTATCCATGTAACTCTGGTTATTTCACCCCGCTCTTTGCCTTCACCCCATCTTCCATTCCCAGTGCCATGTCACGTCCATCCCCTGCCTTGTGTGTGACAGTGAATCTGAGCTATTTATTAATAAGGCCTATTTGAGCTGACTTCTCCACGCCAGTTTCCCTGGCAACTCCAATGAATTTACATCAGAGAAATTTCTGCTGGGCCCTTAGCTGCGTGCATGCATGCTTAGTGGCTCAGTTGTGTCTGACTCTGCAACCTCATGGACTGTATGTATCCCGCCAGGCTCCTCTGTCCATGACATTTCCCAGGCAAGAATACTGGAGTGGGTTGCCATTTCCTCCTCCAGGGGATCTTCCCGACCCAGGGATGGAACCTGTGTCTCTTGTGTCTCCTACATTGGCAGGTGGATTCTTTACCATTGAGCTACACTGGGAAGCCCACCCTTAGCTACACCTCCCTTACAATCCAAGAGATTCTCCAGAGAACTCAGCTTGCCTCCTCAACTTGTTTTCTAATACTCACTTAAAAGCAAACTACAAGAAAATAATTTTACTTCTACTTCAGTTGGACTTCAGTTTTCTTCATGTAGCCACAGAGATTTAGAATCACATAGATCTAGAGTGATGCTGAAGGGTGTTACAAGAAAAGCCGAGACAGAGGGTGGCAGCAATATCAGTATCAGTGATGGGCTGTCCAGATGTCCCTCATGCCACACTTGTCCTCCAGAGCCTGCCCTCTGGCTTTCTGTGTGGATCCATCCCAAGATAACACAGGAAGACAGTTCCTGCATTTCCCCTCACTGTTCCCCCTTTCTCACTCCAAAAATTTCCAAACTTTTTAATGTCAAACACATTTTATATAGTGATTCAAACACCAGGAACATCCAAAGAACGTTTCAAGTTTCTATTCATCAAGTGGCTTTGAGTGAAGAGCAGAAGTTCAGGCAGGACACACCCAGGGCTATGGGTGGACTCTGTCAAGGCTGCAGCTGAGCACTTGGGGAGTGGGGATTGGGGAGAAATCTGGGACTACGTGTTCTCCAGGGTGAAAGGTGCACGAAGGAGAAAGGAGTTGTATAGAAAGGATGCTTGTGCAGCTGATTCCAGCCTGGGCTAATTTCCCTTTCTGTAGACTGGATATTTCTGTCTACTGAAGTTGACCTCACTGACACTCTAGGGTTGAATAATTAGCATTCTGTGCAAACAGAGCTTTTGTTTAGGGCTTTTTCCTCTAGGGAACTTGTGAGGAGGGTTGGAGAAAAGGGAAATTTTTCAGCAGGGACAAACCCACAAAAGAAGGAGTTGTGAAAAGCAGAGACATGCAGGAATTTTTTTTTTTTTCCCTTAAATTTAAGTATAGTTGATTTACAAGGTGTTGGTTTTTGGTGTATGGCAAAGTGATTCAGATTATATATGTATATATTCTTTTCCATTATAGGTTTTTCCAAGATAATTGAATATAGTTCCTTGTATTTATACAGTAGGGTCTGGTTGTTTATCTATTTTATATATAGTAGTTTGTGGCTGCTAATCCTCAACTCCTAATTTATTCTTCCCTGCTTTCTCCTTTAGTAACCATGAGTTTGTTTTCTTTGTCTGTGAGCAGGACTATTCTTTATGCTGTGTTTTGTTGATCAAATAAAAACCTGTGCCAGAGCCTGATTCCAATTTATCTTTGTTACATCAGAAGAAAATCAGCTCATATGTTATGAGAAGGGGAAAAAAAAAAAAAAAAAACCAACTCACACCAAATCTTGTTCCAAAGTTTGGACTATGTTCCTTTCAGTTCAGTTCAGTCGCTCAGTCGTGTCCGACTCTTTGCGAGCCCATGAATTGCAGCATGCCAGGCCTCCCTGTCCATCATCATCTCCCGGAGTTCACTCAAACTCATGTCCATCGAGTCGGTGATGCCATCCAGCCATCTCATCCTCTGTTGTCCTCTTTTCCTCCTGCCCCCAATCCCTCCCAGCATCAGAGTCTTTTCCAATGAGTCAACTCTTCGCATGAGGTGGCCAAAGTACTGGAGTTTCAGCTTTAGCATCATTCCCTCCAAAGAAATCCCAGGGCTGATCTCCTTCAGAATGGACTGGTTGGATCTCCTTGCAGTCCAAGAGACTCTCAAGAGCCTTCTCCAACACCACACTTCAAAAGCATCAATTCTTTGGCGATCAGCTTTCTTCACAGTCCAACTCTCACATCCATACATGACCACTGGAAAAACCATAGCCTTGACTAGACGGACCTTTGTTGGCAAAGCAATGTCTCTGCTTTTGAATATGCTATCTAGGTTGGTCATAACTTTCCTTCCAAGGAGTAAGCGTCTTTTAATTTCATGGCTGCAGTCACCATCTGCAGTGATTTTGGAGCCCAAAAAAATAAAGTCTGACACTGTTTCCACTGTTTCCCCATCTCTTTCCCATGAAGTGATGGGACCAGATGCCATGATCTTCGTTTTCTGAATGTTGAGCTTTAAGCCAACTTTTTCACTCTCCACTTTCACTTTCATCAAGAGGCTTTTGAGTTCCTCTTCACTTTCTGCCATAAGGGTGGTGTCATCTGCATATCTGAGGTTATTGACATTTCTCTCAGCAATGTTCCTTTCGTTCCACCCAAATTGATGGCCACCAAATATCTCTGTGAAAACGCTTAAATTTTTTAAAAATTGAAATGTAGTTGACGTACAATATCTTGTTCATTTCAAGTGTACGACATAGTGACTTGATATTTGCATACATTATGAAATGATCACTCTGTTAAGTCTAGTAACCATATTTGTTGTTTAGTCGCTAAGCCATGTCCGACTCTTTTGCAAACCTATGCACTGTAGCTTGACAGCCTCCTCTGTCCAGTAGATTCTCCAGGCAAGAATACTGGAGTATGTTGCCATTTCCTCCTCCAGGGGATCTTCCTGATCCAGGGATCAAACCCGTGTCTCCTGCATTGGCAGGCAGGTTCTTTACCACTGAGTCACCAGGGAAGGCCTCTAGTAACCATACATCTCCATACAAAGTCATTACAATATTATTGGCCATATTCTTTACGTTGTAATCTATGTGAAAACTCTTAACTGTAGTGTCCAGAGCCCTGCTTGCAGCCAAGCCAGTGAGATTATTAAAACTCACCCAAGGGCTGCAGACAATTAAAATAATGATGTACAGCTCCACAAATTGGCATGAGTAACTCGGGTGATACCAAAGAGGAAAGGAGGATTTTGAGCCTCTCCAGTAAATCAGCTTTAATGAGGATGTCCTTTGCTTTTCCTCCTATCCTTTCTAGTTATAAAATAAAGCTACCAAGATCTGTTGATGTAATCCCAAAAGACGATGCTGCCCCCACACACAGGATGGCCCTCAGTCTAAAAGTCACATTCCCCATCTGATCACCTCTTTTCCTCTTGAACGGAAAAGTTCAGCTTGAATCAGGTACTACATGTAACCCTCACAATTTCCATTTAATCCTATAAGGAAAGAGGGCGATTAGTTTTGAGTTGTGAGAAAACTCAGTGCTTGCTTCACTGCTCTCTCTTCCTGTACATGGGGTGGTATGTTTTCCAACCCAAGTGATTAAACAAGACTCATCCTGAGTTTGAATCAAATATGAGTTGAGGGCTTGGGAGGCCCCAGCTGTGTGAAGGACCACCTGTTTGCAAATAAACCTTTAAAAAAGGAGTAAAAAGATTTTTCTGGGGATAGAGTTAGCTCTGGCAAGGTAACATCTTAAGGGAATAAGCTTAACAGAATTAGAAACAGGTGGATTAGCTTTTCTTAATAATACCCTTCGTTAAAACAATGAGGGGAAAACACTTGGCATGATGCATTTCAGATTTGGTGCAAGTAACATTGGAGACAGGGAGGTAATTCACTGAACCCATGGACACGTCAGTTAACTTGTGACATGTCAGTTAACTTCCATGCTATGGCGTACAAGTATACAATGTATACTTACTATACATGTTACCAATAAAGCCTTTCACTGGCTAATGTGTCTCTGATTTGCAAATTAACTCTGTGTGCTTACGCTTTTGTTTTAAAATCATTAGCTTGTGCTAAAGCACTGCTACCATGGGCAACCAAATCTCCAACTCCATCAATAAGTAATTCTAAAAACAGAAGTTTAAACAAATATCTGTCTTATTATCTCATCTTTTAACTGTATGTCATTTGACACACTCATAGCTCCTAATAAGGAAAGTAAAGATTAATTTATTAGCTTAGGAAAGGGCATGTCAAGATTGGCCCACTCTACAAAAAAATGTGACTCATTCTCAAATTCTATGTGTATGTGCATGCATACATGTATATGAATAATCTTGTTCTCATACCTCTAAAATGTCCACTAAGTAATCCAGGAATTTTCTCCTTAATTTTCCCCTGTAATTTCAGAACAGAGTCTAGTATATAGCAGGTGAATCTTACTTAACTGCATTGTACTGAGTGTCTACCACAAGGGGTAGGGCAAATAAGTCTATGTAATCTTGGAGTCAAGGTTATCCTCACTGGCTCATGAAATACAATACAGGGACAGTCCTCGCTATGTTTTTCTCCAACAATGGATCAGATTGTTATTTTATTTGCTTTTGCTTGGGAACCAAATGAATCAGCTGGCTCTTATTTAGAGACCCTTGCTGCTAAGTCGCTTCTGTCGTGTCCGACTCTGTGCGACCCCATAGATGGCAGCCCACCAGGCTCCCCCGTCCCTGGGATTCTCCAGGCAAGAACACTGGAGTGGGTTGCCATTTCCTTCTCCAATGCATGTGTACCCCCAAACACTTATCTTTCAAATGTGGGCCTTACATTTAGCCTCACCTTTAAGGGGTACTGGGAAAGTAAAACCAAGCCAAGCAAACAGCAGTCTCCTCCCCATGTTGCTGAATTTGGGGCCTGTCATTGAGTGACTCGGTGCTTGGAATGTCCACACTATTGAGAGTACTATTTTTCTTCCTTTTTGGTAGGGAAGAGACAGGCCAAGTGCACATAGCTGAATTTGTACCATATGATATGTTATGACTCTCTAGTAAATATTTATTGAATTAATAAATATTTGAGATGTAGTAGATATTTGGTTTGGTTGCTTCACTAACTCTTGTTTGAATATATGCTGTTTTTCCTCACTGGAAAAAAAATCAATGGTTTAAATGGCTTTTAGAAAGAGCTGCTGCTGCTGCTGCTAAGTCGCTTCAGTCGTGTCCGACTCTATGCGACCCCATAGATGGCAGCCCACCAGGCTCCTCTGTCCATGGGATTTTCCAGGCAAGAACACTGGAGTGGGGTGCCATTGCCTTCTCGTTAGAAAGAGCAAAGCATGTGAAAAAGACTAAGAGAAGAAATTACCAATCACTTTAAAAAGGAAAAAGGAAAAAACCCAGCCAGACTACTTAGATGAAGGCCTCGCCATAAATATGCTTAATTTCCTAGGGGTACAATATATAGCAATACTGGCAATTTTAATACCGTCACTAATCATTTGAAATACTCTGACATCCTTTCACTGTAATATTTGTGCATTTGGTGGAAACTTTTTGAAAAGTTATTCCACTAGCCAACAAAAGTCATTTCATAGTTATGATGTAATTGTGAGGTAGTATTTCAGGCCTGTCAAGATCAAAGCCTTGAAATATGACTTATAAAAAAAAAATAAGTTCAGGAGAGACCCCTCCAAATAACCCTTTAAAGTAACTAGCCAATAGTATCTCATCTCTTTTCCTTTGGTTTTTTAAAGGTAGAATCATACAAAAGATATATTCTCCAGAGGCACATGTATTAAAATTAAAGAGGGAAAATAAATAATCTTAGATGAAACTTCTCCCTCTGATTTAAACAGTGAGAAATATATGTATTCAATGTATTGGCAATAAAAATAGGAAAACTGTACTCAAATTGTGAATTGGGCTCAAAATGAAAACCTGAAAATGAACGTCATGAAAATCATTTTATGGTTATTGTGTTGATTGAAAGACTTTTTTTTAAATGCTTGAGGGGTATATGCCTAGTTTATCTTCTTGGGCCTTGTAAAAAATAGAGATTATCTTTAAGAATGAAAGTCCTTTCTGTACAGTAAAACCCAAGTCAACATGTAAGTTTTTCTATATTTTTCCTTGCTGACCTCCGTAAGCTCAGCTATAAACTATTGATCAGGTCTGAATGGACTGATTCCTGGGTGAATTCAGACAGTTGTTTATTTTCTCTGGCTTGTATAAGGTGATAAAGGAAACTTCAAATTATAATTCTCTCTTGTAACACTCTCTGACTGCCCCAAGCTAAAAAGAGGAAAGCCAAAACAACAAAACATAACACATGTTCCCATATTAAACATTTTAAATGATGATAATTTAAAAAATCATGATCCACTGGGACTCATGTTACAGTGGTTAAGAATCCACCTGCCAATACAGGGGTTCGATCCCACATTCTGCAGAGAGACTAAGCCCATGTACCACAATGACTGAGTCCAAGCTCTACAGCCTGTGATCTGCAAGAGAAGCCACTGCAGTGAGAAACCCGCGCACCTCAGTGAAGAGTAGCCCCCACTTGCTACACCCGGCGCAGCCAAAAATAAATAAGTAAATAAATAAATACATAAATAAAATCATGATCTACCAACCCTTTAAAAGAAAATTAAGGGAAAATAAGTGTTTCTGGTGCCTGGCTTCCTCCCTCTGGTACCTTAGAGTAAGACTCCAACCCAGCATCTTTTGTTTGTCCTTACTCATAGACTTGGCAGAGAGGATCTTAATCTTTTTGAAGACAATGCATCCCCAGGGGTGGATGAATCATTGAGTGATCACATGTAAGTAAAAAAATCAACTAGATTTTTCCTCCAAAAAAGATGGAACATTTGCTTTTGTTACTGAAAAATGCCACTTCCAGTGAAAAATCTACATTGGTACGCTGTGGTATGTTCCCATTCGAGTCTTAGGTATGCTGCTCCCTAGAAGGGATTTTCTCCCAAGGTTTCCCCATATTACTTATTGCTAAAAGGCTCCCCTCCTTCACTAAGCACAATCCTGTTAATAACACAACTGGAGCAATAGTAATAATAATAAGTAACCACCACAACAGTAACTTCCCTGGTGGCTCAGATGCTGAAGAGTTGGGTCAGGAAGATTCCCTGGAGAAAGAAGTGGCAACCCACTCCAGTATCCTTGCCTGGGAAGTCCCACAGACAGAGGTGCCTGGCGGGCTACAGTCTGTGGGGTTGCAAAGAGTCGGACATGACTGGGTGACTTGCACAACAGTAGCAGTTACCATGCAGCAGATGTACTGCGTGTCTGGCGCTAAAATTGGTGATCTGCACTTGTTAACAGATTGGGTTTATTATCACCATTTTTATAAATGAAGAAACTGAGCTCAGAGATGTTAATAACTTGCATGCACATGCTTAGTCATTCAGTTGTGTCCAACTCTGTGACACCATGGACTGTAGCCTGCCAGGCTCCTCTGTCCATGGAATTCTCCAGGCAAGAATACTGGAGTACATTGCCATGCCCTCCTCTAGGGGTTCTTCCCAACCCAGGGATCAAATCCGGGTCTCCTGCATTGCAGGCGTATTCTTTATTGTCTCAGCCACCAGGGAAGCCACGTTAAATAGCTTAACACCTCATAATAAGGAAGAATTGGGTTGGCTAAAATGTTCATTTGAGTTTTCTCGTAATATCTTATGGAAAAATCCAAATGAACTCTATGGCCAACCCAATAGTAGAACTGCAATTTGAACTCGTCTGACTTTAAACTCACTCTTTTGTGCTCTTGTTTTCTGATACTCTATCTAGCTGTGATGGCTATTTCTCAGGGTAGAGGTGAAGGAGGAGCCAAACACATGGGGAGAAAGCATCTGGGCATTTTTCAGGAAGACTGGAGAATAAACAGCTACCACTGTCCTGGATGTTCCTCCAATAAACTGTGATGGCCAGGTTCCATCCCTGTTGTATTCTCACTGGCGGTCACCTACTGGCTTCCCCAGTGGCTCAGGTGGTAAAGAATCTGCCTGCAATGCAGAAGACCTGGGTTTGATCCCTGGGTCAGGAAGATTCGCTGGAGAAGGGAATGGCAGGCCACTCCAGTATTCTTGCCTGGAGAATCCCTGGGCAGAGGAGCCTGGCTATAGTCCATGGGGTCACAAAAAGTCTGACATGACTGAGTGACTAATACTTTTCACTTTCAGAAGATGAATACACGTGAAATGGAGATAATAGGTGCTCATTAAATCTGTTTCCGAGTAAATGTTAAAACCACTGCCATACCAACAGTCAAGGCTTCACAGTTTCTCTGCAGGAGGGAGTTAAGGAATGGCATCTGGTTGACAGGGAGTCTAGGCAACTGTCTTGGAGCATATCTTGGTGGGTGGTTTTGGTAACAGTGGTAGTAAATGGTCCTCACGAGTCTGTTCAGGGTGGAGACTGAGTGCCCTCCCTGGCCCAGGGATGGGTCAGTGGTCTCATGACCAGTGAAGCACCCACCACCTACTGCAGACGTGGGAGGGAGGCTTTGAGGGAGTGGAGGGCTTGGCTGGGTGACCTGCCCAGGGACAGCTCTGTTTTGCCAGCAGCGCTGCAGCTGGGCCGCTTAGGGTGTTTTCTGCAGTGCGATGACAGTGTGATGGAAGGGCCGTCGTCTCACAACCGTGCAGTCCTGCCAAGCCCCGGGAATGCTCGTTTGCCTCAGCAGCTCTCCTGAGAACCCACCCAGCCCAGTGGGGCCCAGAGATGGAGGGGAGTGGAGGGCGCTTTTCCTAATGTAACATCTTAGCACATTAATCAAAAGCAAAATAAAAGCGAATTTCCTCCTAAACATAAGCTTGTGTCGACGGCACACCTCTCTTCAGAACAGGGCCGTGGCCGGGTCCAGCTGGGCGTGGACTCGCCGGCTTCATGACCATGGAAGTAACCCAGAAGAGTGCAGAGAATACAGGAGATAAAGTTTCTCTGTTGGAGAAGAGATTGGAAACCAACTTCAAAGGAAAGAAAGGGGCGTTATCGTTGAGGTTTGGGCCTCAGAGGAAGTCTTTCCAGCTGAAACACTTAACAAACCAAACCCACAGAATTGGAAATTCTAGACTCTTTGGTCAAGAGCACCTGGGGGCCCGGGTCTTACTGATCTCTCTTTTCTGGCCTGTCGCACTTTGGATATGTCTCTCACAGGTCTGGCCTGGATTAAGCGAGGCCTTGTGCCTTTCCCTGGAGGTTTCCTCTCTGCAATCTGAACTCCCTCGCCAGGCTCTAAGCATTTTCAATCCAGAAGCCACTTTCCCCTCTCCCTTGGCATCTGTCTGAGTTACGGCAGGTGAAAGCATCTTATAAACGGGAATGTATTTTACAAACGTGAGTTCCCTCGAAGACTCCTTTATCCCTCTCAGAGCCCAGAACTGTGGCGACCTGAAGCAGAAACGCAACGACGAACCATCGAATAAATGAAACAATTGCCTGGAACAACACTCTTGTTGGCCAGTTTGGAAACTGAAATCCCTACAGGCAGCTTCCTGTTTTGCTACATTGGCCTCATTTCTGGAAGTGAGGAAAGGTGAGGAGAAAGGCTTGACAAGAAATGTCCGGGAAGGCAGGATGTTGAATGTAACCTTCTCCTGAGAAAGAGGGGCTGCAGAACAGAGAAAGTTTCTGCCTTTTCCTTTCCTCCTGGGCGGCCTGGTTATCTGTTTGTGGGGAGAAACAGAGATACTTTCCAGAGCAGCCAAGAGAAGAGAGTTCAGTAAGACCCAGACCTCTAGGGGCTTTCAACCAGTGTCTAGTGGACTTTTGACCTTTCAAATATCACACACACACACAAATTTTTTTTGTACCTTCTCATTTATTTATTTATTTATTTGGTACCTTCTCATTTATGAAGTACATCAAAGTGAGACAAACATAAAATAAAATTAAGCCTGTAAATTTAACAATCTCACTCACTTTTGCTCTTAGAAGCCTCTAAGAATTTATGCCCAAGTTTCTATTTTATCTGTAACTATAACTCTGTTTTCCCTGGAAGGAGAAGTTCCTCCAGCAGAGGGTAATTTAATTTTGTCAGTAAGCAGACACATTCTGTTTAGATTTGGAATCCTTTTAAAATGGGAGCTTTCTATCAATCACCCTCCCTGAGCATGTTTGGGTTATACCCTCTTCGAGAAAAGGGGCTCTCTGCCTATTGATGATGCTCAGTGACCAAAGGGGACGGACCACCTAAATATCATCAGTGTCCCCGGGTTCATGGGCAGGATACGGCCTGGCGACAGCTCTCCTGGCCACGTGGTCCCTGACTGCCCCAAGGTTGTCCTCTTGGTGAACGGCCACTGTCCGGCACTGCTGAAGAGTTCCAGCACCAGTGAAAACATAACTTTCCACTCCATCGCAAGAAGCCAAACACAGAAACCATATTCAAAGGGTTCTTTGTCCACAAGATAACGTTTGAATCGGAAACTCGTTTAGCCAGATTCTCTTGTTACAATTTACTGCTTCATCAGGTGGGGGCAGGGACCGGCACAATCCATCCTTTAACTAATAGAGGATGATTCCCACAGGAAGGTCTGCAACTCCAAGTGTGTGTTTAAACAAAATCCCTCATCCACCCACATCTCAGCCTCCAGTGCAGAGAATGCACCTTGGACAGCTGGAGGGTGTTCTCTTGGTGGGGGAGGGGCCCATGCACAAACAACCACACGCAGGAGCGTGGGACTTTCAAGTTGGAGAGGAAAAAGTAGCCAAGAGCAATAATATTAGAATCCCTTCCCTCCCAGGGATTACAAGGCAGGGGCAGAGACTGGAGGGATGGGAAGGGAAGACAAGGATGGACAGACAGTCCTATGAGAACAATCGCCTTTGTTCCGAGCAGGCTCAGAGCGCTGCTTGGGAAGCTCCGGGGCAGGTTAGGGCTTGTGTGTGCGAGTGAAGTCTCCTGGTGACCAAGGGCCCAGGTGGGTGGGCCTGGAATGCCGAAACTAGCGCTGGACTGAGGGGGTGTTTTTGGCCCATTGTCTGCCCACCTCTACCCAGAGTTCCTACGGCTTCTTTCCAGAAGCCCCCTGGAGCATTCTCAGTGGGGGATGAAGGCTAAGCCAGGATTTCTTCTCTCCTCAGGGAGGGCCAGATTAGCTGTGGGGACCAGACTGGGATTCTGACTGTCTGATGCTCAGTTCTGGATGGGCCACAGTCCCCTGAGGAGTGAAAACAAAACATACCGCATTCTTGGCCCCCCTAAGATCTTTTGAATCCAAATCTCCATAAGGATTAAGCTTGAGAATTTGTGTTTCCAAAGCTCCCCAGATATTTCTCATGCTACTGGTGAGGAAACCTGTGACTTGTAAGCGTGCTAGCGTGAATACAGTCTTTGTTTTATTTTAAACCTGCTAATATGAACCAAATCTGAATTCCAAATTTGAAAATTAGCCAAACTTCTAAGGGACTAGGGCAGAATCCCTAGCTAATACATTTCCTAAAATGGGTTTGGAGACAGACACTCATCTGGCCTCCTTCAAACTTCTGATCTCCCTGGATGAGCACTTACACAGTCATCAGACTTTTGTTTTTAAGATCCGGTATCTTGGAAAAGTCAGGCATGGTTGATCACAGGTCCTGGCTAGCCATTGGAAGGTAGGAGAGAATGGAGATAGGAAACCAGAGACATGCTTCTTAGTGCAGGACATTCTGTGCAGCATGGCCGCTAAGCCTCCATTTCATCCCTTTACACACCTCTTGGCCAAGCTCTTGTTTTCACACTGTTCTCATTTGCTTCAAGTGGATCTTTGGGTTTATTTTGTTGTTGTTGTTCAGTCTCTAAGTTGTGTCTGATTCTTTGTGATCCCATTGACTGCAGCATGCCAAGCTTCACTGTCCTTCACTATCTCCTGGAGTGTGCTCAAATTCATGTCCATCGAGTGGGTGATGTTATCTAACCATCTCATTCTCTGCTGCCCGCTTTTCCTTTTGCCTTCAGTATTCCCCAGCATCAGGGTCTTTCCCAATGAGTCGGGTTTTCAGATCAAGTGGCCAAAATATTGGAACTTCAGCTTCAGCATCAGTCTTTCCAATGAATATTCAGGGTTGACTTCCTTTAGGATTGATTGGTTTGATCTCCTTGCAGTCCGAGAGACTCTCAAGAGTCTTCTCTAGCACCATAATTCAAAAGCATCAGTTCTTTGGTTCTCTGATATGTTTGGCCTTCCTTGGTGGCTCAGAGGGTAAAGAATCTGCCTGCAATGCAGGAGACCTGGATTCGATCCTTGGGTTGGGACGAATCCCCTGGAAAAGGGAATGGCTACCCACTCCAGTATTCTGGTCTGGAGAACTCCATGGACAGGGGAGCCTGGCAAGCTACAGTCCATGGGGTTGCAAAGAGTCAAACATGACTGAGTGACTTTCACTCTCACTTTCAGCCTTCTTCATGGTCCAGCTTTCACATTCATTCATACATGACTACTGGAAAATCCATAGCTTTGACTAGATGGACCCTTTGTTGGCAAAGAAATATCTCTGCTTTTTAATATGCTGAGTAGGTTTATCATAGCTTTCCTTCCAAGGAGCAAGCGTCTTTTAAGGTTTGTTTATGTTCTTGCAAGAAAGATAATGTCTTATTCATTGATTCACTCAACAGTGTTTGTTGAGTACCTACTATGTGCTAGGCATTTGGGGATGATTTAGTGAAGAAAGCCATCGTATTCCCTGCCTTTATGGAGTACATATGCTAACAGGGGATGAAAGATAATAATCTATAAGCATAAAAATAAGAAAATTATCAGTATGTTAGATGGTGGTTAAATGCTATGGAAAAAATAATCCAGAAAAGGGGTATCAGGAATGCTGACTAGAAGGACTTGGGCAAATTACAGTGTTAAATTTTCTGAGCATCTATTTTTGGTTTATATAAATAGTATTATTACATATCTCATTTTGCCTTTTATTTATTTTTTTGCATCACATCAAGTTGTAAATTGCTGCATAATATTCTATGAGAGCCTCTTGTACTGCAAGGAGATCCAAACAGTCCATCCTAAAGGAGATCAGTCATGGATGTTCATTGGAAGGACTGATGTTGAAGCTGAAACTCCAATACTTTGGCCACCTGATGTGAAGAGCTGACTCATTTGAAAAGACCCTGATGCTGGGAAAGATTGAGGCAGGAGGAGAAGGGGACGACAGAAGATGAGATGGTTGGATGGCATCACCGACTCAATGGACATGGGTTTGGGTAGACTCTGGCAGTTGGTGATGGACAGGGAGGCCTGGCCTGCTGTGGTTCATGGAGTTACAAAGAGTCAGACACGACTGAGTGACGGAACTGAATTGAACTGATTCTATGTTTCGTGCTTACCATTCTTACCTACTTTCCCAGTATGGACACTCAGATTGCTTCCAATTTCCCATTGCCATGAATAATGCTGCAATCACCATTATATAATAGAAAATGTGTTTGGGATTTATACCCAGGAGGGGATTTTCTGGGTTATGTGTTCTTTGTTGTTTAGTTGCTAAGTCATGTCTGACTCTTTTTGACCCCATGGACTGCAGCTTTCCAATATGACCCATCCATCTTGGGTGGCCCTGAATGGCAAGGCTCATAGCTTCATTGAGTTATGCAAGCCACTCTGCCATGACAAGGCTGTGATCCATGAAGGGGGTTATAAGATCTACCTATGCTTAATATCATCAAATTTCCAGATTGCTCCCCAGAGTTGCTGCTGCTGCTGCTAAGTCACTTCAGTCGTGTCCAACTCTGTGCGACCCCATAGACGGCAGCCCACCAAGCTCTCCCATCCCTGGGATTCTCCAGGCAAGAATATTGGAGTGGGTTGCCATTTCCTTCTCCATGCATGAAAGTGAAAAGTGAAAGTGAAGTGCTCAGTCATGTCTGACCCTTAGCAACCCCATGGACTGCAGCCTACCAGGCTCCTCCATCCACGGGATTTTCCAGGCAGGAGTACTGGAGTGGGGTGCCATTGCCTTCTCCACAACAGCCCACAATCCCATCAACATGTACAAAGGCCCCTAAGTCTCCACACCTCTGCCAGCATTTGGCATTCTCCAGCTTCCTGGATTTTTTGGCAGAGAATTCTGGCTTCTATTATCAGCACTCTTGCTAAAATAAGGTTCTGCCATTGTTATCCATGCCCTGTCCTTCTCTGGCTCCCTTCAGCTCTCATCTTTACATCACCCACCTTCTATTTCCTTCTGACTATGAACACTTTTTGTCTGCATTGCTGGGCTGTCTGTTTTCTAAGCTCAAGGCTCATGCCATTTAGACTTCCTATCCTAAGGTCAGAAATCCCACCTCCTAGTTGGCTAGATAGAAACCTCCTCTTCCTGGTCGAACAGCTTTACTTGCATACTGTTTTTCAGGGCTTATTTAGGGCTCACAGTGGTTTCCTCTGCCTTGCCTCTCCTAATCTAAACTCTCCCTTCTGGCTTGAAGAGCTTCCACCACCTTGACCTGCTCTTCCATCCCTCCTGGATCTTTGCACATCTTCCTCCCTCAGCCAGAACCTCTCTCTCCCCCACTCAGCTGAGACTCCTGTCTCCTTCCCCCAGGTCTCAGGGAGGTGTCCCTCACACATGCCCATGCTCTGTGCTTCCTTTCCTTTTTGTGACACTTCTGCAGCCTCTTTGTCATGGACACCATGAGGCGTCACACTCTTGTTCGCTGTCACAGGCCCAGCATCTCCTGCTCTGTGTGGCACACAGTAGGTATTCAATCCATATTCATCGACTGAATGAAGGAATAAACCAGGGAGTGAGGGCTTTCCATCTCTCACACATATGATGTTGGCAGCCTTGGGTTTTTGTACCCACTTGAAATATTTCTCTCTTATATCCTTTCATCTGCTTCCTCCATTTGACTCAGGCCCCAGCAATTCTACAAATCTTATCCCCATAACTGATCACAACTATATCCCCAAACTGATCACTGTTCCTCTTTTTTATTTTGGGGACTCCTTTATTCTTTGTAACATACTGGAGCTAGTTTTTCCACTGGATTTAGGGGTTGTGAGTGCCATAGGTCACATTATAGAGGAAGCAGTCTCTGGTGGGGTCCTCCTGCTCTTTCCTGTCCTCTGCCAAATTCTGTCCCAGAGGATGTCCCTTCAGCCCCCCATCCCTCAACATATCACAAGTCTTGTAAGAATAACTGATCATTACACCTTCTCGGATGTCAAGCTCCTCTTGTGGAGTGAGGGAGCTGGATAAGATCAGGGCTGATAGTGAACCCAGATGCACCAGCCCAGGCTGCCAGAAGCATTCTGGCCTGACATTCCTGTTGTCAAATATGTTAAATCTGGACCAGATAATTTCAGTGTTCTTGTATATCTGTCATTCTGTGATTCTAGGCAGGGAAAATCAGATCTTTTTATAATCCCTGATATTCTGATCCAAGCACACCTTGTACAAAGTGCAAGATGAAGCATGTTATAATAAACGGCATATCTGTGCTTCCCTTGAGTTTTGTTTATCCTTACCAAGTTTCCTTTAGATCCCTCTTGCTGGGGAGGGTTCAATTTAGGAATAAAAGGAAAAAGGAGGTCTGGGTCTCAGCCTGGAGTGTGACCTCAGGCATCTAATTTGTCACATTGCTGTGGGTGGAAATGGCGCAGGGGACAATTCACAGTGAGGCTTTTTTTGTTTTTGTTTTATTTTTGCTTGTTTTGCCTAGATTCTAAAATGTTGTGCATTTCCCCTTTTATATGTCTAGAGTTTTGAAATATTTTCTTCTTAAAAACAAGTGTTTTCTCATAGTTTTCATTGCTGGAAAAAAAATCACATGGCCTTTGCTCCACAGTTCCCATCTATACTTTTCATTGCTGTTTTCAAGGTTAGCAATATGCTGTTCTAGATGAGCTAGCTCTTTCTAGGCCTACGTATCTCCAGGTAGCATACAGTATAAGCACACCAGAAGTGGGATTTCTAAAGAATGACTTGGTGCGGTCTTAGCTCCTGGGCCTGGTACCTGAAAAACATGCCAAGGGGAGTTTTATTTGGGTGTATCACTAAACTCTGCTTATTGTCATAGTAACTCTAATAACCCATCAGTGACAAACTGAATGAAATTAAGAAAAGTGAAGAGGCATGTGGTGGGTGTCAGGGAGGGTGAGGTAGAAGAAATGGGTGAACTGTTTATCTTTGAAAAAGAAAGAAAAGTGAATATAAAAATAAAAAGCCCCCTGTAGAAATTTCTCTCAGCTTCAAGAGGCCTAGTTGACTTATATATTGTGAGATCTTTTTAACTTAAAAAATATATATATTATATTTATTTGGCTGTGCTTAGTTGTAGCATGTAGGATCTAGTTCTTTGACCAGGGATCAAACCCAGGCCCCCTGCATTGGGAGCACAGAATCTTAGCCACTGGACCACCAGGGAAGTCCCAGGAGATCTTTTTCTGAAAAGTAGTTTTGACTCATTCATTCTGATCTGTTGACAAATCAGATTAGATTGTTGGGCTCTACCTTAAGAGTATGTCCAGTGTATAAGCACTTCTGACTTCCAATGCTTCTGCTTGGGCCAGAGACACCATTATCTTTCACCTGGTCTCTGCCATCTTCCATCTTCCATTCTGACTCTTCTGCATTTATCCTTCATAGTGGAGAATCACATCCCTGCTTGAAGCCCTTCTATCATGTCCTCTTGCACTCAGTATAAACCCCACAGCCTTACCATGGCCTTCAAAACCCAGCCTGTTCTGATCCAAGCAGCCATTCCAAGGTCATCTCCTCTTATTCTTCACTCCCTCTCTCTCTTTGCCTCAGCCACCGGCCTCCTTGCCACTCTTCAGATGTGCCGAGCGTATTCCTGCCTCGGGGCTTCTGCCCTTGCTGTTCCTTCTTCATGGAAGGTTCTTTCTCAGATACATATTCAGCTTCCACACTCCCATCAAACCTTCACTCAGATGGTTTCAGAGGTTCCCTCATGACCCTAAGAGAGGAGCCACCATTTCCCTCTACCTTATCTAATTTGTCTTCATAGCCTACATTCTTAGGTGATACTATGAATTTATTTCTTTATTGCCCTCTTATGTGAGGAACTTTTATCTGTGTCATTCACAACAGTGTCCCTGAAAGCCTAGAATAATGCCTGGTACACAGTAGGTGCTCAGTAAGTAGCTGTTGCATGAATGAATGGATGAATGCATTTATAAAAAAGTATTTGTTGCTTACTTATTAATAGGCTGGGCATTGGTCTTGGGTTTTTAATGTAATCAAATATATTATTTTTTAGATTGTAAAAGAAAAAAAACTCTCTGAAAACACATTTCTCAAAAGATGCCAACATCTGTTAATTTTTTTTTTTTTTTATTAAGAGCTGTAGTCCCAGGTCTGGACAGGCAATTGGCCTTATCTAATAGCTTAAGTGGTGGTTAAGTATGTTTTGGGATTTGTTAGCCTTAACCCTGGGGAATGGCAGCTCAGCCAAGTTGATTATAGCCCAGCTGGGCCTGAGGTCACTGGATCCTGCCCTGGTGAGTCTGTCAGCTTTGTTCTTGCCACAGCGCTAGATCTGTGGCTCTTGCCCCGACTAGCCTCCCCTCGCCAAAGTTGACTGTGGCCTCCAAGGAGATCACTTGGGAAGAGATGGGTGGGTTTGCACAGAAGTATAACTGGGTCTAGAAATTCAGCTCAAAATCATTTCAAAAGTAGCTGCTTTATTTGAAGACCACACAGTTTTGGAGGGAGCAGTAAGTGTGGTGCCACAGAGGTGGGTAATGCCCTCATGGGGGTACACTTTGTTCTTAATCCAAGCCCCTTGGGTCTCAGAGATGGCCCCCTTTACCAAATCCATATAAAGGTCAGCAGGAAAGTGAAAGTGTTAGTCACTCAGTCATGTCCAGCTCTTTTCAATGCCATGAACTGTAGCCTGTCAGGCTCCTCTGTCCATGGAATTCTCCAGGGAAGAATACTGGAGTGGGTTTTCATTCCCTTCTCCAGGGGATCTTCCAGACCCAGGGATCGAACCTGAGTCTCCTGCACTGCAGGCAGATTCTTTACCATCTGAGCCACCAGGGAAACCCTAAAAAATCAGTGAAGGCCCAGGGAAATTTGAACACAAACCATAATTTTCTCTTCTTCATTTATCAAAGAAAAACATACCTGAAATCCTCAAGCAGGATTTTTATCTTCCCTAAATGCTTGTCCTGGTGTTTCATGTGCTTCTTTATTGTGCTAAGGAAGCCTCTATTGTGCTAAGACCTAAGGAAAGTGAAAAGTGAAGTCGCTCAGTCATGTCTGACTCTGCTACCAGATGGACAGTAGCCTATAACACTCCTCCATCCATGGGATTTTCCAGGCAAGAGTACAGGAGTGGGTTGCCATATCCTTCTCCAGGGGATCTTCCCCGATCCAGGGTTTGAACCTGGGTCTCCCTCATTGTAGGCAGACGTTTTACCATCTGAGCCACCAGGGAAGTCTAGACCTAAGGAAGCCTCTCCCAATTTTTATAGGTGGAGAAAAATGAAGCAGGGACAGTCACACAACTTGATTAGTCCGGCTTATCAGACTCTGGCTGTCCTCATGTCCACAGAGGAGTTTGTGAGATAAACACTGCCTTTAAATCCTGAGCCCCACCTGGCTATACACTTCCCTGCCTTTGGCCAGTGGAAGAAATTGGGAAATCTAAAAACAAGAATGTATACTTGGGAGGAACCTGGAAAAACATTCTAGGGCCTCTGTTTTTCCCCTTGTGTTTAGAGAGATGATCCTGCATCATGTAGAAGGGAAAAAAAAAATTGACCAGAAGCCCTGACTGTGCCTGTGGCTGACAACTAACTGGTCACTTGAATTGTCAGTGAAGATACCATTTCCCTAGCATTTTATAACTGAGTTTCAGGGATTCTACAGGGATTTTCATTTTTCACATGAATTTCATTTACCAGCTGACAAAGGGAACAGATTATTCTGTTGAGGTTAAAAAAAAGGCTGCTGCTGCTGCTAAGTCTCTTCAGTCGTGTCCGACTCTGTGTGACCCATAGACGGCAGCCCACCAGACTTCCCCGCCCCTGGGATTCTCCAGGCAAGAACACTGGAGTGGGTGGCCTAGTAAAATGCTAAGGCCACTCTCTACTCTGAATCTCAGGGACTCAGGCCAGGAGTGTGGAGGTCACGAGATCAGTATCAGACGTGAGTTGATAAATAGAAAATTTTATATCTTATAAGAATTTAGGCTTAGGGGAATTCCCTGGTGGTTCAGTGGTTAGGACTCGGCGCTTTCACTGCCAAGGGTGCGGGTTCAATCCCTGGATGGGGGAACTAAGATCCCATAAGCCATTCAGTGTGGCCAAAAAAAATTCAGGTTTAGAATGAAAGCCTACTATTGACAACACCTTGGATGGACCTTGCGGGCATTAGACTAAGTGAGATAAGTCAGATAGAGAAAGATATACTGTATGATCTCACATACATGGAATCTAAACTGAGAGAAACAGTAGAGTAGTGGTTATTGGCATGAGGGATGTGGGAAATGGGGAGATATTGGTCAAAGGGTTTAAGCTTGTGGGTGTAAGATGAACAAGTTGGGGGATCTAATGTACAACACAGTGGTTAAAGCTAATAATACTGTTTCATGTACTTCAGTGTTGCTAAGGGTAGATCTTAAATTTTCTCACCACAAAGAGGAAATGGTAACTGTGCGACAGGGTGGAGACGGGGGCTAATAATGATGGCCATTATTTCGTAATTTATAAATGGATCAAGCCAATATGTTGTAAGCCTTAAACTTACACAGTGTTTTGTGTCAATTGTATCTCAGTACAACCCGAAAAAAAACCATTCAGGTCCGAATGACCTGGTTGTACCTGGTTGTGTGTATTGAAGTCTCAGAGATACTCCCAACAGTCAAGCCAGCCTCAGATTGCACTGGGCCTCACTTTTCCCCTGGGGGAAACTGAGGTATGGCATTCCAGAGCCCTCCGTGGGAAGAGACTGTGCCAAGGGAGTCAGTTGGTGGCCAAGTCTCTTCCTCTAAACCACACTCTGACTCTGCCTCCTGGTATGTTTATGACGGCTCGGAAGGTAATCTCACATGTCAGCGAGAGCTTTCCGGAATACACGCATCTCATATTCTGGGAAGAGTAGGCAGCAGGGGTGAAGGTGAGACAGGAAATCCTTCTGAAGGCTCTGAAGCCATCCGGTTTTGGAGCATCCCCAGCAACTCCCACAGAGTCGAGCCTTTGAAATTGCCTGTGGGGAGACTGGACGGAGAGCCGGGCTGCCTCAGCCTGCTCTGGCCCTGCTGCCTTCCTGCAGGACCCTCTGAGGGGAATTGAGCAGCCCCCCCGGGAGGATGCTAGGAGAATGGGCCAACGGAGGGACATGGGCACTGGACTGGTGGGCTGCCTGTCAGGCGGCGGCAGGGTGGCCTTTTGTCTGGGTTTGCTTACAGAGCCAGGGAGGCCGGGTGCCAGGGAGAGTGTTTGCTCTGTTTGGGAAAAGCCGTGTCCGTCTGGCTTGCTCTGTAGCCTGTGGCCTCTCAGCCCTGTGGAGTTCCTGTCACTGGGCACGGACCCCACAGGCCAGGTTTCTGCTGTGGCCAACAGGAGATACTGGGCTGGAAGAGACAGCAGGGAGCCAGTGTGTGTGTGCGTGTGCATGCATGTGTGGGTGGACTGACAAGCTGCCAGTGTGTCTACTCCCCAGACCTTTGCTAAGGGTGTCCCCACCTAGGAAATGTGGACTTGGCCCGTTGATGTAGTCTCAGGGGGAATTTTTGGGAGTGGCAGCCCAGTATTCTTAGGCCTGAAGGGGTTTCACAGATCATCCTGTGCAGCCCATTTTATTTCTTACAAATGAGGAAACTAAGGCTCAAGGATCTGACCTAGTTCATCCAAGGTCATATAGGAAACCCAGGTTTGAGGCCTGGCTCCATCACCACCTTGTCGTTGGACCTTGAGTGAGTTATTATACTTGAACTTGCTGAGCCTGTTTTCTCTTCTGAAAAAGGGGATAAGAAAAGTACCCAGCCTACAAGGCTAATGTGGGTGTTAAATGAGATAATCCAAGAGAAAGGCTCATCACGAGCCTCTGGTCACGTCCATCTCAGAATCTGCATGTCCTTATTTTACTGTTGCCATGCAGTTAGCAACAACCAGAAGCCAGGGCTCTGCAGCCACATGTACATTCAGCTGTTCCCCAAAGGGTTAGTCTCTCAGTTGTGTCTGACTCTTTGCAATGCCATGGACTGTGGCTCAACAGGCTCCTCTGTCCATGGGATTCTCCAGGCAAGAATGCTGGAGTGGGTTGCCATGCCCTCCTCCAGGGAATCTTCCCAACCCAGGAATCGAACCCAGGTCTCCCATATTGCAGGCAGATTCTTTACAGTCTGAGCCACCAGGGAAGTCCAACCGCTTCCAAAATCACCATCACCTTCTGTCCTCCCCATTTTCCTATGAGGTAGAGAAAGCCAGTCTCCTTTCTTCCATTTTCCTGATGAGACAGCTTCAGTGCAAAGATGGGCCTCAAAACTGAGTCTTCTGTTTCCCAGAGCCCCCTGCTCTTTTTTTTTCTGGCCTTCACCTGCTGCTAATTAGAATATTCCTACTTGATAGAATATTCCAGCTACATTGGGACTAACTATGGGAAAGGAGGAAGACACTTTCCACCCCCGCCACCCCAGGCTTTCCCAAATGAATGGAAGTTACCTCAGACTCCTACCCTTTACCGTTTGTTCTTGAGTTCATCCTGAAGGCCCCAGGCTTCCTCCTCTGACTGGTAGACCTGTGTCTGATAGAAGGACAGAATATTCTTCCCAGCTTTAGGACTGGCAACTTGAACAGCAAACAAGAATCGCCATTAGTTGTGTTGTGGTGGCTGAAGGGATTTATGGATGTTTTTGGAAAATCTATGGACACAGACCCAAATGGAACAGAGCCCTGAGGAAACGCGGTAGCCCTTGTTACATAGGAAGAATGGATTTAATGTATACGGGGTGAGGGTAGGGGGTGGTGAGGAGAAAACAGAAGGAAGAGGGGCCTGCCCTACTCAATATTTACAATTTGAGCCCTGAACCCTGAACTTCCAAAGGTGGTGGTAGGAGGATTGTTTCTGTAGTATATTCCTCCTGCTAAACCCACCCCCAAGAAACTGCAGCAGGCGCAGATCACTGTTCATGAATATTAACCAGCAAACTCCTCCAGCCACATGGAAACTGGGGCTAGTGCGAACACACTCACCCCCACCCCCCAAAAGCACCAAGCCCACCTCACCCCCCACCCCCCTGCCCCGAGGAAAACCCTGAAACCTGACCCTGAGGCTGAGAGAGAAGGGGTCATCCAGGCAGATGGGTCAGAGGGCATGGCCAGGGGAGGGGTCAGCTTTGTTTCCGCTCCGTGTTGGTGAAAGCCAAATCTTTATGGAAATTTTCTAGCTGCATTTTGGGCTATTTAGCTTCAAAAACAAAAGATTTATTTTTCCCTGCTCTCCTTTTGGGTTTTGTCCTCTGCTGACAGCAGTGACATATGCGGGTCTAGAGGCTGTTAAGATTAGGCCAGGTTCCCCCACCCCCAATCCCACTCCTTCTTCCCCAGTCCTAAGGAAAAGAAAAGAGAATCCTAAGTAAAAAAGAACCCAACCTGCAGGGAGGCAGCAGGAACATTCCCAACTTCCACCACTGCTTCTCTGGTCTTTTCAATAGAGAAAAGAACAGGAGTGGCATGGTGGGATGTGCCTTTCATTATACACTGTTGACATAACCTGTTACATTTTATAAAGCACTTGCACATGCTGCAGTATCCCATGGGATCCTTGCATCCGTTCCTTGAGTTGGGGCTTATGGTCCCCTTTTGCAGATGTGAAAACTGAGGCTTATCAGTAACTCTGCCAAGGTCAGTGAGATATCAAAGGGGTAGAACTAGCACTCCCACCAAAGTTTCTGTCTCCAAACACAGGGACCTTCCTGATAGATACACTGGGAGATGTGATTTAACTTCTCCAGGTCTCATTTTCCAAATCTAAAAGGAGGTTATTCCCTAGGTTCTATTGAGACCTTCTAAACTGTTTTCTCACTTTGGTCCTTCACGAGAAAAAGTCAATGAAAGGGGTGTCAGGAGCTTGACAGTATGAGGGGAAGAAATCAAGCTGTGTCTCTTGGTAGCTTCTGGGGTTTTACCTCAAGTCCCCTGCATGGTGACAAAGATGGGTTGTTGTTCCCATGCAGTTCTCAAGTATCGATCAGAGCAGTTATCGAATCAATCTGGAACATCTCCAGAGTGGCCCTCTGGCATTGTGGATGTGGAAGCCGTTCTTAGCATTGCCAGGTGTTCAAAAGTAAGGGATTTTGGTAAAAAAAAAAAAAATACAGTCCTGTTTCAACACTATGATATTATTGGTAGAAATGTGACTGAGACTCCTGGGCTTCTGTACACAGCCTGTATTTTAGAACTTGTGCTCATATGGCAGGGATTTGGGGCAAGAATTTGTAATTAGGTTCTTCTTGAATGACTTAGGACAGAGTACTGCCTGGGCTCAATGCCTTTCTCTTTTAGATCTTGAGTTGAAAGCTGTATCTCACTTTACATAACTCAGATGCAAGTGTTCTGGTGACATTTGGATGGCCACAGGGACGTGTATTTAGCGTCTTGGTCTAGTTACTACTCTTCTGGTTATTGTGGACGCGCTAAGGTGATTGGCTAGCAGCATTACAGGGTGCTTGCTTAAGGAGTGGGTCTGGGTGGAAAAATCAGGGACCAGGTCTGGTCTGAGTGTGAAAAGCCTGGATGGCTTAGTTTGATAGAGAAGCAAGCCCTTTGGTATTTAGTTCAACCCCTGTAGCTCTCTTGCGCTTTTTGTTTCTGGGCATCTGAAATTCATGGGCAGGAGGGACTAGAGGGCATCAGGGGACCAAACTGTTACCTCATTTCTCTAGATTTGAATCTGGTGGTGTGTGATAGCATTGGAGAGCCTGCCAGAGGTGAACACTATGGGAAAGTTGATTTTTTTCTCCTGCCCTCTCCTCACCGTTTCCACAATAACAATGCTGAGGCAAGCACAGCAGAGGTGGTACGGCACAGAGATTAGCAGTTTGGGCTCAGGAGTTAAGATTCCCTGAGGCCAGATCCCCGCTCTTCCATGCTGGGGTCTTGGCAAATTCTTTCACCCCAGTGTTCCTGTTTCCTTCTCTATAAAATGAGGATAATACTAGTTCCCACCACATAGGTTGTTGAGGGGGTTCAGCTAAATGGTTATGACAGCTCATCGCTCAGAATGGACACCTGGTTAGTTAGTTATTCCTGCCAGACTCCATGTTGGCTATAGCAGACGTGAGGGCTTCTGTTCTTCCCGATACCTGGTTAGAACCACATACTCCTCTCTGACTATAGAATATTGGGAAATTGGCCCAGGCTTTTTTCTTTTTTCTAAGTTTTCTTCAGCTTCCCTGATGGCTCAAGTGGTAAAGAATTTGCCTGCAATGCAGGAGACACAGGATTCGATACCTGGGTCCAGAAGATCCCATGGAGAAGGGAATGGCAACCCACTTGAGTACTCTTGCCTGGGGAATCCCAGGGACAGAGGAACCTGGTGGGCTATAGTCCATGGGGTCACAGAGAGTTGAACACAGCTGAGTATGCACGAACTACTCAGGAAAGTGGGATATTTTAGCAAATATGACAACTGCACAGACACACAAGGTCCTGCAACCCCCCTTCAAACCCCCCCATCACCAGCTGCTGGAGGAACAGAGCGGGTGTGTGTGCTCTGCCTGGCCCTCTTTGGTTCATTGCCGGAATCTGAGGCTCTGAGCCGAGCTGTGTGGTGCATCCTGGGCGGCTCACTTTAACAAGCTGGCTCTGAGCAGGCCGCCAGGTGGAAGGACTCTCTGATCCTCAGAGAAGCCAAGCTCCAGTCAGCCCTGCTGGGAACAGCCAAGACGGGAAACAGGCGCTGGAATTTCCCACATCTTCTGGAACTGGGGGCCTAAGGGGGCCCAGAAGTTGGTCAGAAGAAAATTTCAAGGAAGACTTTGTCTCTTTCACCAGATTCTTAAAGGGATCTGGAACCTTAAAAAAGAAGAGCCCTTGTGGGAGAGAATGATGGGATGTCTGCGGCTAGAAGGGAGAACCTGGATGAATGTCCCCACACTGGATGGTCCTCAGGAGTGAACTGGGGTCCTGCCAGGGCTTGCTCAGTAGTGGAGGATGGTCAAGTGTGAGAACGCGACGGGGGCTAGTGTACTCTCTGATCGCAGGAAACACAACCACGTTCTCGCCTGCTGAGAGGCAGCTGGTCCAGTAAAGTTAGGATTCTTCTGGTCAAAGAATTGATCTGGGTTGATAGCATGATGCGAATTAATATGTTTACTAATGACTGTCCCCTTGGAGGACCTAAGGTGGAGATCATGACAGATGTGAGTTCCTACGGCTGCTGTGGAAACTTACTTTAGAAGACAAAGGTGCTGATTTCTTTCTGGGGCGGGGAGACACCCTTCTTTCCATGGTTCACTTGAGCTTCTTCACCACGTCTTTCCTCTCCCTTAGTCGGCCCCATTTCAGCAACAGGAGTATCACAATCAGTGACAACCACACCATTTCCGCTTACAGGGGGTGGTGATGGGCTGTATGCCAGGCACCTGTGCCGAGTATGTTCTGCTTATGATCTGGGTTAATCCCAACAACATTCTCCTAATGTAGACATGATGAGTATTTTGCAGACAAGGCAAGAGAGGCTCAGAGAGATAAGTTCCCCTGCCAGGTTCTACGGGTAGTACATAGACGAGCCCAGATCCACTTCAGACCTCTACTCCAGTGTCTGCATGCTGTTCCGCTCCTTTCCCTCACCTTCACTCGTTTTAAAAAAGAACATTTATTTATTTATTTGGCTGTGCTGGGTTTTAGTTGCTGCATGCAGGATTTTTAGTGGCGACTTGTGGGATCTAGTTCTCTGACCGGAGATCGAACCTGGGCCTCCTGCATTGGGAACACGGAGTCTTAGCCACTGGGCCACCAGGAAGTCCCCCTCTGCCCACCTTCTGCTCTTGTTCTACATCACACACTGGACTGGAGTGCTTCCCTGTGAAGGTCTGTCCTAGAGAAAAGGCAAAGAGGGAGGGGCTGGAGAACAGGACAGCGTTGTCAGTGTCTATGTGTGTTGGGGTGTTGTGTAGCTGCGTTCGTGTTGGGTTATTGTGTAGGGTGAGGGGCATTGTGTGTGTTGGGTGGCATGTTTGTAGAGGGTGTTGCTGGTGTTGTGGAGTTGTGTGTGTGTTGATGTGTAGCGTTGGGGGGGTGTTGTGGTGTGGTCTTGGGGAACTGTGTAGTGTTGGGAGTCTTGTGTGTGTGTTGGGGTGTTGTGAGGTTGTGTGCTGGGGGTGGAGTGTGACAGGAGGAGAGTGCGTCTCTGTCTCATGCTTGGTTGGTCATTCCTTGTCTAGGGACCTCACTTCTGCCAAGGTCCTAACTGTCACTGCTGCCTGCTTTCCCCCAGACTGAAGGAGATGAAGCAGCTGGTCCTCTGTCGCTTTCCTTTCTGACCTTGATGTGGGGCTGAGACTGGCCGCCAGCTCAGGGGCAGGAAGCTAGAGGAGAGGCTCACAGAGAGGCCTTAGGGTGAAAGCATCTCAGCATGGGCCGGTGCATTTATAAAGGTTCTGCACTTGAGCCCACTCTTGGTGCATATAAATATCTAAAGAATGAAGGATTTGCCAAAACCTGGCTTTGTGCAGCCCACAAGAGAGGTATGTGCTTTTTATCTATTATCACGTATTACTGCAATGACAGTAGTGAAAAACAGCTAGTGCTTATATAATGTTTACAATGCAACAGGCACTATTTTAATTGCTGTATATATATATATATATATATATATATATAATTTAATTTAACCCTTGTGATAACCCTAAGAGGTAGCTGCTTTTTTTTTTATCCCCACTTTATAAATGAGGAGCCTGAGTCACAGAGCTGTTAAGTAACTTATCCAAGCTAGCACAGGTAGAAAGGGGTTGAGGCAGGCTTCGGAAACTAGGCACGTGCTTTAGAAACCCTGCACCCATGCCCTTAACCACTAGATCTCGTGGCCTTATGATATCAGGCAGAGAGACTGGCAAGTCTGACTCCTGTGCTCAGGAATGCAGAGGCACCTCCACTTCTCAGACAAGGTCCTGAGATTCTTGCGGCTGGTGAGGCTTCATGGTTCAGGTAATAAAAATTTTGGCTGGGTTTTATTTAGACCAGAGTTTCCATCTCAGGGTTGAACGATCCTATTCTCAGCCTGCTGGTCTCTGGCATTTGCAACAGGAGCCTTCTCTGTTGAAGGACTGACTGGTCCAGTTGAGCCCCAGGTAGAAGACAAAGGAGGTATAAGACAATCTTTCTCCCTGCTGGCTTGGAAACAATCATCTTTCTCCCCAGGAATCAATGTCTTTGCATTCTGGATGTTGAAAGAAAAGACTTCATGTCATTAAAAATAAAATTTTTTAAAGGAAAAAAAAAGCAGTGTTCGTCTCTTTGTGCATCTCTACACCCTCTTAGATGTGCCTGCAGAAAACTTCACTTAAACGAGCACATTCCTAGAGTGCTAAGGGATAAATGGAACAGGAAGTGGACTGACTACTTGGTTATTTGTTAATTCTCTGCAGGGGAATAACTTAGGACAATGCCTGGTGAAGATCTCAGAGACGCAAAAAAGGAAGGTGTCAAAAGGTAAAGGGATTCTTAGCTGGGAGTAGCAAGGGAGGAATGAAGGAAATGTATCTAATGAAATTATACCAGCCTATAAAGATCTGGAGAAAACAAACCAACATTTTTAACTGCTGAGGAATTCACACTGAGCTCAGATAAGACAATGGATTTATTTATAGGTGCCCCATGGTGCATGTTGGGGCGAGTGGCATAGCATGCTTTTTGCTCCAAGAATTTTCCTTGTCTAGAAAGTGGATTTCTTGGCAGAACTGGAACCTGGCTACTTTTAGATTCCTTAAGGACAGAAGAAATTCCCTGGGATGCACACAAAAGAGTCTGTTTCTGTCAGATAGTCAAGAGGAGCTTGACTATAGTCAAGACACTATACTGGTCTCAAGACCAGGGACATCTCACCTTTATGCTGGCAGATGCTCTGGGGCCATCTGCTACTTCCGCAGGGTGATAGGGGGCTTTCCCTGATAGCTCAGTTGGTAAAGAATCCGCCTGCAATGCAGGAGACCCTGGTTTGGTTCCTGGGTCAGAAAGATCTGCTGGAGAAGGGATAGGCTACCCATTCCAGTATTCCTGGGCTTCCCTTGTGGCTCAGCTGGTAAAGAATCCGCCTGCAATTCAGGAGACCTGGGTTCGATCCCTGGGTTTGGAAGAATCCCCTGGAGAAGGGAAAGGCTACCCACTCCAGTATTCTGGCCTTGAGAATCCTATGGACTGTATAGCCCATGGGATAGCAAAGACTTGGACACAATTGAGTGACTTTCACTTCACTTGCAGGGTGATGGAAAGTGAAGTGAGGGGCTGGAGGGAGGCCATTAGGAATCCCCAAGGTCTAAGTTACAACCCATACCTGGTTTGAGCCATCACTGATGCATTTAAAGCAAAGGAACTAAACTCAGAAACAGATATAGAAGAAAATAAAAACAAACAAATCCATTAAAAAAAAAAAACAAGCAAACAGGAAGCCTGGACACATAGTAAACTAGATTTATGAGACTTCCCTGGCAGTCCAGTGGTTATAAGACTCTGCACTTCCACTGCAGGGGGCATGGGTTCGATTCTTGGTCAGAGAACAAAGAGCTCATAAGCTAAGCAGCCAAAACAAGCCAACTAAACCAACCAGATTCATAACAGAAGTGGGGAATGAGTGTCAAGTGCATCCCAGGGTGCTTTGGAAGCTTCCCTCCTGTTCTTCTCTAATATTCACCCCAAACCCTCCCCAACCATGAATGAAGTGGAGGCTGGTGGAAAGAGAGATCTTCGGGGTCTTTTTTGAGCAGTCTGGCGCCTAGCCTGCCTCTCAGTGTGTTCTTATCATCCTAAGACTGGGCTAGAGCCGCCTGCATCTTGCAGAATACCGAGGATTTGAAAGAAAAAAGAAAACCTCTGAAACCTTCCTGCATGATTCCCAAACCCAACCTGTCCCTTGTAACATAGCCCACTCTCTAAGGGCTGGGAAGTTAGGGAGCTCTGTGTAACCTAGGCCATCTCATACTGCAGAGAACTGAAGAGAATGAATTAATCCTCTCCATCTGGGTATCTGATGGAAAGTCCCTCCTGGTCCTTGTCCAATGCCAGCACCTCTCCTGCTGTTACTGCTTCGTGCAGAGAGAAGCCTGGCTGACAATCACAGTGGGCGGTGATGGGTAGAGATTCTTTGTCACAGAGACATGAAATCATAGCCCTGGGGGACATCTAGATGCTTGAGGCTTGAACTGCAAACTTAGAGTAAAACCACGGTAAGCTTTCTTAACCCCTCCTCAGCTTCTCCGCTTTACCTCTCAGACATCACATCTTACCACTTTTCACACCCCTTATTCTGCTCCAACCACACTGACCTCCTAGTTGTTCTTTGAACATTCCATCCTGCTTTCAGCCTCAGGGCCTTTGCACTGGCTGTTTCCTTTGCCTGGAACTCTTTCCCAAAATTCTCTTATAACAAAGTCCCTCCTCTCTTTTGAGTCTTTTCAAAAGTCATATCCTTAGTGAGGTTTACCCTGACCACTCAATCCAAACCCTATAGCTGCCCTCTGAGGGTGTAGGGATCTTTGTTTTGTTCACTGCCCCAAGAGCTTTTTGTTCATTATCCCTATCAAGCACCTAGAAGAGTCCTGGCATGTAGTAGGCCCTCAGGACATCTTTTTTTTTTTTTTCTTTTTGGCTGCAAGGCTTGCAGGATCTTAGTTCTCCAACCAGGGATTGAACCCGGGGCCTGGCAGTGACAGTGCCTAACCCTAACCAGTGGACCATCAGGGAATTCCCTCAATACAGATTTTTTGAGTGCACAGGCTTTACAAACATACTTACTGATAGAAGAAAGAAAGGCGCTCATAACTGGTGTATGGGGACTCTGAGATGAGGTCACTAGCCAAGGTTACATGGTTAATAAAGGCTAGAGGCAGGGTTTGTGTGCAGAGCAGTTGAAATCTTGGTTCTCTGCCATCGTTCAGCTCTGTGACCTTGGGCAACTTGCTTAACCTTGCTGAGTCTCCATTTTCTCACTTGTAAAATGAACATCAGTTAATCTCTCCTTGCAGTTAATTGTAAGAATTAAGGGTTATAGCACCTCATAAACCTGGTCTTGTAGTTCAGATCTCAGCTCAGATGCTGTCTCCTTGGAAAACCTTTCCTGACTACCCAGTCTACAAGTAGCCCTCTGGATGGTGCCTGGCATTCAGTAGACATGTAATAAATATTTCATTAACAAGTGACTCCCCCTCTGAATACCCATCTCTGACTCACAGGGTAAATCCAAATTTCTTTTTAGGGCCAACAGGGTCCCATCTGGGCTCACCTTCTTCTCTGCCACCTCCAGGCCCTCAGCCTAAAAAACCCTGAACCCCACTTCTACCTTCTCACCAACACCCTCCATCCACATCTGGGGACTGAATCTTCCCATGAATTAAGAATGGTTTCTTAGCCAAAAGGCTGAGAAGCGATTGGTTTTTATGTTTTTTAACAGTAAACAAAACAAAACAAAAATCAAAGCAAGAGTATTGTGTAACTCTGACCATTATATGGAAGTCCAATTTTAGCATCCATAAATAAAGTTTTACTGAGACATTGACATACTCATTGGCTTCGGTATTGCCAGTGGCTGCTTTTGAACTGCTGTGCAAGAGTTACAGTGGATACCATAGAGCCCAAAAAGCTTGAAATACTTGCAAATGGGCTGTCATACTATCACAGGACTGGACGGAACTTGATGGGAAAAGTTTGCAGAGCCCTGATCTCGATATTTCCTTCTCACCCTTTAGCTCACATCCGACCTGTTGCTTTCCGGAAAGACTTTGATGCACCAACACTGGGTAGGGAGCCCTCCTGGATGTGCCCCCAATTTTCTGTTTGTTCAGCTGTCTCCCCAAGGGCAGGGATAGGTCCACATTGTTTTTCGATGTACCCCCATCGAAGAACCAGGCCTGGAATGTGGTAGGTGATCAGTAAACATTTGTTGAATGAATGAATGGCGCTTGAGGCTCCTCCTTCCCAGTTGAAGAGATACAACGTCCAGAGGGCAGCTCAGAGCCAGGGCTCAAGGAGCTTTGAGCAGGGAGACTTTGCGGAGGTCTGGGGTCCTTGAGAAAAGCCCAGTGGATGTGAGATGCTTTCCTTGTACAACCACAGCGTGTGGGAGCTGCAGGGGCCTTTGGGATTTGGGTCAGGGATGTGAGGAATCTGTGAGGATGAAGGGGTGCAGAGTTGGGAATAAGGTGAAATAGATGCCTCGCAAAGAGATAGCAGTTGTAACAACTTCACTGAACATTCACTTGATGGTGTTTGGAGGTTTTGGCACAAGCTTGGGCTTTATTCACATTCTTAATTACTTCATACTGGGACATAAAGCAGCAACCCCAGGAGGCTGTCACTGTCCTCACTGTCTTATTCACAAGGCATTTCACCGTGAAAATTACCTCCAAGCCACCCACGGAGGAGTCTCTCTTGCCCGTCTGTTTCTCATATGAAGTGATTGTGATTGTTTTGATAAAAATCAGCTGGGCTACTGAGTGTCACTCTGAGACACACTCTGAGAAGGTCCATTTGAAGTCTGGGCTATAGGCAATGCTCTCAAGGCTGAGCTGGGAAAGGCTTTGTTGTTATTCCAAATTCAAAGGCAACAGCTGATAAAGGTAGCCAGATAAACCTTTCCTTACAAAAATTTTGTCTCTGACACCTATAGATTGATCTATAGAAGATCCTCTATAGATTCCGATAGGGGAAACTGAAACTTAAAAAAAAATTCAGTTTATTCTAATACACCAAAAAATTTGCAATAATCTTGCAGAAAGCATGGTTCAATCTCTGGCCTAATGTGACTGTGCAACGATCTGGGTAGCAAGATATGCCCAGAAACATGGCAAAGAGAAAGGCAGTCCACGCTGTAAAGAAGAACACCGTTCACTCGGCCTCCGTGAGAGATTGGCCTTCATTTTTCTGATAACACTTTTAGATGTTCTTGGAAGCTCCCACTAGGCAGAGGGTGTGTTGGTAAATGTTTAACAACTGGCAGGGGAGGGGTGGAGCTGATTCGTAGCATTTGTCAATTAACATGATCTTAATACTCCCACCAGGACTGATTTTAAGCCACCTATATTTAACTTATATGCAGAGTACATTATGAGAAACACTGGGCTGGTTGAAGCACAAGCTGGAATCAAGATTGCTGGGAGAAATATCAATAACCTCAGATATGCAGATGACACCACCCTTATGGCAGAAAGTGAAGAAGAACTAAAGAGCCTCTTAATGAGTGAAAAAGTTGGCTTAAAGCTCAACAGTCAGAAAACAAAGATCATGGCATCCAGTCCCATCACTTCATGGCAAATAGATGGGGAAACAGTGAAAACAGTGGCTGACTTTATTTTTCTGGGCTCCAAAATCACTGCAGATGGTGATTGCAGCCATTAAATTAAAAGAAGCTTACTCCTTGGAAGGAAAGTTATGACCAACCTAGACAGCATATTAAAAAGCAGAGACATTACTTTGTCAACAAAGGTCCGTCTAGTCAAGGCTATGGTTTTTCCTGTGGTCATGTATGGATGTGAGAGTTGGACTATAAAGAAAGCTGAGCGCAGAAGAATTGATGCTTTTGAACTATGGTGTTGGAGACAACCTTGAGAGTCCCTTGGACTACAAGGAGATCCAACCAGTCCATCCTAAAGGAGATCAGTCCTGGGTGTTCATTGGAAGGACTGATGTTGAAGCTGAAACTCCAATACTTTGGCCACCTGATGCAAAGAACTGACTCATTGGAAAAGACCCTGATGCTGGGAAAGATTGAAGGCAGGAAGAGAAGGGGACGACAGAGGATGAGATGGTTGGATGGGACCATCGACTCAATGGACATGAATTTGGGTAAACTCTGGGAGTTGGTGATGGACAGGGAGGCCTGGCATGTTGGCAGTTCGTGGGGTCGCAAAGAGTCAGACATGACTGACTGACTAAACTGACTGACTGACTGATATGACATCAAGCATCTCACAAAATTCTTGAAACTAACACTCAGCTCTGTTGAGTCAGTATGAGCTGGCTCCAAAGCCACCTCAGGGACACTCCATGGGGGTCAGGACTTCCAGTCTCATTGTGGTTGTTGTTCAGTCACTGAGTCACGTTTGACTCTGTGACTGCATGGACTGCAGCACTCTAGGTTTCCCTGTCCTTCACCATTTCCCAGTTTGCTCAAACTCATGGCCACTGAGTCAGTGATGCCATCTAACCATCTCATCTTCTGTCACCCTCTTCTCCTGCTCTCAATCTTTCCAAGCATTAGTTCTTTTCCAGTGAGTCAGCTCTACCCATCAAGTGGCCAAATCACCTCTGGCTTAGAGGGTAAAGCACCTGCCTGCAGTGTGGGAGACCTGGGTTCAATTCCTGGGTCAGGAAAATCCCCTGGAGAAGGAAATGGCAACCCATTCCAGTACCCTTGCTCGGAAAATCCCATGGATGGAGAAACCTGCTAGGCTACAGTCCATGGGGTCACTAAGAGTGACGACTGAGCGGCTTAAGTTAACACCAAAGACCAGTTTCTTATGGGCTGAAGCTCTCAGTTTTTTGAGGCCCTGGTGTGAGTGAGCTAGCCTGAGGCATCTCTGACTGGGTCTCCCGGGGTGGGCTGGGTCCCTGGAATTTGCAGAGAACCCTAAATGCCTCAAGGCGGGTAAGCACAGAGGGTCCACTCCCAGGTCTGGTGGAAAACCCCAGATTGTCCTGCTTTGTGCTTGATCTTTAGCTCGATGTGCATGAGAATGGGTCCTTGGCAGGTGGCCTCCGGCTGGATATGAATAGTGGTAATTGTCCTCCCGTCAAAAGGATGAGCCAGGAAACAGGCATAGAACTGGAGGAGGGTGGGGGTGGGGTGCAGCTCTCAGTCAATCAAGGCTTTTCTATTGATTCCATAAAGCTACAGAACGAGTTGCTTTTGCAGCCTCCTGCTTGCTCAGCTGGAGAAGGCAATGGCACCCCACTCCAGTACTCTTGCCTGGAAAATCCCATGGACAGAGGAGCCTGGTGGGCTCCAGTCCATGGGGTCTCGAAGAGTCAGACACAACTGAGCGACTTCATTTTCACTTTTCACTTTCATGCCTTGGAGAAGGAAATGGCAACCCACTCCAGTGTTCTTGCCTGGAGAATCCCGGGGACGGGGGAGCCTGGTGGGCTGCCGTCTATGGGGTCGCACAGAGTCGGACACGACTGAAGCGATTTAGCAGCAGCAGCAGCAGCTTGCTTAGCCACAGCTCTGATCTTCCCCAGGGATGAGGGGAGGGTTTCACCCTCTCTCCTGAATAACGTACACCACTTTTGTTTACCTATTATTGCTCTGGGAAGGGGACCTGATTCAGGAACAGACTGTTAGATGTCTGCTGAAGAGAAGAGTTAAGTGTGTGGGGTTGTATGCCTCTGATACCTAGTGAGGAGCTCAGTCTCCCCATCTGTAAAATGGGACCATAATAATCCCAGCTTTACCAGGCTGTTGGAGGACAGAGGGAAACCATGCCCATGGCTGTCTGGTGTCTTTTCACTAAAGCACTCAACCAAGGGCTGCCATTATTACTATTTCTCTGACTTCTGGTCAGGGCCCCAGCACAAACTACACTTAAACCACATGACTAAGTGTGTGACCCCGGGCAAGCTCCTCCTCCCTCCCTTCTCCCTCAGTGAAATGCTGGTGATCACACTGGGGCCCTCCCTGCCTCCCAGGGACAGGAGGATTAATGAGATAATGGGAGAAGCCGGCTGCTCTGGGGAAGAGAGGTGTTATGTACAGGGAAGCTGTAATTATTATCCTGTAACTACATGAATGTTTATATTGTGCCTACCCCGGCAATTCCAAGGGGCTTTGACAAGCGCCTCGTCTCTAGCTGGAGACAGGTTCAAGGGGTGGGGAGCTTCTCTCTAGCTTCCGACTCCAGGCTCCCTGGAGCCTCCCAGAGGAGGCAGCATCCGCGCTCTGGGCGTCAGCTCTGTGAGAACCGGAGAGCCCCAGCCATCTTTTGGCTCCATCCACAGGATGGTGGGAGGCCCCCAGATGGCTGCTCAGGACGTTTGGGTTGGAATGGAAGTCCAGTCATGAGCACAGCAATTCTGTGGCATAGATTTTGGTGTAGGTTTTTAGCAAATGATAGTCTCCCTGAATTTGTCCTGCCCTGTCCCTAATGTTTCAGCCTCCTGCTCCCCTCTAACTGTCATCACCGCCAACAGCATCTTCATCTTCACTTAAGAACACTATGCTGGGTGCTTTAGAGTTTAGAATTGAAAACAGCCACTCCTGTGCTCCTCCCTAGATTCTTCCCTCTAGAAATAGCACTTCAGGCCTGAAAGTGGGGGTTGGGGGTGGGGAGGGCATTGGGCAAGGCAATGGATATGAGTCACCCTGCTGGCAGCTCTGTGAGGAGGGCAGATCCGGGGTGAGAGAGAACAAGGAGAAGGGGTGGGAAAATGGGGTCCCAAAATGTTCTGCACCCAGCCAATGGGGATGAGGGATTGGACCTGGGATTCACATCCTGGATCTGCAACTTGGCATCCTCTTGACCTTGGAAAGGTCAAGGTTACTTATTCTTTGGGTACCTCACTTTCCTCATCTGCAAAACCAGGGTGACTATGAAGGGTCGGTGTGATGATCAAATGAAGTAGTTGCATATAAAGTGCCAGGATCTGGAATTGTGGAATTCCGTCAGGGGTCCATACACGTGAGTGATTTGTTCAAGTCGCCCCACAGACGTTCACTCCTGCAGCCTTCTCCACATTGGTCTATAGAGTCATAAACCCACTGAGACTGACTTTTCAGCCTTTCAAAATAGGGGAGTTAGGGGCCAGTGCATGCCCATAGCAGCTCCACCCAAGAGTAAGTGCTCTGACAACTTGTGTGTGTGTGTGTGTGTGTGTATGCGTGTGCTCAGTCATGTCTGACTCTTTGCGACCCCATGGACTGTAGCCCACCAGGCTTCTCTGCCTATGGGATTTCCCAGGCATAGAATACTGGAGTAGGCTTCCATTTTCTTCTCCAGGGGATCTTCCCAACCTAGGGATCTGACCCAAGTCTTCTGCATTGCAAGGGGATTCTTTAACTACTGTGCCACCTGGGAAGCTCCTAAAAGTGAGCCTATTTTCCTTCTGCCTTTAAAAGCCAGAGGGGTTAATAGTGACTCTACATCAGGGGAGGTGAGAAAATGCAGTTCCCTAGAAAAGACCCTGAATAAAGTGATTCTCAGCGCATAGTGGAATCCAGGCTCTCTCACAGTGGTGATGGTGAGGAAATTGACAAGAGCAATAATCATTTACAAGCTTTAGCTTTTCAAACTGTTCTTATATTTTTAAAAAGAGAGGGTTTAATTAGGTGAGCTTTGAGATCTCTCTTTCTTCTTCCAACTTTCCCATTCTGTAGTTCTACCTCACAGCACACCAGAAATGTTCTCAACTAGGGACAAGGTGAATCCCATCCCTCCACCCCCATTCTCCTGTCTGCTTGTCCACCTGCACCAAAGGCTGGTAGCTCATTCAGACACCTGGGGATAGATAAAGCTTCAGCATACGAGGATGTGGCCCTTGGGTGCCTGTTGTGAGGGGTTTTCATAGTATGTGCCCAGTCATGTCTGATTCTTTGCAACCCCATGGACTGTGGCCTTCCAGGCTCCTCTGTCCATGGATTTTCCTGGCAAGAATACTGGAGTAGGTTGCCATTTTCTCCTCCAGGGGATCTTCCTGACCCGGGGATTGAACCTGAGTGTCCTGCATTGACAAGCAGATTCTTTACCACAAGTGCCACCTGAGAAGCCCCTTTGATAGGCTCGGAAGGAAGAAATCACACATGTGGGGTTATCTTGGAGTTGTGAGGGTGGAAGAGGTTGTATATTTGATGCACTCATTTAAAACACTCAGTAAGAAACTCTCAGGCCACTTAACAAGAGTATTTGGATGCTGGGAAAATGTGAGTCATCAAGCTTCCATGATCTGATGGAAACATACCCTCCAGACAACTGAAGTGCTTTTTCCTACGGTTCTGTGCTAACCAGTCTTCTAGCTCCAAGATGGAGAAGGAATGCCCTGCCCTGCCTCTGGGATTGGAAACCTGACATTTTGGCAGATTTAAGTCTCTCAGAAATTAATTGCTTTTGGATGATTGGACTGTTATGGTCACAAGGGTTGAGAAATGGGATTCCTAACCCAGTGGGACATCCTGTCTGTGAGGTGTAAGACCTGGAGGCCCAGGAGAACTAGCTGGACCTCCTTAGCCATCGGTAGCAGCCATCTGTTCCTGCGGCCAGTCCTGGATTTGGACAACACACCACATGGACAGGCATCCTAAAGGAAGTGCCCAGTGGATCCAGAGGGACACACAGAGCCCGGACATGCTGTTTCCATACTGGGGTGGGCTAAGCGATAGAGTTTATTCTGAAGGGAAAGTGAGGTGGGAGATGGCAGAGAAGGGGAGGGAGGTGGAATACATTTATTATAGTACCTTGGCCTCTGTGGGGAGTGAGTAAATTCAGGGGTATAATAGACAGATTGATGGCCTCCCAATGATGTCCAAGTCCTAATTCCCAGAACCCAGGAGTATGTCATGTTACTTGGCACTGGGAAATTAAGGTTGCTAATCAGCTGACTTAAAGAGATAATCCTGAATTATCTGAGGGAGCCCAGTGTAATCACAGGGTCCTTGTAAGTAATAGAGGGAGACAGCAGGGTGGAGTTAGAGTGATACAATGTGAGAAAGTCCAGCCACCACTGACTTTGAAGATGGAGCAAGCCAAGGATTGTGGGAAGCTGGAAATGGATCCTGCCTTGCAGCCTTCAGAAAGGAACGCAGCCCCACCCTTACTTCGGTTTTAGGCCAGTGAGACCCATGTGATTCTTCTGACTAAAGAAGAGGAAGATTATAAAAGTGTGTTGTCTTAAGCTACTAGATGTGTGCTGATTTGTTGCAGCAGCAATGGGAAATGGTATAAGGGCCTGGGACAGGGTCTCGGGAGTGAGAGGAGAGGAAATGATTGTACAAGTTGCCATGAACCAGAGGAGCTTTACAATACTGGCTCTTGACCTGCTGGGCTGGGTTAAATCAGTGAGCCCCAGGGCCTTGGGCTAATGTCCGGAAGTGGGGAAGGGGAGAGAGAAAGCCAATGTGGTGGATAGGCTGAAACGGGGCCATAGAGGCAGCTCTGAAGCCTGTTCCTATTCAGAGCTTCCTATACCGGCCCAGGGAGCCTCTCTTGTCTCTGCCTTTCTAGAGGCTTCCCCAGTGCCTGTAGCAGCTCTCTGAAATGGTCTCTCTCCTTCACATTCCTTTCCAGGACTTCACACCATCTCCTTGTGCTGAGATTTGTTTGCCTCAGTACAGATCCCCCCACAATGTTTGTTCCCAAGTGACCATATGCATCCATGGTCCTGTTGGCTAGGATACAGGGAGTCCTCTTGCATCAGGGGAAGTCAGGGGGCTCAGAGAGACTCCACCACTGAGCAGGGACTCACCAAGGGGTCACATTGCCCCAGGGACACTTGGGTGGAAAAGGGCTCAGGACAGTGGGAGTGGGCCCAGGGCTGGAGACCGGGGTGGCTTCCTTCCTCCTCCTTCTTTTCTTCCCCAGATTTCTCCGTTCCTCCTCTGAGTGCTGGTTGGTCTGTGGGGCCACCTAGAGCAGTGACCATAGTTCAGGACATTCTCGAAATGTAGGAAGGAGTTGTATTGGTTTGCTAGGGCTGCTCCTGCTGCTGCTGCTAAGTCTCTTCAGTCATGTCCGACTCTGTGCGACCCCATAGACGGCAGCTCACCAGGCTCCCCCGTCCCTGGGATTCTCCAGGCAAGAACACTGGAGTGGGTTGCCATTTTCTTCTCCAATGCATGAAAGTGAAAAGTGAAAGTCAAGCCGCTCAGTTGTGTCCGACTCTTAGCAACTCCCTGGACTGCAGCCCACCAGGCTCCTCTGTCCATGGGATTCTCCAGGCAAGAGTACTGGAGTAGGGTGCCATTGCCTTCTCCGTTGCTAGGGCTAGCGTTAACAAAATACCACAGGCTGGGTGGCTTAAATAATGGAAGTTTTGGGGACTGGAAGTCCAAGTTCAAGGTGTCTGCAGGTCTGGTTTCTTCTGAGGCCTCTCTGGCTTGCATCCTCACATGGTCTTTCCTCTGTGTAAGGGTATCCCTAGTGTCTCTCCCACTTCTTATAAAGACACTGGTCAGGTTGGACTAGGGCCTACCGTAATGGCCTTGTTATAACTTAATTACGTCTTGAAAGCCCTATCTTCAAATATAGTTACTTTCTGAGGGACTGGGGTACTGAGGATTAGAGCTTCAACTTAAAAGTTTCGGGAGGATAAATTTATCTCGTAACAGCAGTATAACCTGGTAACTGAAAGAAGTTGTTCTAAAGTTAAATCTTGGCTCCTCCGTTCCCTTCCTGTGTGATCTTGGACAAGTTGCTTAGCCTCTCTGTGCTTCTCAGTTTCCTCCTAGATTCAGTGAGATTAACAATGCCTACCTCAAAGAAATTTTGTGAGAATTAAATGAGATGAGGATGTAATTGCTTGGCATGGTGCCTGGCATACAGTAAGGACCTGATGCCTGGGAACTTGACTATTATTCCTGGACAGCCAAGAACTGTGTGTCAGGACCAAACCTCCAGTGAAGGAGGGAATTGGCCAGGCAGAAGCTACCTGGACCCAGTGATGAAAAAAGCAACAATTGAGATTCACCCCTACATACCTCCTAACTCCCCAACGCTGTGGTTGTTTGCATCATTTACAACAAATGTGTTACTTTGCAGTGAGAAACAGTTCTATGGAGTAGGTTGTGAAGATACTGATTTCTACACCATTTTGCATATGTAAAAACATAGGCTCAGTGCAGAGACTGAGCCCAAAGTCACTCAGTCATGTCCTACTCTTTGTGATCCCATGGACTACCAGGTTTCTCTGTCCATGGGATTTTCTAGGCAAGAATACTGGAGTCGGTTGCCGTTTCCTTCTCCAGGAGATCTTCCTGAACCCGGGTCTCCCGCATTGTAGGCAGATGTTTTACTGTCTGAGCCACCAGGGAAGTCCATTGATTTCTACACCATTTTGCATATGTAAAAACATAGGCTCAGCACAGAGACTGAGCCCAAAGTCACATGGAGAGTGAACATCAGTCAGGAGGACTGGTCCTAGGAATCCAGGTGCATGAGCATCCCACATCCCAACATCCTTGAGTTCACATATGAATCACCAGCAGTGGCTCTGCTTCTGAATGAATGCACAGGTTGAGGTCAAGGGTAAAGCATGGCCTTATGGGCCAAGTGTGTGTGTGTAGGGGGAATGATGGGTAGAAAATTGAAGGAGAGAGGCTTCGAGGCTAGGCCTGGGATCAGACTCAGTGTGTGGCAATGGCTAGGGGACCAGGCTGATGACTTGGTGTTTGACCCCTTGATAGGGGTTTGGGTGGCTATCGTTTGGGGTGGAAAAGGGCAGATAGAGTGGATAGTCAAGGGTGGCCTGGGGCAGCTCTGCCATCAGGCAATCAACCTCTTTTCACATGTTCAGAAGCTCCCTTCTGTTTCGATTGAAGCCAAGACTCCCTCAGAAAACCCACACCCAGAGAGAGCTTCCTGCTTTCCAGAGCAGCTGTGGTAAGCTGCCTTGCAAAGAATCATTCCTTGGTCTTCAGACCTTCTAGGCACTGGGCATGTGTAAACTAGGTCCTGGCACTTGTCTTTGGAAACCAGAGGCGGGATGGTCAGATATGTGGAGGCCACATCAGGCAGTGGGAAAACTTTAAAACTAGCCAGGGGCCTGAAGGACAAGCAGGAAGGAGGATAATGGCAGAGCGGGCTGTTTTCATTTCACTTGAGGCCAACCTGGGGATGTGGGCACGGCTGGTACTCGCTGCTTTGTGTGGGCACAGCCTGGGTTTTGTACTACAGTCGCTGGCAGTCCTGTTAAAACAAATGATTGTGATCAGGAGGGAAAAGTGGAGAGGAGCTGGAGTGAGCTCCCACCCACCACCCACGGGAAATGGGAGAGAAATGGAAACAGATGCTTGGGGCTGGCACTGGCATTAATGGGCAGACTGTTGTCATGCTCGACTGGTTTGGCTAGTCAGCCAGAAGGAAAGGAATGAAATAAGGAGCCTCTCCTTATACTGGTTTGTGGGGCAGTCTTTAAGGCTCTGGATCCCCCCTGCCCTTGGAGAGCTGGCTTTTTGGGTGGGCGTGGGGGTGATGGCCGAGGAGCAAGGGCCAGGAGACAGGCTGGGCCGAAACTGTCCTTCCTAGCTCTGTGGGAGCACCCAGGACAAAGGGCCCAAGACCGCGTGCTGGCTCCCTTCCTTCCTCCCTGAGGATTCTACAGCCAGTCTTCTCCTTTTGTTTCCTCTTTCCAAGGCCTGGATTCCAGCCTCCATCTCTGGGTTGGCCAGGAGAAGCCCTGGGCCCACACAGCTCTCCCTTACTCACGCCAGGAGGGACTAACACAGATGAAGGTATTTCACACAACAAATACAACTCAACCATGAGGAAGACGGAGCTGCCCCTCCATTCAACCACACGAGCCAGCGTCACAAGCAAACTGTTGGGTAAAAGAAGCCAGATGAAAAAGAGTGTCCTGAGTCCACTTCTGTGGGGTGGGTTGGCAGCACCACCCATGGTGACAGAAGGCAGACAAGCAGTTCCTCCTGGTTGTTGTTGTTCAGTCGCTCGGTCCTGTCCGACTCTTTGTGACCCCATGGACGGCAGCACACCAGGCCTCCCTGTCCTTCACCATCTCCCAGAGCTTGCTTAAACTCAGGTCCATTGAGTCGATGATGCCATCCAACCATCTTATCCTCTGTTGTCCCCTTTCTCCTCCTGCCCTCAATCTTTACCAGCATCAGGGTCTTTTTCAATGAGTTAGCTCTTCATATCAGGTGGCCCAAGTATTGGAGCTAGAGGTTAACTGGGAAGGGGCCTGAGAGAGTCTCTTGGGGCAGGTCTATAGCTTGATGTGGGTGGGGGTACAGGCCTGTGTGTATCTGTAAAAAGTCCGTCACTATCTAGTTTAGATTTGTGCACTTTGATATGTGTGTGTGCCCGTGTGCTCAGTCACTTCAGTCATGTCCGACTCTGTGCTTCCCCATGGACTGTAGCTTGCAGGCGCCTCCCTCCACGGGATTTTCCTGGCAAGAACACTGGAGTGGTCTGCCATGCAATCCTCCCGCGGATCTTCCAGGAACTGGACCTGTGTCTCCTGCATGGCAGGCAGGTTCTTTACCACTGAGCCACCGAGGAAGCTCCTTAATGTATATACTCTACCTCAAAAAAAACAACAAAAAAAGTAAAAAGCATAAAGAAAACAAACAATAAGTCATAAAACAGGGTGAACATTGTCCTCTACCACTGTCTTGAATAGCTTGTCTTTTTTTTTTTGGTTTAATTTTAAGGTTCCTTGTCAGCTGGGACCTTAGTTCTCCAGGGATTGAAACTGAATCCCCTGCTGTGGAAGGCAGAATCTCAACCGCTGGACTGCTGGGGAGGCCCATGAATTGCTTGTCCTGATGCTCCTTGTGTGATAACCTTTTTGGACTTCAGGATGTGTAAGAGGGTACTTCAGAGATCACCCTGATTGGTCATCTCTTTAAACTCATTCTTCTTAAGAGTTATGACTTTCAACACCAATACAGTATATTAACACATATATATGGAATTTAGAAAGATGGTAACGACAACCCTATATGTGAGAGAGCAAAAGAGACACAGATATAAAGAATAGACTTTTAGACTCTGTGGGAGAAGGTGAGGGTGGGATGATTTGACAGAATAGCATTGAAACATGTATATTACCATATGTGAAATAGATGACCAGTCCAAGTTCAATGCATGAAACAGAGCACTCAAAGCCAGTGCACTGGGACGACGCAGAAGGATGGGATGGAGAGGGAGGTGGAGGGGAGTTTGGGATGGGGGACACACGTACACCCATGGCTGATTCATGTCAATATATGGCAAAAACTACCACAGTATTGTAAAGTAATTAGGCTCCAATTAAAAAAATAAAAAAGAGTTCTGACTCTCCAGGGCAGCATTCTGGAGCATGTGGGGCATAATACCTCTAAAGACGTCCTTTTATATGGCTGGATATATGAGCTGGGCCTTCAGGAGTGAATCCAACTCTGGCACACAAATCCTGTCCTCCACACAGCCACTCTCTTCCCTAGTCTGAGCAGGAAATTGCGCAGGGAGAAGATTCATGGGATCTCTTATGAGGGGAGCAGCTGTGGGTCCTTGGTTACAGGAACACTTCCTTTTGGGGGGACGCTTGGGCATCTTCAGGAAACTGATTCACTGATCATTCTCAGATTGTCTCACTGAGTTTTCCCATGGGGAGCTGCCACACACGTGCAAGCCCTACTGATGAAAGGGGTCCTTTCTCAGCCTTTGGTGTGACCCACAAGAGGGAAACAGTCAGGAGGTGGAGTGGAAGATGGTCATGGAGAAGGTGCAGGAGAGACCTGAGTCACTTGTTCCTGGGCAGTCCTTCCTTTCGAGTAATTGGAAGCTTCGTGATGAGCAGGGTGAGAGTGAAGGCTGTCATTACCTCCTGTATCTCAGTAACTGACCCTCTCGGTTTGCTCAGAGGTAGGCGGAGGGCAGCTGAGTTTCCAGCAAGTTCCTGCCAACTGTTTCCTTGGCTGATACTGTGGGACAGAAGAGAGTAACAACCTCTTCTTCAAAGCTAGGCTCCCAACTAACTCTGCCTCTGAAAAGTGCTGACACACAGCCCGGATGCGATCAGACACATTTCTCCCATTTTCTGCTGCTCTCGGTGAAAGCTACTGGTGTTTGATGAGCGGAAACAAGCCGCCCTGCTGAGATTTCCTGCCAGCACTGGGTGTCTCTGCCAAGACTGCTGAGTCTCCACCATGATGCAGAGGCAACTTTGTGCCGGCTGCCTTCCCGAGACGGCCTCCCCACACATCAGCGAGGCTGGTGGCATCTCCTGACCACCGCGGAGACCTGGGACCTGAACCGAGGTGTGTGTGTGCACTTACACCACACATCATGAACCCCAAGCCTTAGGCGGAGGGCAGTGTATCTGACCCTTTCTCTGCTACCCTAGAGCTTTGCTTAGAAATGCTTTCCTTATCTGCAGCTATTTCACCTGGAAAACCAGAGGCTTAGGTAAAGAATAATTCCCCTTTGGGCTATATCTTTCTTATTTTCCTTTCTTTTTTTTTATTCCTGAAGAACCAATCTTTAAGACTCTTCTGGCCACTTCTTCAGCATCCTTTCCTCTATCGGTAATTCTGTGAGACTTTCTGTTGGGGATAAGAGGTGCCATTAGTGGTCTTGACAGTTCTGTGGATCATGAAGAGGCCCCCTGCTCTGCGGGGTAATGGAAACCTGAAGCAAAAGAGCCCATGGATGGGGCAGGACACGCCCTCCACTCCCACAGTCAGTGGAGAATTAATAACTGGGATAATTGCACCCATAATCATCCCAGCAACAGTCATTTCTCTGGGGCACCAAGGGCAAAACCTGCTAGCGCTCTGACAAAACCCTGCACGATGAGGGCCGTCTCTGGGATCTCTGGGCCGGGTCTTTGTAACACCTCTTCTTAGCCTCTGCCTCTCCCTTGTATAAACTGGATCCAAACCGTCCTGAACCCCACTGGCTTTTTCTCTTTGTCCTCTGATCCACTTCTCTTGAACAGACACAGAGGGCTGTCTGTCCACAGGGCAGCAGAGAGAAGACCTCATACCCTCTCCCCTTCATTCTCAATATGGAATAATTTTCCGATGCCTTTACCATGCCGTGGGATGGCAGAGAGGAACAGACGAGAACTCTGCCCATTGTCCTGGCATCATGGGAATCTCCCCAGATTTCCCTGTGGAACTTGGTCTATGCCAAAGCCCAGATGAAGACAAGAAGACAAAGGCTGAGCCACGCAGCGGCAGCACCGAACCGCCCAGAAGTTACCATGGATAGAAGCTGGAATCTCCATTGGGTTTTCTTTTTAAAACACGACTTTTACTAAATGCCGCGAGTCGGTCACTGTTAAGACAATGGACCTGTCCAAGCATCTTGTCTAGGAATCAAGGGGAGAAAGACCTTGTGGGGCCCAGGAGCAGATGAATTGCTCTCAAGAATGGAAAACAAATGAGCCGAGGTACAAATGGATGGAAAAACAAAAGGACGAGATTCCCCCAACAATGCCGACTATTGAAGGGAAGGGGGCCGTGGACAGAGGCCCGGGTCGTGGGACCAGCTGAGGAGTGGTGGGACAGGGTAGTTTAGCTGTCAGCACACAACGGAGGAGCCATGTCTTCTCCCCCTTGCCCTGTGATCCATGAAAACGTTATGCTTATCTTTTCTCAGCCCTCCTGCTACAAGTTTTGTGGCTCTGAGAGAGAGTACTGGCAGGGTTTGCCTCCCGCCCCTCCTGCTCCAAGCCCTGCTGGCATCAGGTGTTCGCAGAGGATACAGGCTGTTAACTTTCTGAGACCAGGCTGCAGGGAGGTCTGTGTGAATTTCAGTGGAGCATGAGGACCCCTTGCCACTTGAGCTCCGTGTTTATAAGGGAACGGGCAGGAGCACGGTTGGCCTGGCCTCCTGCGACCCCTGGGAGGCATGGTTGAGCGAGTTCTTTTCTCTCTAAAATACATGATCACCTAGCTCTCCGGACACAGTCACAGATAAGGAGGACATAGGGGTGCAGGGCAGAGGCCCTTCTACATGGAAGCAACCCAGACTCAGTCATCTCGTGGAGAAGTGGAGGAGCCTGGATGTGGCAAGATTGGCCTGTGATGGAAGAAACTGCAGACCGCTCCTCTTCCAATGCTTCATTTCATGTGAACACTCAAGGCCCTAAGCAGAGGGTCTCTCCCCTGTCTGTGGTCACACAAGTAGCGCAGCATCTGGGTTGAGACACCAGTCTCTCTTCCAGGTCACCATGGAAATCCTCAGGGAACCTCAGGCCATAATGTGGGGGAGGCTAAGCTGGGCCCCTTCTGCAATGTGAATGGATGGAGACAAATTGTTTTCTCTCGCTTAAGCGCATACCAAATGACAAATGCCTTCTTAAAAAAAGAAATAACTGTCCATCCAGGGAGAAATGCAGACCTAGAGTCAGAGGGTTAGACCGGAGCCTGACAAAAATAGAACAAACTTGTCAAAGGGCAGAGCGATGCACCAGCCAGTTCCTACGGTAGGGCTGCAATTAATGCCTACTGTGAAGGGTTGGCTTTGTGTTCCCTTTAACAGGGCTAATTGTCTCCTTTAGGGCAGAATGAGCTGCCCCTAGCCTTTGGCAAACCCTTATTCTGAGGCCTGTGCAGCCGAGCCCATAACTCCTGGAGCTGGGGTCTCCATATGAATTTTTTTTTTTCTTTTTCATTCCCCCTTCACAGAGAAGGCCCCTGGGGCTCAGAGAGGTGACTTTCCCAAGGCCATAGCAAGGGGCAATGTTAAAATTCAAGCCCAGGTCTGTCTGACTCCACCACCTAGGTGCTCTCTGTGACATTTCCTTGAGGGTCATTGGCCTCAGACTCTGGAGAGAACGTGAAGTCAGGCAGGAGAAGGGTGGCTGAGGGCAGGAGTCCTAGAGTCCTGCATCCCAAGAGCAAAGTGGCAACAAGTCCCATTTCTTTTTAACCTTGGCCACCTCCAGTGTTTCTCCCAGGTCTGCTGGGATCCCCTCTCATCTCTGCTTGTTCCCCAATCTGTTGTTCCTCTGTCCAGGCCTCAAAGCTACTCTTGGGAGAAAACAACTTTTTGTTATAACCGAATAGATCAAGTTTGGTTCTGTGAGTTCATTATACCAGCTCATCCTCAAGTGATGCAGCCTCAGGTCTTTAAAAATACACTCATGTGTATGCACACACATACACACACACACACACACACACACACACACACCCCACACACAAACATACCAGAATGACATCTCTGGAGAAAAGAAAATGCAACAGCAGCTTTGGGGGCACATTTTGCTAATTCCTAGCTCACTGGAGAAGAAGCCATCAGTTTTGTATGAACAGAGAATGGAAAAGTGCATTTCAGAAAAACCAAGTGTTCAGAGACAACTAAGGAGCACGGGGCAGTGGAGGCAACAGAGTTAATGTCAGGAAAAGGAGAAAATCATAGGGGTATGAGAGGAAACGGACAGTGAGAGAAGAATGGGGATAAATGGAGAAAGGCCAGCAAGTGTTTACATCTCCTCAAATTACATCAGCAGCTGTGGTCATAAGTGCAGAGACGGTGACTGGGATCTGAAAGCAAATCTTAAATGTTCCCCTCTGGAAAGGTGATAGATACGCATGGAATATCTTCGTAATGAAAACTCTGGGAAGGCAGAGAAATCCCTTCCAAAGCGAGAGCAGCTGGTCCTACAGCCGTTAGCATTTTTTTTTAGAAGGTAAAGTGCTGGTTTACTGGATTCTCATGAGGAAGGGGACAGGTGGCGCATAGGCATAGTCGGGACCTGGTGGGCTGCGTCTGGGGTTAAGGAGCAAGTGTGACTGTGGGCCTGTTTAACGTATATACACAGGAGCCATTTTCAAAATCTATAATCATTTAAAGGAAAGTGAAGTCGCTCAGTTGTGTCCGACTCTTTGCGACCCCGTGGACTGTAGGCTACCAGGCTCCTCTGTCCATGGCATTTTCCAGGCAATAGTACTGGAGTGGATTGCCATTTAAGTTGGTACAAATCTTAGAAGACACGCAGCTCATAGGGCTTGGAAGTGGTGGGACAAGAGTGGAGCCACAGATCTCAAATCTCTTTCACTTTGGACTATTATGGGTTTTCCCCTGGGGCTGGGCCTGCAGGTCCCCTTTCCTGGAGAATGAATACCTAAAGGAAATTGAATTTCTGTTAGCAAGGAAGAAGGGGACAGATGGTGATGAGCTGGCAGCCAACAGAGGCCCATCACACACCCAGTCAGTCCTATACCGAGAGACTGGCTGTTTCCAGTTGCTTGGTCGTGCACACAACACTCGCTCAGTAGCCTTGTTCACATGATATTACTGTCGAGTGCTTTCATTTCTGAAGGCTCAATTTCCCAGAGTGGGAATGCTGGTACCAAGGGCTTGTGCATTTGGAACTTTAATAGGTACTGCCTGATTCTTGCCAAACATGTCATGGTGTCCACCTTCCCCAGCAAAGGGTTGGAAAGCCCGTCTTCCCACATCCTCTGCAGTTTCCGGCTTATTTTCTTTCCACTGTACTCTGCCATCACCCTTTTGGGAAGCATTTGCTGCTTGCCAAGCAGACATACTTAAGTGGCCCACTGAGTTAGGATTAGTTAATTGCCTTCAGACACTTGACTCCTAAGAGACATCTGTTCTTAAAAGACAAGTGAAGCTGCTTTGGGCATAACAGGTTTTGCCAGAGCTGCAACTGCCATGATCTCTGGAACTTGGGTTTGACTCCCCATCTGTTGCAAAGGTGGTTCTTTCTCTTCATTTACTGGTGCACACGCTCCAGTGTGCCTTATTCTGACTCTGTGCAGTCACTGGTCCTCAGCCACTTCTGAAAATATTCCCCTATTTCTTGTGTTTACCCTTGAACTGTCTTTTTGTTAGTTTTCTTTTTGTTTTGTGTTTGGTTTTTCAGTTCAGTTCAGTTCAGTTCAGTCGCTCAGTCGTGTCTGACTCTTTGGGACCCCATGAATCGAAGCACGCCAGGCCTCCCTGTCCATCACCAACTCCCGGAGTTCACTCAGACTCACGTCCATCGAGTCAGTGATGCCATCCAGCCATCTCATCCTCTGTCGTCCCCTTCTCCTCCTGCCCCCAATCCCTCCCAGCATCAGAGTCTTTTCCAGTGAGTCAACTCTTCGCATGAGGTGGCCAAAGTACTGGTTTCAGCTTTAGCATCATTCCTTCCAAAGAAATCCCAGAGCTGATCTTCAGAATGGACTGGTTGGATCTCCTTGCAGTCCAAGGGACTCTCAAGAGTATTCTCCAACACCACAGTTCAAAAGCATCAATTCTTCGGTGCTCAGCTTTCTTCACAGTCCAACTCTCACATCCATACATGACCACAGGAAAAACCATAGCCTTGACTAGATGGACCTTTGTTGGCAAAGTAACGTCTCTGCTTTTGAATATGCTATCTAGGTTGGTCATAACTTTCCTTCCAAGGAGTAAGCATCTTTTAATTTCATGGCTGCAGTCACCATCTGCAGTGATTTTGGAGCCCAGAAAAATAAAGTCTGACACTGTTTCCCCATCTCTTTCCCATGAAGTGATGGGACCGGATGCCATGATCTTCGTTTTCTGAATGTTGAGGTTTTAGCCAACTTTTTCACTCTCCACTTTCACTTTCATCAAGAGGCTTTTGAGTTCCTCTTCACTTTCTGCCATAAGGGTAGTGTCATCTGCATATCTGAGGTTATTGATATTTCTCCCAGCAATCTTGATTCCAGCTTGCGCTTCTTCCAGTCCAGCGTTTCTCATGATGTACTCTGCATATAAGTTAAATAAGCAGGGTGACAATATACAGCCTTGATGTACTCCTTTTCCTGTTTGGAACCAGTCTGTTGTTCCATGTCCAGTTCTAACTGTTGCTTCCTGACCTGCATACAGATTTCTCAAGAGGCAGGTCAGGTGGTCTGGTATTCCCATCTCTTTCAGAATTTTCCACAGTTTATTGTGATCCTCACAGTCAAAGGCTTTGGCATAGTCAATAAAGCAGAAATAGATGTTTTTCTGGAACTCTCTTGCTTTTTCCATGATCCAGCGGATGTTGGCAATTTGATCTCTGGTTCCTCTGTCTTTTCTAAAACCAGCTTGAACATCAGGAAGTTCACGGTTCACGTATTGCTGAAGCCTGGCTTGGAGAATTTTGAGCATTACTTTACTAGCATGTGAGATGCTAGTAAATTTGACCAATTCAGAGAGCTGGGTCACTCTGGTTACCTGGCTGGCAGGGAGCAGCTGCTGTATACTTGTAATTGCCTTGATGTTGGAGGAATTACTAGAGAGAGAAGAGAGAGAAGACAGAATTCTAGACACGTATCCAGTTGAAACTTTCTCTTGCAGTGGTCGAGGGTATTTTTCAGTGTGATGACAGAGCTTCTGCATGTCATTATGCCATTGTTCCACATGGCAGGGAGAATGACGACTTCCTGGTAAACCACAAGCCAATCAAGATCCCAATAGTTCTCAGATATCCTTTGCTTCAGCACCAAAGCCTGCATTTGTATGCTTATGTTAACTGAGCATAACAGTTTTTTTTTCTTTTCTTTTTTTAAAATCTCTGGCTATCTTGTTCCAGGGGTCAGTTTTTAGAGACACAAAATGTCACATTTCCTGGGATCACATAAAGAATCGAGTTTCAGAAATTTCTGATAATATTTGCAAAGCTGATTATTCCAAGCATTGATTTTGTTTTTAAATGGATCTATGTGTATCAACGCTTGGAAATTTGTGTCTGAGTGAGCATTAAAATGTCATCAACATTTTACAGTCTGATAATCCAAGTATAATAGAAACATTTTTTCCCAATATGCATGCTTATGCCTTTCATCCAAACATCCCTCTTTTTAGCTATCCCACTTTTGGAAGTCATTTCATGAACTTGAGTGATCTAAAGTTTTATGCACAAGTCAGATTTTTGTAATTTAAATACTCCCAACATATCCTTAGGGGCTTCCCTGGGTGGCTCAGTGGTAAAGAATCCGCCTGTTAAAGCTGGAGACCTGGATTTGATTCCTGGGTCAGGAAGATCCCCTGGAGAAGGAAATGGCAACCTACTCCAGTATTCTTGCCTGAAAAATCCCATGGACAGAGGAGCCTGGCAGGCTGCAGTCCACGGGGTCACCAAGAGTTGGACACGACTGAACGACTTAACAACAACAGCAGCAACATGTCCTTATTGATTCCTCCACTGTGTGAAGCACACAACAGATTTGAATGAGTCACAAGAAATCTGTAGGCACAAGATTACTGCCATTTTACTAAGGCAAAACAATATCATGGGGGCTAGAGGTGGCTGATGGTAGTAAAAAAGCCTCCAACTGCATGATCTTGGACAAATTCATTTCCTTTTCTGTGCTTGGCAGTTTCTTCCATGTAAAATGGGAGTATTAGCTGTATAACCCTCATGGGTTATTGTGAGGATTAAGTGAAACAATCCACAAGAAAAGCTTGGAACAAAATAGTATCTAGGCAGTAGTCAGGGCACAATACATATCAGTATCCTTTGGGAAGAGAAGGTAGTTTTGCATAGAGTATTTCTTCCTTGGGTTCAGCAGTGTTTATCAGTGGCAAGGAAGGAGACCAGGAGAGAAGGCATGGTAGAGCCCAGAGAGGTGTGTGCGGACATGTGTGTGTGTTGAGGTGTAGACAAAAGAGGGATGTCAGACTGTGTGAGTTATGAAGGGTCAAGGAATGAGAGGACTCCGTGAGGATAAGACCTGGTCTAGGAAGGGCGAGGCAGTGGGGACTGTCAGCAGGTGAGGAAGCTGTGGTTTAAAAGACAGCACCATTCTCCAGGTCTTGAGGGGAGGCAGACTGTGAAACGTGGTCTGGCTGTGGCCCCCATCCCATGGGACAAGGTCACCAGGGTAGAGTAGAGCAGAGAAGAGAGTGGTCAGGGTACTGAACAGGCCATTGACCTGAAGGCTGAGGTCACTGAGGATGCTTAAAGGGAAAATGGAAACCAGGAAGTGGTGGGGACCCAGAGAAGATGGTGTGACCAGATGATAAGGACCTAGTGACTGTGACCATTTGGCAAGGTTTGACTTGCTCTTCCTTCCCCTTTTGTCTTGGGGACCCACGAGGAGGCAAGGTGGTGAGTGGTAGGATGGTGAGTGGTAGGATGGTGACCGGTGTCAGCAGGTTTGGGTTAAAGTGAGGGGAAAATTCAGAATAAAGGGACCATGGAGTGGGTTTCCACAGGGTGCTGTGGAAAGGTGGGGGCTCAAGAGAACCCCTAGATAAGAGCAGGTCAAGATTCAGCAGAGCTGGCTAGGAATGAGGATTCCTGCGGGTAAGCGTGGGGGTTTCACATACATGCAGGGAGTGTGGACAGAGCTGAGACGTAGGAAAGAAAGAGGTGATTTAAGTGTGTCTCTCCTCAGAGAGTCTGAGGCTGTGCCATAGCAAGCAAGAAGATTAAAAAAAGAAAGAGGAAATGAATCTCCTGGATTATTTTCCTCCAAAGAGGAGTGGAACATTTTGTTCCCTGGTAGTCTGAACAGCCAACCTGGCTTCCCTCTCCCTCCCCCAGCGGCCATGACCCCACCCCTGCCCCACCCCTGTTGCTTGGCCGGTAGAGCCAATGGGTAGGTTGTTGGTTCCTGGAAGGCAGAGACCGTGTGTGTGTGTGTGTGTGTGTGTGTGTGTGTGTGTGTGTGTATGTCGTGGTGTCACCTGGCTGTCCTCAGACACACAGCTGGGACCTACCTGCTGCAGGACATTCATGCTCCGTGGTTTTGCTGCAGTGAGCTGAATGGCTAATTCATTCCTGGCACCTCTGGGGACCATGAGCTCATTGTATTATTAAAGGAAGAAGAATAAACAGGAATGCTCAGGAGCTGAGCAAACCTCTGGCCCTCGCTGCCTCCCACGCATCTTTGGAGAGACAAAGGGGCCAGGGCGGCCCCCAGCACCTGCTGCCACCCTGCCCAGCCCTCCCACCTCCACAGCCAGCTCGTTAGAAGCAGTCCTCTGGCCAGGCTTTCTTACACGTCTCAAACCTGCGATGCGTCCAAGGACTTCCAAAGAGAAAATTGTTCTTCCTGATCTTGGATTTTCACACTTTTCATTTCCCTGGCTTAGCTTAACCCCTGCTTCAAGACCCGGTCCAGAAAGCGTATCCTCCAAAAACGCATTGCTTTTTCTTACCTCTGAACCATCTCCTGTCTTGTTCCACCTACCTGGAGTGTCACCTTCCTTCTGTCTCTGAAAAAAAGTATTTGTTACTCAGTCATGTTTGACCCTTTGCGACCCCATGGACAGTCGCCCATCTCTGTCCATGGAATTCTCCAGGCAAGAATACCAGAGTGGGTTGCCATTCCCTTCTCCAGAGGATCTTCTCGACCCAGGGATTGAACCCAGGTCTCCTGCACTGCAGGCAGAGTCTTTACCAGGTGACCCCCAGGGAAGCCCCTGACTCTGAAAGGATGCCTGAAAGGACAGCATCAATGGCTGGAGGATCAGTTTCTGGTCCCTTAGAGACTGAAATCCTAACTCTGCTTGCTGAAGGTTTTTCAGAGACCCTCCGTTTCCTCTTCCGACTCCTCAGTGTTTCTGGATTTCTCTGTACTAGTCACTGGGGAGGTATGCTCCCATCCTCCAGTTACATTCTTAGTGAGGCATTCTACTTACTGTGTAGATTAATCTATTTAAAATGTTAACCTCCCCTGACATTTTATATCCTTCTGCCTTGCTTTATTATTTTTTCTCAGTAGTTTCGTTTACGTTATTTAATATTCAGTCAGGCCTTTTAATCACACTCACATCTTGCTCTAACCTGACCTGGACAGAGCATTTGGGGATTGGTTCCTGTCCTCCATAGCACGTTTGTCTCCGCTTCATTAATTCCACAATAACCCACATTTTACGCAGTGCATTGTTTGGACCCTTTCATTCGGGTCTTATGCAGTTACCCGTTCATTGTGTGTATCCTCCAGTGGAATGTAACCTCCATGTAGACAGATTTTGTCTGTTTGGCTCACTGCAGTGTTACAGTAACTAGAACAGTACCTGGTCTTCATTGGCCCTCAGTGAATATTTGGGTGGTGGATGGATGGATAAAGGCACCCAGTGTGGGGCCTTCATGCCTACTCTGTCTATCTTTGCAGGGCCTCCTCTGGGGGTTGATAGGTTAATGAATTTGGCTCACTCACCAGCTGGTCAGCTAGGGATTCAGTGTAGAAAGGGATCCAAGACCCAAGAGCAACTCCTTTGAAAGAAGTGGGGAACTAGGCCTAACATTAGTTCAGGGCAGCAACTGCTCTGAGAAACAAACACAGTGCTTCAGGGGTGAGGTCAGGTCATGGGGCAAAAATCCTGATTTAGGGACTTCTCCGATGGTCCAGTGGCTAAAACTCCATGCTCCCAATGCAGGGGGCCTGGGTTCGATCCCTGGTCAGGGAACCAGATTCTGCAACTAGAGATTCAGTGCTGCAACAGAGATGGAAGATTCTGCATGCCGCAACTAAGACCTGGCACAGCCAAATTAGTAGATAAATAAAAATAAATAATACAAAATAATTCTTGATCTAAAGAGAGCCATCCCACTTGCCTGGGAAGTATCTATCCTGTGAAACCAGGGCAAAGACTCTGGATTGAGGCTTGGAGAATCCACATGTGGCTAGTGGCTCTTCTCCCATAAACAGCATGCCTGGGGGTCGAGGGGAGAGCTTTTCCTTAGCCCTGATTCTGATCTGAGGTGTCGTTTCTTCTAGTCACAAGGAGAGGCTTAGTATTAGAGGATACCAAATAATTATTGTTTATTTTGGGGGGGGCATGATACTAGTGTTGTGGTTGTGTCAGAAACAGCTTTATTTTCTTTTAGAGACGCATATGGAAGCATGGAAGGATAAAAGGACTTGCTCTCTTGGATTTGCTTTAAATAAAACATTTTAGCAAAGGGGGAAACAAAATAAAGGGACAGAACAAATGTGGCAAAATCCTGATAATTGTTGAATCTGCATGAGGGGTATATGGGGATTGATTGTATTATTTTCTCTACTTTTTTGAATGTTTGATATTTTTCACTTTTTAAAAAAATTATCATGAGGTTGTAATGTAAAACATGGTGACTACAGTTGATAACACTATTGTATAATTGAAATTTGCTAAGAGAGTAGGAGCTTCCCTGGTGGCTCAGATAGTAAAGAATCTGCCTGCAATGAGGGAGACCTGGGTTTGATCCCTGGATTGGGAAGATCCCCTGGAGGAGGGCATGGCAACCCACTCCAGTATTCTTGCCTGGAGAATCCCCATGGACAGAGGATCCCAGCTGGCTACAGTCCATAGGATTGCAAACAGACATGATTGAGTGACTACAAACAAGATGACTATGTGAGGGTGAGGTGATGGATGTGTTCACTAACTAGATCGGGACCGTCCTTTCACCATTTACATGCCTATCAACCCCCCCACAATGTACACTTTAAATATCTTCCATTTTATTTTTCAATTGTATCTCCATAAAGCTAAAATTGGGGGGGCAAATGGAGGAAAGGAAGTGGGACATCAGGCTCCCACCCAGCTGCTGGTACCTCGGGCTGCCTCCTCCCCAGGAAGTCTGGTCTGGCTCAGACTGCTTTTTGTGCCTTTTCTAGGGGTTGCTTGGTTTTTCACTTTGAGCACGTTGAGTACTGTATTTTTTTAAAGTCCTCTTGGTATTTTTATTGGACTCATACTACAGAGGGAATTTGAAGAATTTACATTTTTGATATTTAGTCTTCCTGTCCTACATACTATGCCTTTCCATTTGCTGATGCCGTCTTTTGTCCTTCAGAAGTGGTTTTTGTTGTTGTTCCCATACTGTTTCCATGCTTCTTGCTTTCCCATTTATTTCTCTTGCTTATCTCAGGTGTACAATCATATAATCTATAATGTCAAGTTTATATTCCTTTTTCCAAATTTCCTTACTTATTTGTATCTCTTGGTGGCACCACAGGGCATGTGGGATCCTAGTTCCCTGACCAGGGATCTAACCCTGCCCCCTGGGTTGGCAGTGGGGAGCCTTAAGCACCGGACCACCAGGGAAGTCTTGAGTGCTGTACCTTTAAAATGGAGGGCTTTGTTGCTATTTAGCCATGCAAAGTGGCCTTCTTCTGTCAGTCTGTCATTTTGCTCCTGTGATTTCTCCCTAGGGATGTTTTGGTGGGTCATTCGGAGGCCTGGAGGGGGCTCCAGAAATTGAGCTCAGTCTTGGATCGTCCCATAAGAATTTCTAATGTTGACTGGAAGAGTCCATTTTGTTAATGTTGCCTGGGAGAGTTCATTTTCTTCTATTCACTGCCTACCCTACCAGGTTTGTGGTTGTTTATTCTTTTTTTTTTTTTTTTTTCAATGTTAAGTGTGACGTCTTGTTTTGGGGAAGAGCGGCTGTGGTTGAGGTCTACCCCAATTCTCTAAGTCTCACCTGGGCACAAAAATGACCCTCAGAGCACATTTTCTTTGTAGACTGACCTCCAGGCTTAAAGTTGACTCTCAGACTTCATCTCCCAGGCCACATCAGCCTTTGCTCATGGGGTAGAACCTCCATGCTTCCTTGAAGGGGAAGGCTCTTTATTTTCCTGTTTAAAAAAAATTAAGGATCTTCTTTCATGACAGAGGTCGAGGCACTGACCACAGTTAGTTACCCTGGCTGTGTTTTTGCATTCTCTGAGCATTTTAGAGCTCCTATTGCTAATTGTCCATGACGTTTTGGTAAAATAGGCCACAGAGTCTGTTGTCCTAGAAGTGAGAACAGGAGCATGAGATGAATCAACACAACAAGCACACAAGGAGTTCTTAGGCAGAGATGCCCGAGATTCGCATCCCTTTGCCTGTTTATTTAAACTGTTTTTTATTGAATATCCACATGAGGTGGACTCTGTGCTAGCCCCTCGAGGTGAAATGGGACTACATAGACTCTACTTTTAAATAGCTTCCAGTCTGGAGGGAAGAGAGACACCAACAGATGCTGCTGTGAGGGAGCTGGGTGGAGAGTGGATGGGGACGGAGGACTCCCACCACACCTCTCTGGGAGAAAGGAAAATGTGGAGACCACCTGGGCTCAGAGCTCTACTTTTTCTAGTTTCATAACATCCATTACTCCATCTGTAAATTGGGGATAAAATAACGGCTATTGAATAGGCTTGATATGAGGCTAAAATGACATCACGCAGGTGAAATGAATGCATAATTATTAGATATTTACTAGATTCCCTGCTTTATGTCTTGTTATGTATGCATGATTTAGATCTTACTATTTTTTTTTTCTTTAATCTTTATTTATTTGCATTCGCCAGGTCTTAGTTGCAGCATGCAGGATTTTTTAACAGTTCCCTACCAGAGATAAGAAAGTCTTCCTCAGTGATCAATGCAATGAAATAGAGGAAAACAATAGAATGGGAAAGACTAGAGATCTCTTCAAGAAAATGAGAGATACCAAGGGAAATTTTCACGCAAAGATGGGCACAATAAAGGACAGACATGGTATGGACCTAACAGAAGCAGAAGATATTAAGAAGAGGTAGTAAGAATACACAGAAGAACTATACAAAAAAGATCTTCACGACCCAGATAATCATGATGGTGTGATCTCTCACCTAGGGCCAGATATCCTGGAATGCAAAGTCAAGTGGGCCTTAGGAAGTATCACTACAAACAAAGTGGAGGTGATGGAATTCCAATTGAGCTCTTTCAAATCCTAAAAAATGATGCTGTGAAAATGTTGCACTCAATATGCCAACAAATTTGGAAAACTCAGCAGTGGCCACAGAATTGGAAAAGGTCAGTTTTCATTCCAATCCCAAAGAAAGGCAATGCCAAAGAATGCTCAAACCACTGCACAATTGCATGCAACTCACAGGTTAGCAAAGTAATGCTCAAAATTCTCCAAGCCAGGCTTCAGCAGTATGTGAACCATGAACTTCCAGGTGTCCAAACTGGATTTAGAAAAGGCAGAGGAACCAGAGATCAAGTAGCAACATCCCTTGGATCATTGAAAAAGCAAGAGAGTTCCACGGAAACATCTATTTCTGCTTTATTGACTATGTCAAAACCTTTGACTGTGTTTATCACAACAAACTGTGAAAAATTCTTAAAGATATGGGAGTACAAGACCACCTGGCCTGCCTCCTGAGAAATCTGTATGCAGGTCAAGAAGCAGCAGTTAGAACTGGACATGGAACAACAGACTGGTTCCAAATCAGGAAAGGAGTATGTCAAGGCTGTACATTGTCACGCTGCTTATTTAACTTATATGCAGAGTCATCATGAGAAATGCTGGGCTGGATGAAGCACAAGCTGGAATCAAGATTGCCAGGAGAAATATCAATAACCTCAGATATGCAGATGACACCACCCTTATGGCAGAAAGTGAAGAACTAAAGAGCCTCTTGATGAAAGTGAAAGAGGAGAGTGAAAAAGTTGGCTTAAAACTCAACATTCAGAAAACTAAGATCATGGCATCTGGTCCCATCACTTCATGGGAAATAGATGGGGCAACAGTGGAAACAGTGACAGACTTTATTTTTTTGGACTCCCTATCATTGCAGATGGTGACTGCAGCCATGAAATTAAAAGAGGCTTGCTCCTTGGAAGAAAAGTTATGACCAACCTGGAAGCATATTTAAAAGCAGAGACATTACTTTGCCAACAAAGTTCTGCCTAGTCAAAGCTATGGTTTTTCCAGTAGTCATGTATGGATGTGAGAGTTGGACTGTAAAGAAAGCTGAACGCTGAAGAATTAATACTTTCAAACTGTGGTGTTGGAGAAGACTCTTGAGAGTTCCTTGGACAGCAAGGAGATCCAACCTGTCAAAGTTAAAGGAAATCAGTCCTGAATATTCATTGGAAGGACTGATGCTGAAGCTGAAACTCCACCTGATGCAAAGAACAGACTCATTTGAAAATACCCTGATGCTGGGAAAGATTGAAGGCAGGAGGAGAAGGGGACGATAGAGGATGAGATAGTTGGATGGCATCACCAACTCTATGGACATGAGTAAACTCCGGGAGTTGGTGATGGACAGGGATGGACAGGGAGGCCTGGCGTGTTGCAGTCCATGGGGTCACAAAGAGTCGGACACGACTGCACGACTGAATTGAACCAGAGATCGAACCCAGGACCCCTGCGTTGAGAGCACAGAGTCTTAGGCACCAGGGAAATCCCAAGACCTTACTAGTTTTTAAGCTCCTTAAGGACCACCTACCTGATCCAACCGTATCATTCTCCTGAAAAACCCTGAAGGCTCCTCACTGACTTCCAAATTAGGTACAAATGTCTCTCATAGATCTTTTTCAATAGAGTCACAATGCGTGTGTGTTCAGTTGCTAAATCATGTCTGACTCTTTGCAATTGCATGGATTGTAGCCCGTCAGGCTCGTTTGTCCATGGGATTTCCCAGGCAAGAATACTGGAGTGGGTTTCCATTTCCTTCTCTAGGGGATCGTCCCAACCCAGGACTGAAGCCACACCTCCTGCATTGGCAGTTGGATTCTTTGCTGCTTAGCCACCTGGGAAGCCCACATAGTAACAATAACATTTATGGAGCACTTACTTGTTAGATGATTTTCTAAGCCCTTTTTACACGCATTCTCCTTTTCTGTATGAAAATCTTAAATCCCCAACATGTACCAAACCTCCTACAGAAGAGAAATTAGGGGAAAAGCAATACTAAACAGGGAAGTTTGAGAATCACCTTGAGGGCTCCCATCGTTAAAGGAAAAGCTCAACTATTCTGAATCCATTTGAATGGCAGTTAATGCTGAAAAGAATTCAGCTCTACTGGGCCCCTTGCCTCCAGGCGGGTTCAGATAAGAGATTATAACTGTTATGGAGCCAGTCCAGTCCCTAAGATTGAAACAGAGATAATTCTTTGCTCTTTAACCTGAAGTTGGAGTCCTTTGCAGACAAATTGGGAAAAGAAGAGGGAGGCTGCAGGGGAGAAGGGAGACTTGTTTAATCTCTTTATTTTCAGGAAAACAATTATTTTAATGATTCGCCCTTTAATTTATAAAACAAACACAGCTGTGGCTTGATGCTCTTTATCTGATTTCAAAGGTGCTAACTTTTCAGTACTGGGCTCCAAGGGGGCTGCCCAATGCAGAGACCAATGGGGGTCACATTATGGCTCAGAAATGCTGCCTGGAGTTGGGGAGCAGGAGCTGGGGGAACCCCACTGCTGTCAGCACCCGGGGCCTTCTACGTGAAGACCCATGGGTGTGTACCAGAGCTGGCACACCTATTTGCAGATGGTTTCAGATCCACACACACAGTCTTTGATAGTTAAGATTCCTCAGGTCTGGGTAACACAGAACCACAAGGGGCTGCTTTCCCCATGGTGAGTGTCCTTTATATGCTATAAACCCAGGACGGTTGGTTTCATTGGTTCCCAAGACGTAGGGTGGTGCCTGGCACTTGTGTGTGTGTTAGTTGCTCAGTTGTGTCCAACTCTTTGTGATGCCATGGACTGTGGCCCACCAGGCTCCTCTGGCCATAGAATTCTCCAGGGAAGAATACTGGAGTGGGTTGCCATTTCCTTTTCCAGGGGATTTTCCCAACCCAGGAAAATCAAACCCGGGTCTTTTGTATTGCAGGTACATTCTTTACTATCTGAGCCACCAGGGAAGCCCACTGGCACTTAGTAGGCTTCATGAGATTTTTTCAGTCAATCAAAAGGCATTTATGTTAAGTGCAATGTGGAATTAGATACCAGAACAGTGAAAAAACATTAGTGGAAAAACTGGTGGAATTTAAATCAAGTCTGTAGTTTACCTAAGTAATGGCCAATGTTAATTATATTAGTTTTAACCAGTGTATTGGGTTGGCCGAAAAGTTCATTTGGGTTTTTCATAAGCTGAGATGGAAAAACCCGAATGGACCTTTTGGCCAACCCAATACCATGGTTATGTAAGATGGTAACATTAGCAGAAAAGGAGTGTATAGGTAAAGAGTATACAGGAACTCTCTGTACTATTCTTGCAACATTTCTGTAATATTACAGAATAAAACATCATTAAAAAAATTACGAGGTTAGGGGAAAAGTTATAGAGGCACATGAAGAAACAAAACATCACATAAAAGATAACATCATCACCCCCACAAAGTACTGACAAAAAAACATATGTATGACCTAAGAGCTGTTGTTGATAATTTAGTCAGAGAATAAATGACCAGTGCTTCTCAAACTTTTTCATAGAGATACACCGATGGCTGAGAGAGAGAGAAGGGGCCCTATTTAAGGATAAAATCTCTTTAAGATTTAAACTTTAAAATTGTACGTATTTTCATTCCTTTTTAAGGCGTTTGTTTTATATAAAATATTGATACTGCCCCCACAGTTTTAAGTAAAAATAGATACTTTAGGAAGATTTTCCATGTTTATTTTGTGGTTTTAGGTACCATGGGGTTATACATTTGTGCATCACAGAAGTATGTGGCCCCTGAGACAGTATATAAGCTCTACATTTCTGGAAAACAGCAACAGCTAAGGAAACCCTCACCATGTTTGTTCTGCAAATGGGTAACTACAAAAGACCAGTCTGTCTTCCATGGAATATTCCAAGGTAATTCTTTCATCTGACTCCCAAAAGACTTGGCGATGACTCCCTTGTCTTCCTGCCTCCATAAAACCTCAGGGTCCTTCCTTTTCATTTGTACCTTCCTCATTAATGAATGTTCTTCCTATTGCAATAGCCTGAGTAGAATCATCTTCACTGTTTGCTGCATTTTGTCTTTCATGCCTGTTTGAAAAATAAGATATATGGACAGAGCCTGTCTCAATGGCTGGTACAGAAGATGTAAATGTTTTATAGCATTAACAGCTACCACCGTTAGCATCAAACTTTAGAGCTAGAAGCACTCTTTAAGTAGTCTCCTGAACCACCCCTTCACTTTGCAGCCATGGAAACTGAGGTCCAGAGGGTTAACGTGAGGTTACACAGCAGGTGAAGGGCAGGAGGGTCTCCCTACCTCAGGCCTTCCCTCACCTGGTGATGCATCCTTCCATCTTTCCCCCATTATGTCACATCTGGGACTAACAGGGACCACCTTTCTCACAGCGTAGGGACCACTGAGGCTGAATCATCATCTCTCTAGAACCCAGCAAAGTGCATTGCATGTGGTGAACATGGGTGGGTGAGTGAGCTAAATTCTTTCTTTCTTCTAGAAGTTGAAGAGTTGTATTTCTGAAATTCTTCAGAAGAGATATAGACTCTAAGTTGGCACACTTTATATTATCTCTGGCCAGTGGATAAGAAATAAGTTGCCACAGTCTGACTAAACAAATCTTCTCTGGAATTTTCAGGGCCTTGAGACCAATATTATACCCTATTTGGGTCCCAGGGGGTCTACTCCCTATGGCTTATATGGGACAGGGGCCACTAGATGAGTAGAGTAGATGGTAGGAAATATAAACTCAGAAGCCAGACTCCTGGAGTACAAGAGCCCCCTCTGCCATCTTACTAGATGCATGACCTTGAGCAAGTTGTGTCCCTCTCTGAGCCTCAGTTTCCTTCTTTGTAAAATGGGAATAATGATAATATATCTATTTTATGGATGACGATGTTGATGATGATGATGATGATGTGTGTGTGCGCACACATTCTTGGAACAGTGCCTGGCTCTTGGATAGTTTGTACAAGTGTCGGTTATTTTATTATTGAGGAAAACCCAAATTAACTTTTTGGCTAACTCAATATTTTTCTATGGTGGAGAAAAGGTAAAATGACTTCACCTATGTATATATTCTATAGCCTCTCTGGTTCCTCCTAGAAATATGTGTTTAGTAGAAAGCCAGCATAGACTTGGCTCTAGAATCAACTGTGAGAAAAAGCATCTTCTGTGCTTTGGGATGTTTCCGGTGTCACGGGGAGAAGTGCCTTGAAAGTTCCTCACAGACCCGCCTGTCCCTGGTTCTTGGTCCCACTCTATAGGCCTGAGTGGATAATCAAGTAGGAGTCCACATTGTTTCTGAGGTCACCTGAGAGGAGGCTCTGTCCTCCGACCCTCCCCACTTCCTCTGCCATGGCTGGGGGAGCACAGGTCTCCCCAGGGCAAGGCTTTATCTCCTACAAAAGTCAGCTTGGGAAGGCAGTGCCCCTGTGCACCAGCGTTCCCTTTGGCTTTTGTCGGCATCAGACTTGAATTCCCCGAAGAAATTGGATAAACACAAGAACTCAGGATGTAATCCAATGAGAGAAGTTTCTATTTTAACTAAGAACTCCTACCCCAAACTGGATTGCCTTCTGTGGCAAGGCCATTTATAATGGGAAGAGAGAGAGGGTAGTTAACAGGCTCAAGAGAAAATGTCTTGGACTTGCTTTTATATGTGGAATGGCTAGAATAAGTGGCCAGAAGGAAACAAGTGTCCTGTAAAGAACTGTATATTCCTGAGTCATGGCCTGTCTGCTTCCCAAAATGATTTTAGGATGTTTAATGTTAAAGACATACGTACAATAAAACCATAGTAAATAGATAGTCGTACATAGAAACCCACAGAAAAATAGTAAATGCTATGTGTAGATATCATACATATTCTCCATTTACTATTTATACATACATATATATTTAAGAAACATAAACCATAACACATATATGGTAAATGGAGATATAAATATAAGAAAAATCTATGCTGATATATTTGTTGTAATTGAATACTGAACGTAGTTCTGGGATTTCTGGCAACCCACACAAAATAGGAAACCCAAAGTGGCTGTATAATTTTATCTGGTAAAAAGATGAATACCAGAGTGGAATTATGGGAATTACCAAGACCCACGAAGACAATTATTAAGGAGAACAAAGTTTTGTGTTGCCAAAGAACCCTAGTAAAAGTATTCTGGTCAGAAACTCCCCTGTAAGTGCCTCCCTCTCAGGCTGATTTTTGTGTTTATAGTTGGTTTAGCACCAGGTGTGTTCTGTCTCAGAGTTAGAAATAGCCAATCCAGGAAGTAAACAGCCTCAAAAAGGATGAAAACCGTATGCATCCCTCTTGGGCCAGAGACTGTGGGAACATGAAGAGAAACATACCATCACCCCAAAAAAAGCTTCAGTGGAATCTCCTTTAAGCAAGTGATAAAGTCCTTGAGATGCCGTTGGATTCCATGAACAAGTCATTTTCATTGACATAGATGTATTAACATAGGCTCAAAAATGCCTCCTTGGCCCAGAGAGAATATAGAGCCAAAGTCAGGTACTGTTTACCCTGCTGAATAAGCCTTAGAAGACTCACAAATGTTTTTTCTTGTGTAAAACTGAGAAGGAAATTAGCAAGGAGTTCTTCTAACACATAGGCCATGAGCTTAGCCCATGTGGAGGTTAGCCTGACTGACATCTACACAAGTCTGCTCTTTGACCTGTACTCAACCTCCTATGGGAGAAGGCAATGGCACCCCACTCCAGTACTCTTGCCTGGAAAATTCCATGGATGGAGGAGCCTGGAAGGCTGCAGTCCAGGGGGTCGCTGAGGTCGGACATGACTGAGTGACTTCACTTTCACTTTTCACTTTCACTTTTCACTTTCATGCATTGGAGAAGGAAATGGCAACCTACTCCAGTGTTCTTGCCTGGAGAATCCCAGGGACGGGGGAGCCTGGTGGGCTGCCGTCTATGGGGTCGCACAGAGTCGGACACGACTGAAGTGACTCAGCAGCAGCAGCAACCTCCTATGTAGACCTGCATCCTGCCTTGTCCTTGGGAGCTAGGTCCGTTGGTAACTGACATGTGGCTTAAGTGGGTGCTAATGGAGGAAACCATTCCCTTCTACCTAGACCTCACCTCACCCCTGGGGCCACGGCTCCTGAGAACCCAGGAACAAAGGACAGCTTATACACCCACCCAGTTTGGTGGGGGGAGGAAGTACTAAAAAGGACATTGTTGGGTCAATTGGAGAAAGAATTGTGTCAATGCTAAATTTACTGAAGTTGATAATATGCTATGCTTATGTAAGAGAAGCTTTGTATTCTGAGTAAATATACACTAATATATTTAGAGGTAAAAGGCTGTGATATATGTATGTATTTGGGCTTCTCCAGTGGCTCAGCAGTGAAGAATTCACCTGCAATGCAAGAGATGCAGGAGACATGGGTTTGATCCCTGAGTGGGGAAGATCCCTGGGAGGAGGGCATGGCAACCCACTCCAGCACTCTGGCCTGGAGAATTCCATGGACAGAGGAACATGGCAGGCAGGGGTCTTGCGTCCATGGGATCACAAAGAGACACAACTGAGTGCCTTTCACTTTCACTTTCATACGCATGTATTTACTCTCAAAAGACTCAGAAAAATATATTACATATATGTGCATATATGTCCATGTAAACATATAATTTACATATATATAATAAATATATATATATAAAGGAGAGAAAGCGTGAGAGCAGATGATGAAACAAATGGGTAAAATGTTAACAATAGGAGAAACTGAGTAAAAAGTAAATAGACATTCTATGTTCAATTTATGTTCTTGCAACATTTCCACACGTTTGAAATGATTTTCAAATTAAAAGGCTTATGTTTAGATTAAGGCTGTCCTCTGCCCACAGCTCTCTGCTATAAGTACTCTCTTGAAGGTCCCACGCCCACCCTAGTGTTCTCCACTTGACAGTCTCTCGGTGGTCCAGATCCCTATCCTTGGTGACAAGATCTCTCTATAGCCCTGACGCTGTTGAACATCACCTTCTGCTTGGAGCTCTTTGCAGATCTGCCCTGTCACACTCTGAGGATGTCATCTCAATCATTCCCAGTACTCATGCTTTAATAAATGGAGGCCCTCTCAAGATTAGGTCTTTAATTCTGTTCTCTTTTCACTCTCTCTCTTTTTCAGCACCTGGACCAGAAATGGGAAGATGATAGTAGAGATGACTTCCAGAATTGTATCTTTACTCCTACCATTCTCCTAAACTCTAGAATTGCTTCTAGCTCAGCCTCAGCCTATTAGAAACACCCATGCTCTTTCTCTCTGACTCAATCCCATTCTAAGGTTACTTTGTAGAAAATTCAGACTCATGACCCCAATGTCTTCTTTGCATCTCCTCATTCTCTTCTACAATAAATCTCATTCTTAGCCTTCTTTTCCGTGGTCACTCCTCTGACCTAGTCAGGTCCTTATCATTCTCGCTCTCACTGTTAGAACAGTCTTTAACTGTTCTACCCATCTCCAAGTTCTGTATTTTTGTCCTGTCAAGAACGTATATTTCTAAAATTCTGATCTGATCAGGTCACTTTTATGGTGGCATCTCCTCATGACTCCCTAGTATCAACAGAATAAAATCCAAATACATTAGCATTTGAAAATTTCCATAATTTAACTATATCCATTTTAAAACACCATACACTCCATGCTTCAGGGCTGGTCACTGTGCCTGGAATCCTCCTGACTTTTGCTGACCCTGGATCTCTGCCCCTCCTTCTGCTTATAATACTTCACCCTTCCTACCATCCAAGGCTGAACACTAATACTGCCTGTTAAGAAGTCCTCCAGAGTCCCCCTGAGCTGAGTTAATCTCTCACTCTTCTGAGTTCCCTTGTGTACAACAAGCACCATTGTTATACATCTGGTGCTTCATACTCTGGAGCCAAGACTGCCTGTTAGAGGATCCCTCAGGCCCCTGTGCTCCTCCAAGCTCAGTCACTGGGTGGGGTGCCCCAGGAGGAGCATGGCCTCTGAACTGAGGTGGGCCTGAAGCTCTCGCAGGTGGGACCTGTCCTCTCACTGCACTCCCTACAGCTGAATGGCAAGTTGTTTCTCGGAGGGAGACCTGAATGGCGGGCAACCCTTGCTGCCACAGAGGCCCTGGGGAAGCAGCCAGATTGACTGGTGCCAGCTAGCTATGGAAGCACTATTGTCTTATTCTCCCTCTGAACCCTCAACTCCACTGTTCTCTAGGCTCACATATTTTCTGAAATTGTGCTCCAAGTACTTTACTGAGAAAGTGTCGAGGGGACCAACAGGGCTCCCCAATCATGAAGCTGGTGGCCTGAGTACACAGCAAAGAAAAGTTTTCAAATTGTGTGTGAGCTTCTGCAGAGTACAGCCCAGGCTCCTGCCTCTACTACTGTCCCCTAACCCCTGTTAGAGATGTGCTTCTGCAACTGGGTCTCCGGCCTATTAGGTAAATGTTTCATGCAACTGACGAGGCCTCGTCCCCTTGTCATTTGCCTGCTGCCCCTGGGTTACAGCTGAGAGATTGGCTATACCTCCCCAACTTCCCTGTGGTAGAGATCACTGAATCCTTGATACTACTGTCCCCTTAAGAAAGAAAGAAAGAAATGAGCAGAGCAGACGTGTGTCCTTATAAATGGGATTCTCCCCTTGACGCTCACACTCCCCTTACTGTCCCATTCTTTTCCCCAAACCCAGACTAGTGAGAAACTGCTGAGAAACAACGTCCACAATTAAATATAAGGTCACATTTAGTTCAGCACCATTGGCTGCTTAATTGGCTGATTCTATAGCTTCTTTTGGGTGACTGATACTGATGCTGAAGTTGAAACTCCAATTCTTTGGCCATCTGATGCGAAGAACTGACTCATTGGAAAAGATCCTGATGCTGAGAAAGATTGAAGGGAGGAGGAAAAGGGGACAACAAAGCATGAGATGATTGGATGGCATGACTGACTCGATGGACATGAGTTTGAGCAGGCTCCGGGAGTTGGTGATGGACAAGGAAGCCTGGCATCCTGCAGTCCATGGGGTTGCAAAGAGCTAGACACAACTGAACAACTGAATTGAACTGATAGCTTCTCTCCTCATCTGCCAACATAGTGTCTAACAAACTGGCTTGCAGGGAAATTAATCCTCAGGTTCCTGAGACCCAGCTGGAGTAGGATTTGTTTCCTTCATGGGCATCTGTTCATTTGTGAGGTTGTTGGGTGGGGGCCAGGGTACAACTGCATGGAACTTAGTGGAGCTAAGTCCAGAGGTCCGGTGGGAAACTTACAGGGGCTCAGAGGACCAACCATCCTAAAGAGGAGTTGTCAGCTTCTTGGAGGGAAGCTCTAGCCTTTTGTTAGGGTCCAGGACAAGCAGCCTAATCTTTTTCTGGGTCTCAGATTCTTCCCATGTGAAAATGGGTAATAGTAACAACTGTTACTATACTGTCACCTACAAATAAGGATTACATAATGTTGTCTATGTGTGACGTGCCTGGTGCCCATCACTAGGGCAGTGATGAGACTGGATAAGCAAATGAAGTCATGTTGCCCAAGGCAGATGTTCTCAGCCCTCAGTGGGCAGTGAAAGTGTTAGTCGCTCAGTTGTGTCCAACTTTTTGCAACTCCATGGACTGTAGTTTGCCAGGCTCCTCTTTCTATGGAATTCTTTGGGCAAGATTACTGAAGTGGGTAGTCATTCCCTTCTCCAGGGGTTCTTCCCAAGCCAGGGATCAAATCTGTATCTCTGCATTGCAGGTGGATTCTTTATCATCTTACCACCAGGGAGGGAACTGTAAATGATGGGCAGTGGGGAGAGGGCATGTCTCTTAGTAGGATGGGAGGCAGCTGTGAAGTCAACCCAGCTGGAGCAGAGTTGAAGCTTGAGTTTTTAAGGAGACAATTACTGTCACAAGGGAAGGCATCTGGGGGTGGTCCAGGTGGAACATCCCTCCTCCCAAGTTTATTCACTTACTGACTGTGGCATAAGAAGGACGGCATCTATCCAGGCATCCTGATTGCCATTATCATTATCCAGATTTGGAGTGTGGTTTGCACACATCTATGTCCATGAATGTATTTGATCCTCAGAACAACCTATGAAGTTCACATTTCCAGATGAGACAATGAGGCTCAGAGAAGTTGTTATTTGCCTCACTTGGCCACAGGCCTGGGTGAGAAATGGGGATTTGAAGTCCATTATTTTCTGAGTCCAGCAGTGCATCATGCTATCATGATGACAGACACCTCTAACATTGCTGAGGGCATGGGTTGCTTATGACCCTTCTAAACATTGCTGGGAGAAGTTGCCATCAACGTCTGATTTAACTCTCTGTCCATAAATGTGCAAGTCACCAAACTCCACTGCTGGTGAAAGAAAGTGCCAGCCCCGCCGTAGACTGAACATGTGTGTCCCAGCAAAATTCATATGCTGAAGCATAATCCCCCAAATTATGGTATTTGGAGGTGGAGCATTTGGGAGGGGATTAGGTCATGAGGGTGGAACCCTCACAGGGGGGATCAGTGCCCTAATAAAACAGACCCAGGAAGGAGCTCAGTCCTCACCTCCCAGAGGTATTACTGGACACACTCCTCCAACTGGACTCTGGGAGTCTGTAGAGACATCTTGATAAGCCATACTAATATCAGTACTGATTTTGAAGAAGCATTTCTTCTGTTTTTAGAAAGGTGAATAATCATTATAGTCTTTTCACAAACTCCCCACCTTTAATTCAATATGTGAAATGGCCTCTGGGTAGACTTGGATTATGGATTATGACAACAGAACTGTGAGCTTCCATGATGTTTTCAAAGGTTCCCTCATATATAGTTTCCTTCCTTCCTCCTTTTCCTCCTCTCTGAAGCCTTAGAGCTCCATAATTGTCAAGTTCTGTGACCATTTATTTGAATTTCTCCTCTGAGGAAACTGCTGTCCTAAACCCCACATGTGAGGCCACATGACTCAGACACATGACTGTCTCTGAGCACATTGTAATTTAATGGAAGATATTGTTTGTATGCCAAAGAATGTTCAAACTACCACACAAGTGCACTCATCTCACATGCTAGTAAAGCAATGCTCAAAATTCTCCAAGCCAGGTTTCAACAGTACGTGAACCATAAACTCCCAGATGTTCAAGCTGGATTTAGAAAAGGCAGAGGAACCAGAGATCAAATTGCCAACATCCGCTGGATCATGGAAAAAGCAAAAGAGTTCCAGAAAAATGTCTATTTCTGCTTTATTGACTATGCCAAAGCCTTTGACTGTGTTTATCACAACAAACTGTGAAAAATGCTGAAAGAGATGGGAATACCAGACCACCTGACCTGCCTCTTGAGAAATCTGTATGCAGGTCAGGAAGCAACAGTTAAAGAACTGGACATGGAACAACAGACTAGTTCCAAATAGGAAAAGGAGTATGTCAAGGCTGTACATTGTCACCCTGCTTATTTAACTTATATGCAGAGTACATCATGAGAAATGCTGGGCTGGAAGAAGCACAAGCTGGAATCAAGATTGCCGGGAGAAATATCAATAACCTCAGATATGCAGATGACAACACTTATGGCAGAAAGCAAAGAAGAACTAAAGAGCCTCTTGATGAAAGTGAAAGAGGAGAGTGAAAAAGTTGGCTTAAACGTCAACATTCAGAAAATGAAGATCATGGTAACTGGTCCCATCACTTTATAGCAAATAGATGGGGCAACAGTGGAAACAGTGACAGACTTTATTTTTTTGGACTCCATATCATTGCAGATGGTGACTGCAGCCATGAAATTAAAAGAGGCTTGCTCTTTGGAAGAAAAGTTATGACCAACCTGGAAGCATATTAAAAAGCAGAGACATTACTTTGCCAACAAAGTTCTGCCTAGTCAAAGCTATGGTTTTTCCAGTAGTCATGTATGGATGTGAGAGTTGGACTATAAAGAAAGCTGAGCACCAAAGAATTGATGCTTTCAAACTGTGGTGTTGGAGAAGACTCTTGAGAGTTCCTTGGACAGCAAGGAGATCCAACCAGTCAAACCTAAGGGAAATCAGTCTGAATATTCATTGGAAGGACTGATGCTGAAGCTGAAACTCTAATACTTTGGCCACCTATGTGAAGAACTGACTCATTTGAAATACACTGATGCTGGGAAAGATTGAAGGAGGGAGGAGAAGGGGACGACAGAAGATGAGATGGTTGGATGGCATCACCAACTCTATGGACATGAATTTGAGTAAACTCCGGGAGTTGGTGATGGACAGGGAAGCCTGGCATGCTGCCGTCCACGGGGTCACAAAGAGTTGGACACGACTGAGCTACTGAATGGAATGTTTGTATGTTTATAAAATGGCATGACCATGTTGAATGTAGAAATTTGTTAATTAAATTTTCTTTAATTAAAAAAAAAGAGAGAGACCGCCCCCCCCCCCCCCCCCCCAAGAACTGTCCCCTTCTACCATGTGAGGACGTAGTGAAAAGACCAGCAGCCATCTATGAACCAGGGATGCATCGGTCCTCATCAGACACCAAATCTGCTGGAACCTTGATCTTGGACTTTCCAACCTCCAGGACTATGAGAAACAACTGTTTTGTTTTTTATACACCATCAGTCTATTTTGTTACAGCAGCCTGAATAGACTGAGACAAGCCCCCAACCCTGATTGTCTACTCAGACTTACAGGCTGAATGTGGGATGCGTGGACTACATTTGAACACATTTCCCCCAGTTTCACTACTGAACCTCAAGCCACTGAGTTACTCTCACAAGATGACATGAAGGAGCTGGGTCTTTCTAATCTTGGCTCTTCTCTCCTACCAATTCCAGTAGTAGTCGAACTGGAAGTCTGTTCCACCAGGAGTGGTCAGGAGAAAGATAAGTCCAAAGGAAAATGACTTGTTTTTAGATATTGGGATAGAATGTTCTTTAAAAAACAGATGTCCTTTTCTCTTTTGTTTGAATTTTCTAAGGAGACATGAAAACCCAGAGGTGGTCATCAATCCTTATCCAGCCCTCCAGAATTAGGAGGAATCAGCTAGATGAGGGTGGCAGGTAGAAATAGTGATCAGATGCTCAGTGAAGGTGATAGAAGGACTCTGGTTTGCTGGAAGGGGTTCCTGCTAGCTCCACCTTGCCCCCGACCCCCTTTACTTTGGTTACCAGGTTAAACAAGTGTTATTGACTCCCACACACTAGGAAACTGAGCTGTGGGGTCTGAATTCTCCATCTGGGAGTGGATTTGAGCTCTTATCCTTTCAACAGGTCTTCCCTTCAATCAGAAAAAGAAAAACAAATATCATATATTAATGCATATATCTGGAATCTAGAAAAATGGTATAGATGAACCTATTTGCAAAGCAGAAATAGAGACACACACAGAGAGTAAATGCATGAATACCAAGGGGGAAAGGACAGTGGTGGGGTGAATTGGGAGATTGGGGTTTATGTATATACACTATTGATACTATATGTAAAATAGATAACTAATGAAAACCTACTGTATAGCACAGGGAACTCTACTCAGTGCTCTGTGGTGACCTAAATGTGAAGAAAATCCAAAAAAAGAGGAGATATATGTATACATATAGCTGATTCACTTTGCTGTACAGCAGAGGCTAACAACATTGTAAAACAACTACACTCCGGTGAAGGAGAGAGAGAGAAACCAATCATCTTGATTTAAAAAGAAAGTTTATTTTAAAAAGTTATTGAGATACTTAGGAGCCGTTTGAAATGTCTGGGTATCTGAGGAATGTGTCTTTTCTGGAGAATTCAGCTGTTTTCAATATCTCTAAGAAGGATCGGGTAAGGGGTGGAAGAGGCTCACAAAAGGGTGGAAGGGGTTCACAAAGTTATCACAGATCTTGGAAATTTAAGGTAAATCTCATGCCATCACTTCTTTTCAACTTCCTCCTCAAACATTTTTACCAGGGTTGGTAAGAAGCTAAACTGGCTGATTTAGAGTTCCATTTCCATTTCCATTTCTTTTTCTTTTTTTTTTTTTACCCTATCTTTTCAGGCAGGTTTGTTAATGAGCAGGGGTTGACTAAAAGGCAGGCAGGATGTGGGAAGAAAAAAGGAGGAGCCCTGATAATCCACAAACTAGATAATTGGGCTGTGATTAATCAAGGGCAATATTTCAGCACTGCTTCTTTTAGGGGACATGCAGAGCTCACAGAGGGAAGAGTCGGCATCTAAAAGCCTAGTAGCCTTAATGAAAAAGGAATCTGGTCACCAGGGTGTTATGGAGTATGTGATATTATAAGTACTAAATTAAGGAAGACCTCGCAAGATTATTTACTCTAAGGAAGTATTAAGAAGGGTAGAACATTTGTTCATTTAAGATCAAAACAACAACAAAATCCTATCAGTTTTGTAGACATTTCATAGACATTTTTTTTTTTCTGGTTTGGATCTCCAGTATCATCCATTCTTCTCTTCCCTTTCTTCATGACAGCCCCAGTTTCCTGTGGGAAATCACACTCCCCTTCTCAGCTATGATTCCTCCCCTAGTGCTATATAGGGAGCATGTGATCATCTCTAAAACATCAGTGCATAACAATTCTCCTAGCCTAGACTGGCTCCCAGTTGGCAATGTCACCCTAGCCTGCCCATAAGAGCCAACCAGACTCAGTTTTGGGTACTGCCAGCCACTCTAGGGGGTCATGAGAAGAGAACTTCATATGGGTAGAGTCTGATGAGGAAACAAAGCTGAGAAATGGAGAGAAAACAAAAGGCCTGGCTGCATTGCTTGAGGCACTAGAACAAGCCTCCCTAGAAACCAGCCCTACCTCTAGACTTTTTCAGTTAAATGGAGCCAATAAAATACCTTGATTATCTGAGACAGTTTGGATTGGATTTTGTTATTTGAGACTGAAAATATCCTATGTGAAACAACCAACAAGAGAAGACCAAACAGGACACAAAGTCAGCACCATTGATGGGAGAGGACGAAATAGAGAGACATCCAGTCAAAACTCAGCAGAGCCTTCCGGGTCCACACCTGAGGGACAGAGCAGTTGATGCAACTGCAAGTCTTAGGCCCTGCAGTGGTCTCCCATAGAGCCTGAAGTCATAGAATAAGGCCGGGTGAACTCTGGATCAAGTGTAGCAGGTGTGATCCACTGGCCACAGACTGTGTCCCTAAACTGATCATTAGTCAGAACTCACCCCTGGTGGTTAGGGGTGAAAACCTATGTGCACCCCCAGGAAGGTGCCCTGAGTGCAAGACAGGGGCATTCCTTGTTCTGAAAAGTCACCAACAAGGCCAAGTTTTGGCTCCTTCTTGGGAAAACAAGAGAACTCTCCTTGTGGACTGTGAGTGAGCCTTTGCGCCAACCATCCTTGCCTGAGGTGGGCTGTGGGGTTTACAGAGGGAAATGACAACATGACTTGTGTTGTAAAAGTCTGCTCCTGACTTGTAAGTCGGAGAAGGCAATGGCACCCTACTCCAGTGCTCTTGCCTGGAAAATCCCATGGATGGAGGAGCCTGGTAGGCTGCAGTCGATGAGGTCGCGAAGAGTCGGACACAACTGAGCAACTTCACTTTCATTTTTCACTTTCATGCATTGGAGAAGGAAATGGCAACCCACTCCAGTGTTCTTGCCTGGAGAATCCCAGGGATGGGGGAGCCTGATGGGCTGCCGTCTGTGGGGTCACACAGAGTCGAAGACGACTGAAGCAGCAGCAGCTTGTAAGTGGCCTGCAGCAGAAGGTCGCTTCTTTTCCTCCAGCACAGGACCTAACAACTGGGAGGTGCTGGCTAACTGTTTAGTGAATGAATGAATGAATGAGCTCCTTGAAACTGTAGCCACAGCAACTGCCTGCCCCCATCTCTCACTGTGGAGGATCCTTAAGCAAAGGGCACACAGGGCAGAGGAGTGGGAGCAAGCTTCCCTGGGGAACTGCAGCTGATGAGCTGTGACCTTGGACAAATGACCAAAATGTCAGCTTAGTGCTCTTCACCAGAACCTGGAGTCCTAACATCTACCTCACCAGGCTGCTGTGAGGCTTAAATATGGTGCTCAATAAACGCCAGTTCTCTTCCTCCACCCCTGCCCCAGGCATTCCCAGCATTGGCCAAAGAGGCATGGTGTTTAGGCTGGGGTGTATCTACCCAAAAGTGCACTGACGCTCCTTTTTGTCTTTCAGGAATTTCTCTGCCATAAAAGAAGGTCCTGCCACTGGGGCATCCCCTACTCTTGGGAACGTTTGCAATTTCCTATTGCTGCTGAAACAAATGGCCACACGTTTAGTGGCTTAAAATAAAATGAATTTATACTCTTACAGTACTTACCAGAGGCCAGGAGTGGGAAATCAATTTTATTGGGTTGAAATCAAGGTGTTAGTAGGGCTGGGCCCTCCTGGAGGCTCTAGAGGAGAATCTACTTCTTTACCCTTTTGGTTTCCAGTGGCTGCCTTACTCCTTAGCCTGTAGCCCTTCCTCCATTTTTTTGGCCATTATCATGTGGCATGTGGGATTTTAGTTCCCTGACCAGGGATTGAACCTGCACTCCCTTCAGTGGGACTGCGCAGTCTTAACTACTAGATGGGAGGGGAAGTCCCCTTCCTCCATTTTCAAGAAGCGTCACTCCAATCTCTGCTTCAGGCCTCATATCACCCTCTCATCTTCTGTAGTCAAATCTCCCTCTACCTCTCTCTTATAAGGACACTTGTGATGACATTCAGGGCCCACCCAGATAATTCAGGGTAATCTCTCCATCTCAAGAGCCTCAGTTCAATTGCATCAGCAGATTCCTTTTCACCAGGTAAAGGAATGTTTTCAGGTTCCAGGGATTAGGACCTAGATATCTTTGGGGGCCACCCTTCTGCCTATCACAGGAAGCAAGTCATGGGGAAGTCTGGTTGACCCAGGCCACTCCTGGGGGCCTGTTTCTCTCTGCCTTGGTGATGGCCACACCACTAGGGGAGAAAAAAGGCACTTCTTAAAGGGCTCCGTGGCTGCCCTGTGAGTTGTGTTTTCTTTCCTGGTGAATTCATTCTGCTGACCATCGTCATTTGTCAAAGGCAGTGAGCAGTAAACGTCCTGGCCACATTCATCTTACTCCTCCCCACGCCTGGATGCCGGTCCTCATATGAGTGCCACCCCTGCCGGCCCTGTGGCTCTCTCACACCCTCTTGACGTCTCTGAGGACACCCAGTTGTTGGCCTGGCTCCACTTCAGGTTACCAGCCCATCCTGAGCGGCAGGTCTGAGCTCTCTCCAAGGCTTGGAAAACACTGTTCTACTGGTTGGATGAGACTGGTGGTCTTTTGAGCCTGTGGTATGTGTTCAAACTCCAGGAAAGTCTTTCTGACACAGGCCTGGGCTGGGCTTCCCAGAGCATTTCCCTGGGCATTCATGTCAGTGAAAACACAGGGCCCTGCTTAGTGGGGCTTTGTTCTGCCAAGTCCTTCAGGCCACATAGCTCTGCCCCACCTCCCCTCTTCACTGGGCTGGGATGTTCTGACATTCAGCAGGAGCAGTACAGCTGGTACACAGGTGGTCGGAGAAATGGCTTCAGAGAGCCATCCTTTCTAGAAGGATGGGGAAAAAGAAAGGGAGAGAAAATTCTCCTCAAACTCTGCAGGAGGGAGATGGTTCTTGTCAGGACCAGGATTAAATTGAGATGTTGCTCTGGCTGTTATTTCTGAGTGACTATATGGGCTGAGATATTAATTTTTAATAGCAAGAAGGATGTACATGTTATAACCACCTCTGAAAAAACAGAGCTAGGTAAGAACAATCCTAGGTGCTGGGAAATCACATTTTATATGTATTTCTCATAGATGAATACAATGTATTCATCCAATGTTTTTATTCAATGTTCTCATCGGGAAAGAAATGAACACATTTTACTAATTCAGACTAATTGGGTGGGAGGCCTAAATGAGATGTCTGAGTTACTATTTTTAAAAAGAAATGCAGTTCTATTATTTTCAAGGGCTTTGAGCAATGAAGCTAACAAGATGTTACCTAGGAGACATATTTACGGATTCATTCTTGAGTTATAAAAGCCTCTAATTTAGAATTCAGCTATTGGGAGGGCAACAACGGTGAGTTGAAGATATGTTCTTATGGCAGGTGGGATGTATTGGGTGTTCTGACTCAGAGAAAACATTAACTCCTTTTGTGTTAATCTTCCTGGAAATCAGTGATGCAGATGTAGGCACCAGTGACCAAGCACACACACCTCATACTCCAATTCTAATTCACAAAGCATTCCATGACATCTTAGAGCCGGAAAGATCTCTGTAGTCATCTGGTCAACCACCATCTCTTGATCCATGAAGAGTTTGAGGACCAGAATGGTGAGGTGATTTATCCAGCAGGAGAACCAGGACTGGGATGTGAAATTCCTGCTCCCAAGTCCATTTTCTTTCCTTTTTTACTGCTCCCTCTTAGACGTCTATGGCCATATTAGAGATGGGCTGATAGAGAAGAAAAAAGCAGGTACAGATTTTGAGAAAACCATGAATCATATGAGTGTGATTTCTAACTGGATTGGGAGCATGTTACTGTTTATGCTTGCTCTTTGCTGGGAAGCAGACCCTGGGACTGTGGAGTGAATACAGCAGTAACAGCAGCAGATGCCATTTCTCCAGTTGCTTGCTCTGTGCTAGACATTTTACTAAGCACTTTACATGGATTAACTCATTTGATCCTTAAAATAGTCCCACGAAGTACATACTATTATTCATCCTATTACACCTGTGAAGAAACTGAGGCAAGGAGAGATTAAACAACTCACCTAAGACCATTAATGACTGAGCCAGGACTCACATTTAACCCATCTCAGAAAACTAAAAATAAAATTACCATATGAACCAGCAATCACACTCCTGGGCATATATCCAGACAAAACTATAATTCAAAAATACATGCATCCTTATTTCACAGCAGCACTATTCACAGTAGCCAGGACATGGTAACAACCTAAGTGTCCATCAGCAGAGGAATGGATAAAGACGATACATATATACAATGGAATACTACTCAGCCATAAAAAAGCGTGATATAATGCCATTTGCAGCAACATGGATGGACCTCAAGAGTATCATACTAAGTGAAGCAAGTCAGAAAGAGAAAGATAAACACCGTCTGATATTACTTACATGTAGAATCTAAAATATGCCACAAATTCATGGATCTATCTATGAAACAAACAGAATCACGGACATCGAGAATAGACTTGTGGTTGTCGAGGGGAGTGGGAGATGGATGGATTGAGGTTCAGATCAGATCAGATCAGTCGTTCAGTCGTGTCCAACTCTTTGCGACCGCATGAATCATAGCACGCCAGGCCTCCCTGTCCATCACCAACTCCCGGAGTTCACTCAGACTCACGTCCATCGAGTCAGTGATGCCATCCAGACATCTCATCCTCTGTCATCCCCTTCTCCTCCTGCCCCCAATCCCTCCCAGCAGATGCAAACTGGTATATACAGAATGGATGAACAATAAGATCTACCGTATAGTACAGGGAACTACATTCAATATCCTGTGATAAACCATGATGGAAAAGAATGTATGCATATGTTTATGTAACTGAGTCATTTTACTGTATAGCAGTAATTAACACAACATTGTAAATCAACTATATTTCAAAAAAAAAAAATCCAACTCATCTAACTGCACAGCCGTCTCCCACCTGGTACCACTCTGCTCTAACCATTGTGCTGTCTCCAGAGCCTCCCAGTGGGTGGCACAAAATACTGGCCCTTCACCCATTTGCAGGTCAGGAACGGCCTGGAGTGGCAGGAGCCATCTGATTGCTTGCAAGCAATCTAATCTGCTTTCTCTGGATTATTATCATGTTATTGTTATGGTGAGTGATTTTTTCTATATGCCTGTTTGTGAGAAAGGTTGGGAGATGCTGCTCTATTGTGTACCAGAGTTTCAGTCAGTGATTCGATTCGTTTCTATATCATTCATGCTGTCTGGTGAGCGCAGGATAAAATAAAGCCACAGGTTCAGCCCCAAAGGCTGGCAGTTTAGTCCCCCACTTGCTCCTCAGGGAGCTGTCTCACAAGAATGAGGGAGGGAGGACCAGAGTGTGTCTGGATCTGTGTAAACCATCACCTCCCAGAAAGGCTATGGAGCACCTGCCCTCTGGGTACAGATCAGCCTCCTCATCTGTGCGTACAAAGGGCAGGAACTTCCAATCCATGGAGGACAAAGTATAAAGTCAGGGTCACAGAGCGCCTTTTATTTCTCTCTTTCTTGGGTGTTATTTCCATTAAAAAAAAAAAAACAAAAAAAAACTTCTCTATCTGTCATGCAGGGTCATCTGCATTTTGTACTGGTGTTACGATGATATATTCTTTGAAGGAGACTACCTGTTCTGGAGATGTCAAGGTTAGAGGAGTAGGCAATTATGAGCTTATGAGATAATGACATGTGTGTTTAGTGTGATGGTAAATTATACTGTAGGAAAAAACTTTAAGATTTGGAGTAAACTCTTTTCCCATATAAACTTACTGCCTCAGGAAAACTGTGGTTAAAATGATAAATTACCAGGAAACTTCAAATTGCCCCTAGAGAGCCAAAATAGAAGTACAAGAAGAATCATTGTTGAAATCATCCCAAATTAGAAGTAACGATTATTCAATTAAAAATAAGTGAGTTATGCTTTTTGTTTATATGGTATCTTCTAGCAGTTGTTGGCCATAAGTCTCAAAGGGAAATCTAATAATCCTAAACTTCAGTATCCTCATCTCCATGATGGGTATGCTACCCTACCCAGCAACTAACCAACTTGCTACAAATCTCCAAAGAAGCAGCATCCTCTCCTCTTTTGAATGAGTCTATTTTAGTGGTCTTCATGGTCAGACCATTCTAATGTCTACCCTATTTCTTTGCGTCATGACATAAACCCACAACTTCTTGCCTTGTCCTAGGAAAATGACAGACACAGTTAACTCTTCGCATTCTTAGAGAGTATGTCTTAAGTCAACCTCTAACCTCCCTTAACCCCCGACCCTAGCTAACAAGACAGCTAAGGCTTACTTCCCATGGCTTCTATTTGGGGAGAGAGTTGTCTCCATGCACTCTTCAAACCCACCTCACAGTGGAGTTCCAGGGTCCACACTCAGATATAATGCGGTGGTGGACAGGGTGGCCTCCATGGGTTCTACTTGTCTCCATGATTCACTGTTTCATCTGCAGATGGCCAGTGCCGAGTAACGTGGGAGAATAAACTTGTGGCTGCTTCACTTCACAAACACCCAGGAGGTACGAGGTCTGCAGGAAGAAGTAGAAGAGGCACCCTTCTGAAAGGGCAGGACTGGTCCGGGTACCACTGCATGCTAGCCTGGGATCTTGGGCACCTCAGGCATGCCTTTGGAACCTCTCTGTATCCTTATCTGTGTAAGGGAAAATAGCACCTAACTCACACAGCCTCACAGGGTGTTGTTAACATCAGAGATGTGGATGTCATTGAAAAGCTCGCGGTTCCCTCAGCTCAGCCCAGAAAGGTTAAACTGGTACTCTTTGGCCAGAGCCACTCAGCCAGAGCCCAGTACTGAGTCTAGTTGGGGGAGAAGATGGAATTAAATCTAGTATAGAGTGATGCAATTATTGGGCTATGCTTTACTGAGTTAAAGATTACTAACTTTTTTTTTTTTTTGGGCCACACTGCTTGCTGTTCCCAGACTAAGGATTGAACCCAGGACCCCAGTGGGGCAGTGTGGAGGCCTAACCCCTGGGCCACCAGGGAATTCCTGCTGACAGCTTTATAATTGTGTGATATCTTCCCTGCGTTTCATGTGGTCATAGCCTCAACGTGTGTAACACGTCTTCCACAGAGAAGGAAAAGCAGTCACCTAGAGGGTTATTGTAATTCCCTCAGCATAAGACCAGAAAATAATTCCTTTGTGTTCAGTTCAGTCGCTCAGTTGTGTCCGACTCTTTGCAACCCCATGAATTGCAGCATGCCAGGCCTCCCTGTCCATCACCAACTCCCGGAGTTCACTCAGACTCACATCCATCGAGTCAGTGATGCCATCCAGCCATCTCATCCTCTGTCGTCCCCTTCTCCTCCTGCCCCCAATCCCTCCCAGCATCAGAGTCTTTTCCAATGAGTCAACTCTTCGCATGAGGTGGCCAAAGTACTGGAGTTTCAGCTTTAGCATCATTCCTTCCAAAGAAATCCCAGGGCTGATCTCCTTGCAGTCCAAGGGACTCTCAAGAGTCTTCTCCAACACCACAGTTCAAAAGCATCAATTCTTCCAGTCAATAAAAGATCCTCATCCAAATACAAATATTTACCTTGGGAAGGGTAAGCTATTGACAGCTGCTTCTGCATTGTCACAGGTAAATTGGTTAATTTCCTAGCAGACAGCCCTGGAGAGATGCGAAGTGTTGTCTCGGAGAGGGGATGGGTATGTTTTTCTCCTTTCATGGCAGGGTGCTGAGCAACAGGGAGTTTGCAGTGGCAGAAAGGACACTGAACTTCAGTCTTGGGTCTGCCATTTGTACATTGTGTGACTTTGGGCACCTCACTTACCCTCTCTAAGCCTTCACTTTCTCTTCTGAAAATAGTATGGATGCACAAATACCCAACAAGGTAGCTCTGAGAATGGAGAAGTGGGATGTGGATGTGTGTGCTTTATAAGCCAGGAAGGGAAACGCAAATGCTGGTTGTTGGCATGACTACGATCTCCATCTGGTTTGGATATGGGGTCAGCATGGAGAGAAGTATAAATCATAAGCCAGTTACTTTGCTAGGGACCCTGGGCATGTCAGGCATGGTGTGTGTGTGTGGAGGAGGGGACGGGCTCTGTGAAAGGCATCAGCCACCCGGCGCAATGTAACTGTAACGGCTTCCATTATGGAGCCCCTACTGGGTGCCAGGCACTGTGCTCACCACCTGCTTACATTACTTTGAGCCCTCATAACAACCCTGATATTATTGTGTTTTGGATGAAGCGACTAGCTCAGAGAGGGAAAGTAGTGGTCCAAGGTCTCACAGCTAATGAAGGCTGAAGCTAAGACTCAAACTGAGGCTGGGTGAACTCCAAGGCTCATGCCCTTAGCACTCCCTCCTCCTGTGTCTCTCTCTTTTTATTTTTAGATCTTGTGCTCCTCAAACCTTCCTCAGGGCAGCCTGGGTTTATACAGGATACAGGGATCCTGTATCTGCCGATCCCAGCACTGTTCCAACTCTGTCAACAGAGGCAGCAACATGGCCCTGAAATCAAACGGGTTCCCTGGATATTCACTGGGCAGGCTGCAGCTCCCAATGAGAAGTAACATCCGTGCTTGATGTTACCCTGAAGCACCTGTTCCTCATTTGGGGCATTAGTGGTTGTAACAGAAGTAGTAATATTTCAACAACACTGGTGATTAGTTACAGAAGGAGCCAAGTGGCAGCTCATCTCCATGTAAAAAGTGCTGCGGGCCTGTGAGGCCCCCTGGCCTGTGCTGGCCCGTGTCAACAGGGTGCATATTCCCTGCCTGGTGCCCAGCTGGCAGTGCAGAGCCTGGTGACACAAACGTCTTCTAACTCACAGAGTTCCTAATGAGCCTTCAAGATAGAAGAAAAATGGGAGAAAAGCAACAGGAAAACAGCAGCAGGCAAACCAGTGGGGGTGTAGAATTCCAGCCCCCCTCCACGAGGGGAGTAACCCTTTGTGCATGCAGGACTGTTCCCAGCTCAGTATCTCCCTACAGAGAAGAGTGTGGCAATGGAGCCGGAAGGACACAAAAAAGCCTGAAAGTCCAAACACCTATTTTTAAATTCTGGGGTCTTAGTCCAGCCTTAATTGGATGTCACTTGCTTGCTAACTCAGGCGCTGGGCTGGGCGTGTGTGACTTGGGAAGAGGAATGGGGGGCGATCTGTTTCCATCACATAATCCTTCACCCACAGGAAATGGAGGGACTGCTGGCTTCCTCCTGAGGCCTCTTGGACCAGAAGGCTGACTTTGGAGGTGTGCACTTTCACACCCTAGGCGTCTACCATCAGGGAACCGTGGGGCAGACGGGAAGGAAAACATCCCGCCATCGGCTGGGCTTGCCTCCGGCTCTGTGGGAGGGGTGGGGACCAGCCCAGGCAGAGGCCTGGCCAGGACACGGAGGGGTGTTACTGTGTGGCAGAGCCAGGAACAAATGTGGGTGAAGTGAACGTGGTTTAATTTAGCAAAGGAAGTGTCATAACTGTCTCTTTAGTAACCACAAGGTACAAACTCTGGGAAAAATGACTGCACGTCTTATTTAAAGATATATATATATATATATATGCACACACACACACACACCCCCATGAGTATGAATAATGCAAACAAGATTTTTTTTTGCTTCATGCTAAGATTTTTGACCTACAAATCACTGTTCGTGTTAAAGTTTCTTTTGAAGGCACCCAGTTAATCTCAAGATTAAAACAATAGTCTGCCTTTATTTTCCCAATTTTGAAGCTCCCTATCTCTTCTCTTAAACCTTGATCATGCCCAGGCTACAGTTTCTGTACATTTCTGCCTGTGGAGAAAGATCTCAGATCAATCAAGTGACTTTATTGATCTAATAGGCACTACCAGGTCTGCTACCTGTCAATGCAGAAGGATGCCTGTATTATAACAGGGTGGTCCCTGTGCTCTTTGTGAAAAGATAAAAGCAAAGTGCCCGAAGTCAATGCTGAGATGCCCGAAGTCTGGGAAGATCTGAGCTCCTTCTCTCAAGCAGGGTGCTTTCTCTATGTCATTCTTAGAGACTACCTACATTTAACCTCTTTTCTGTTCTTGTGTATTATATTATTAATGCCAATTGCTAATATTATTGAGTGTTTTCCTGAGCTAGGCACTGTGATAAATTGATTACATTTCCCCTATATGTCTTCCTGTTAAGCTGGTATTCTTCTCCCATTTTTCAGATGAGGAAATAGGGCCTCAGAGGCACTGACTGCCTCAGAGGCCCACAGCTCATGGTTGGTGAGGCCTGCACTTGAGCCTCCACAGCTTGTCTTCAAATCCTATGCACTTTCTACTGCATAAATAACTGTCTTCAGCAACCTGTAAAACAGGTGTGGTCATGGAACTCAGCTCAATGTTATGTGGTAGGCTGGATGCGAGGGGAGCTTGGGGGAGAATGGATACATTGTGCAACACTGAGTGCCTTCAAGCTCACCTGAAACTATCACAACATTGTTAATTGGCTATATCTCAATATAAAATAAAAAGTTAAAAAACAAAACAAAACAAAACATGTCATTCATCCTGTTGCCAATAGAGAAATTGAGGCTGATGGAATGCAAGTGATTTGCCACTTTCCCAAAGTTTTGCCACTGGGAAATAGCAAAGCTGGAACTTGAGTGTTTTAACTCCAAATTCAGCACTCTTCCTCTGACCCTTGCAGCAGCCCTGGGTTGCTGGCAAATTCAGAAAGGATAGAAAGCTGAGTTCCTGGTTCCTCCAGGGTCCCTTGCCTCGGCCTGTCACTACCTGGATTCAGGTGCTTAGGTCTTCTTAGGCCTTGGGCTGAGCAAGCCAAGTCATGTGACCCTCCAAGGCCTCTTTCATCAAAACCACTTTCCAGTGCAATTTAACCACAAGTATCCTCACCTGGGTTTGGCTACGTTATTTCTCAGGGTCCCTCTTGGGTTCTTTCCATTAAGATCCCCCTTCAAAGTCCCACTCCTACAGGAGGCCTTCCTTCTGTCTTTGGCTCAGGTTACTCTACTTATGGGCTTCCCTGCTGTCTCAGTGGTAAAGACTCTGCCTGCAATGCAGGAGATGCAGGTTCCCTGGGTTGGGAAGATCCTCTGGAGAAGGGACCAGCAACCCACTCCAGTATTCTTGCCTGGAAAATCCCGACAGAGGAGCCTGGTGGGCTACAGTCTATAGCAAAGAGTTGGACACAGCTGAAGTGACTGAGCACGTGCTCTACTTAAAACCTTCTTGTCTTTCGAGTTGACTGTTTTCTCCTTCACTTTTCTGCCCTGGGTCCATGAGAGTCTATGCTAGATTCCAGATGTGGCTTCTCTAGAATATGAAAACTCCCAGCACCCCTGGGAGGCACCCCCCATCTATGAGGAAGTTGATCACCCAACAGTACCTTCCCCTGTACATGCTCCAGGCCCAGCCCCCACTCCTGTTGCTCCCACTTTGGGTTCACCATCCTGGAAAAGGTTCAGGGTGGTGATGGAGTTAATGCAATCCAATCGGAACCTGTGAGGAAGAGCTTGGCACTAGTATAAACTTCCCCACTGCCAGGGCGGCCCTGGTATCCATCATCTTCTGTTCCCTCTTCCCAATAAAATGACCCATTTAAACCAGATTTTTCTTATTAACAAGCTTCCTACTAAATGGCTTCAGCTGTGCTTGTTGATTTATAGGGCTTAGGATGCCCTGCTCAGCTGTGCCCTTCCCTGTTGGTCAAGGGCCTGAATCGTCTTGTCCTGGTGACACTGGGGGAGGGCAGAAGCCACCTTCCAAGTGGCAACTCCAGAAAGGGCGGCTTCTTTCCTTCTTAATATTTTAATTTTGGAAATGTTTGAACACACGAGATTAGAGAAAATCTAATTGTATAGTGGAACCCCTTGAACCATCAGCTTGCCAATCTCATTTGATTTGCTTCTCCCTGCTTCCCAAACCTCAAGATAGATTATTTTAACTTGAATCCCGAACATTTTATCATTCCACCCATTTCAGTATATTTTCTAAGAGATAAAAACTGTCTGTGCTTTTAGTCTAACCACAATGCCATGCACACATCTAAAAATATTAACAATACGTTTTTATTTTTTCCCTTCATTTATTTTTAATTGAAGGATAATTACAATATTGTGCTGGTTTCTGCCATACGTCACCATGAATCAGCCACAGGTATACATATATCCCCTCCTTCTTGAGCGTCCCTTCCACCTCCCTCCCCATTTCACCCCTCTAGGTTGTCACAGAGCCCTGCTTTGAGTGCCCTGAGTCATACAGCAAATTCCCACTCTATTTTAGCTATGTTAGTGTATATGTTTCCATACACTCTCTGTATTCATTTCACTTTCTCCTTCCAACCCCTGCCCCCGTGTCCATAAGTCTGTTCTCTATAACAATCTGTTTTTAATATTATCTAATATCCATTCAATGTTCATATTTTCTTGATTGTCTCATAATTTTTAAATACTTGATTCATTTAAATCAGGATCTAATCAGTGCTCCCAAGTTCAATTTGATTTAATATGGCTCAAGTTTGTTTTTAATCTATAATGGCTCCTCTTTTTTTTTCAGGGACATCTTGATGTAGACAAGCTCCTGAAACAAATGTACACTGTGCCATCACCAGCACGGATACACTGAAAACACCCTTGCCGGCACAGACCTTCCCTATAACAAGGGTTATTTATGTCCTTGGGTATGGCCCTAACCCACAAACCTCTGCCTGCTGTCCCTCAGAGTATCTTAAAAAGGCTAAATTACATGTGAAAAGATGATCAATGTCGCTAATCATCCGGGAAATACAATGAGATATCACCTTACACCTGTCAGAATAGCCATCATCAAAAAGGACACAAATAACAAACGTGGACGAGGTATGGAGAAAAGGGGGCTCCTCTACATTGTTGGTGGGAATGTGAACTGGTGCAGCCACTGTGGAAAAAAGTATGGAGGTTTCTCACAAAACTAAAAATAGAACTACCATATGACCCAGAAATTATACTGCTGGGTATATATCTGAAAAACAGAAGCACTAATTTAAAAAGATAAATGTATCCCAGTGTTCGTAGCAGCATTATTTACAGTGCCAAGATATGGAAGCAGCAGAAGTGTCCATCACAGAGGAAAGGATAAGGAAGACATGACGTATATATATATTTGCACACACACACACACATATGCACGATGGAATGTTACCTGCCCATAAAAAAGAACAAAATTTTGCCATTTGCAGCAACACGGATAGACTTGGAGGTCATTATGCTAAGTGAAATAAGTCCGAGAAAGACAATACTATCGATCACATATAGATAGTGATAGATTTATAGATCGCTAGGTGTATAGACAGCTCGCTCTATCGATATATTTATCTATTGATAGATCTATAGTGATAGGTAGATAGATAGTGATAGATAGATAAATATAACAAACTTGTGAATAAAGCAAAAAAAAAGAAGCAGAATCACAGAAACAGAGGAGAGACTAATGGGGGGGAGGGGAGGCCATATAGGGATAGGAGATTATACAATTTAAAAAAGGGTTATTATGGCATTATATGAAATCATGTGTGTGAAGCTTTTGAAAATTGTAAAGCACTACAGAACTGAACAAATCTTTCATTCAATAAAAAAGGAAGGTTAAATCATCTTACCCCAACACTGGTTGCAATAATAGGATTCTACAGTGCTGATTAGTCCCAACCCATTCACCCCAATAACTCATATTTATTAGTACATGGCGACTGAACAATAAAGCATTTACCACATCCTCTACCATCTCTGTTTTCCCAGATGAGGAAATAAGTAGAGGGATAGAAGAATATGGTCTACTCTTTCTGATCAGTGGATGTGGGCTTTGAAATCAAATTATCTGATGGATGCACCCACTTCTTAACCTCTGAAGGGCCCTGTTTCATGGCACAAGGTCTCAGGGCCTTTGTTAAGCTTCCAAGCTCCTCGAGCAGGGCCAGAGGGGAGGGTGAGAATCTGGGTCACGAATGTGTTTGCAGTCCTGGGGAGAGGTGAGGACAAGGAAGCTGCAGAGAAGCACGGAGTTCTGGGTCTGCTGCGGATGGATTCCCTTTGTCCGACCTGGGCTTTTGCCCAGCCCCACCAACTCCCCAGGGAGGCTGTGAACAGGCCTCCCCACCTCCTCTCTTTCACAAGTCCACACAAACCATCATTACCACACCTCTCAAGCCCACACAAATACCACATCCACATGCCCTCAGATCCACACCACTCAGCTCACAGGCCAGCCCCCACACAGCTCAGGCCTGCAAGCACGTACTTGTCCCCACTCCACACACACACACACTTCACTGTGCAGAATAAACACAGACCCTGTAGGCTCTGGGAGGGCGGCGAGAGGTCGGGGGTGGGCGCTGGTGTTTTCCTTATGGCAGCCAGAACTAAAGGTTACCTGACTTTAGATAGAAAGATTGTTTATCATCTATCTATCTATCCATCCATCTATCTATGTTTAATGAAAAAGAAAGTGAAAGTCACTCAGTTGTGTCCAACTCTTTGCGACGCCATGGACTGCAGCCCACCAGGCTCCTGTGTCCATGGAATTCTCCAGGCAAGAATACTGGAATGGGTAGCCATTCCCTTGTCCAGGCGATCTTCCTGACCCAGGGATGGAACCTGTGTCTTCTACATTGCAGCAGTTTCTTTACTGTCTGAGCCACCAGGGAAGCCCATCTGTGTTTAATAGGTCTTTTTTAGTTCTGGAAAAGGCAAAATCTTTGGAGCTCCTGGTCTCTGTATGTCCAGGGAATCTAGAAGGAGCTTGACAGTGGCCAGGGTGGAAGGGTTACAAGCAGGTGAGCAGCCGGCTGGAGAAATAGGGCTAAATGGAATCTCTCCCCACCCTCCCCAACCATCTGAAGGAGGGGAGCACTAATCTGTGGTTCTAAGAGATAGAAAAACACCAACTGCTAGCAAGATAATCCAATTTCCTTTTTCCCTCGCTCTGAAGGGGACTGCCCCAGCCCTCCTGCTCCAACTTCACGCTGAGTTTCAGTCTGGCTAGAACTCTTTACCCCTGCAGCAGAATTCATATCAAAGCCTCAGCCCCCCAGGGTTCATTAGGAGGCATTTATTTCTGCATATTCTTGGAGAGCAGGAGGCAGGATAACTTATTCGCAATGCAAATTGCTTGGCTGTAATTTCAACTCTCCCTCCCTTCTCACAGGGAGATTTTGCAGGTCATTAAAAATATATGATTGCTTCCAAAATATCAGGGAGAGCCGCTCTGCTGGGCTGGATCAGGTGCTGGTGCTGGAAGGCCCCTGAATGATGTGGCGTGGATGCCAGGCCCTCGCTCTTGTTCCAGCCTCTAGGCCCCAGATCACAACTATGGTGGCCCAGGTGGGATGCAGACCCACTCTGTCTTCATTTCTGTCTTGCCTTTTTAACTGCTGTGGGGCGTCCGAGCTCTCAGTTTCCTCCTTTATAAAAAGAGGAATAAATAAGCACCTGGACCCAGAGCACATGGTTCGGAGTAGATCTTTGGGCTAGGCCCTTCCCTACCCCATTGCTGTTAGGCTCAATGACCCCTTTGTTCATTCCATTGCCTTCCCCAATGTGGGCTCCTGGGACCCAGGAAAGGAACTGTTGCTTGGATCTTCCGGTCATGATGAGGGTTTCACTTGGTGTTTACAGAGTTGCTGTGGGAATTCAAAAGCCCCACAAGTTGAAGGCCTTTGCCTTCAACCTAATTGATCCCATAGACTCTGGTCAGTTACAGAGGAAGGGAGATCTAAGAGATATGAGCATTGCTCAAAGCCATTGTTTCTGTATAAAAGCAAGAGGTTTTAGCCAGGCAGGCAGAAAGCCACTCCTGCACGAGTCTGAGGCACTGACCTGTGATCTCCTGGTAGGATGGAGATCTCTTTAGTCCTAGTCCCCCTGAGTCTCATTTGCTCTAGCCTTGAACTGCAGGTCTAAGAGATGCCCTGCTTGGGACTTCCTGGTCCAGTAGGTAAAAATTTGCCTTGCAATGCAAGGGTCACTGGTTAAATCCTTGGTCTGGCAACTAAGATCCCAAATGCCTTAGAGCAACTGAGCCCGTGAGCCACAACTAGAGAGTCTGCGGGCCACGCATGAAGATCCCGCATGCCGCAACTAAGACTCGAGACAGCCAAACAAATAATAAATATTTTTAAATGTCCTGCTTGTGCATGTGTGCTAAGTCACTTCAGTTGTGTCCTGCTCTTTGTGATCCTATGGACCATAGCCTGCCAGTCTCCTCTGTCCATGGAATTATCCAGGCAAGAATACTGGAGTGGGTTGCCATGTCTTCCTCCAGGGGATCTTTCCAGCCCAGGGATCGAACCTGCTTCTCTTAATATCTCTGGTCTCTTATGTCTCCTGCATTAGCAGGCGGATTCTTTACCCCTAGTGCCACTTGGGAAACCCCACCCTGCTTAAATAATGATAAAGTTAGTTCATGGATCTGGACTCACAGAATGGAGGCTGACCCAAGGCCCAGCTCAAGCCAGGAGTTTCAACCCTAAATCAACCTGCACTTAACAGGAAACACCTTTCCATCAAGGCAAGCTATCACCAATCACAACCCCCAGTTCAGCTTCAGCTGGCTCACCTTACCCTGGAAAATCAGGCCTGAGCCTTATAAGGAAATGCCCCAACCTCCCAGCCAGTCATGCCCTATTTCCAAGTCGCTCCTTTGTTGCCTCTAATAGACTAAAGCCTCACTCTTGACCAAAACCCCTTGAGAAGAGCACTGTATTCCTCCAAGGCATGGGTTGTTTTCCCTTGAATAAAGGACATCAAACTCATTACTAACTTGTTTTAGTTTTGTCATTTGACAATAATATGCACATAATCCTTGAGAAGCACAGCTATATAATTGTTGGAGGAAAGTCATGTATTTCGAAAGTTTTAAATTATCTTTTAAATTCAGATTTAAAAGATATCTGGGAAAAACAGTTTGGCAATTTCTCAAAATGTCAAACAGAGTTGATTTGACCCAGTATTTCCACTCCTACGTCTATAACTTAAGGAAATGAAAACACAGGGCCCCCTGAAAACTTGCCCGTGAATGTTCATGGCGGCATTACTCATAATTGCCAAAAAAGGGAAAACAATCCAAATGTCCATCAAAGAATGAATGGATAAATAAAACATGAGTCTCTCTCCTCTCTAGACTCTCACATACACACCTGCCTGCATTCAGCATTTAATTTCAACCATTTGATGAAAAAATCAGTCTTCTCCACATAAAGGGTTTGGAGCCAGGTTCTCTCCAGGAGCCTGAGAGGAGAGGCCACCTTCCCTCCTCTAAAGTCCTCCCTCCTCCACATACATCTTCTGCTTTAGCATCTTCACATTTTGCATTTCTGGAAGCCTTCCATGCCTTTGTGCATCCTCATCATGGAATGCTTTCTCCTGCATTTCTGCCCATGGACCACCTACTGGTCTTCCAGAGCCTTTCCCTGGAACCACTTGGTTACTGCCTCCCCCTGGGTTGGGAAGCAGCACAGGCCCCATGGGACTGAGCTCTTCAGGTGCAGAGACTGTGGCTCACTCCCCTGAATCCTGGTGGGATACAGGACATATGGTGGGTCTCTAGTGATGATGGGAAGAAAAGGGAAAAAAGAGGTAGAGGGACAGAAGGAGAAGGAAGATCATTTTTGTATTATATCTGTTTTTATATAATGATATTTAAAAGGAAAAGGAATTAGTTACAAAAGGTCTCTGATTTCTTCCATGTAATTTTTTGTTGGTATCTAATTTAATTCATTAATAAAGTGGAAAAGGAGAAAGACATATTTTACATCCTAATGAAGTGAACAGATTTGAGGATTTTAAAAACAGTTATCTTTTATAGATAATGTTCATTTCTTCCCTATAAAAAATCATTTTTTCTCCCTTAGAATCACCTTGATCCTTACTGAATAAGGGCTGAATATGGAGCTTCTTTCTCTTGGTTCAAGTGGAAAGCGCACACACAATTGTTGCCTTTCAAATCAGAAGTGGCTTAACTTCTTTGTTTTGGTCCAAACCCATCCCCCTCAACACTCCCTGTGTACAAATGCATCAAATTTGTGGACTTCAAAGGGCGTTCCACGTGAGTGCTGGAGATATGGGGGTTCAGGAGGTGGGAATGGCCCCTCTTTATTAGTTAGCATTTACTAAGCCTTTATAATCATTAACTAGTTTGAGTTTTGGAGTAATTCTTTTTTAAATTTTATTGTAATTGATTTACTATGTTGTGTTAATTTCTGCTGTACAGCAGTGACTCACTTATACACATATATATCCTTTTTCATATTGATGGAATAATTCTTGCAGACATTGATGAGAACTGTCTGAACATAGCAGGGTGGAAACTGATCTGCTGACTGGTAGATGTGGTCCTGTCCCTATGCAGGTCCCTTTATGAGACACGTTTCAGAACTGGGGGCTGTATGGCTCAGAGGAAAAAAATGTTGAAATGATTTCTTGCCCTGACTCTGTCATTAACCAGCTGTGTGACCTTGGCTGCAGCCTCAGCTGTACTATGGCTGGCTTCAATCAGGGAAAGCAAATAGGTAGCACATGTGCCATGACTGGTGCCCTCCTGTCACCAGGGCAGACATCGTTAATCAATCCCAGCCTTTCTCCTGAGCCTGGACAGGCTTCATAATCCCATGTGCCTACAATTGAGCTGATTGTTGCAGCTTATTTACCATGCCTGGCCTAAATGATCTCTTGCCTGTCCCTTCCAAGGCTAACGTTCAATGATGTTAAGTATTACAGCTATTCCTTTTGTTGTGGCAACCACCACCAACAGACTCTACAAAATTGTGCTATTCCATTCCAAGGATCACAAAGAATTTCCCTCCTGAAAATACTCCTGAGAAACAGGAAAATAAGCATTCCATCCTAACCGTCCCAGAGGTTGAGTCTGCATGAAGCCAAGGAGGGTGGCCTGGATACTCTAAAATAAGTTCCAAGCAGGGCTGAAAGCAAAGGCAGCCACAGCAAATACTTCTTCCTTCAGCATTGAAGGCTGGGAGCCAGTCCTTCTATCCAAAGGGAATTCCTATAGGAGTTAATGAGAATTTGGCATTAAAATGAATAGGTTGTTCTCATTCACTGCTGGTGGAAATGTAAAATGGTGCTACTGCTTTGGAAAACAGTCTGGCAGTTCCTCAAAATGTTAAAGACAGAGTTACCACGTGACCCAGCAATTCTACTCCTAGGTATATACCCAAGAAAAATAGACACATACATCCATATAAAAACTTGTACATGAATGTTCATAGTAGCACTGTTGATAATAGTTAAAAAGTAGAAGCAATCAAAATGTCCATCAACTGATGAATACATAAATACAAAATGTGCTATATCCATAGATGGAATATTATTCAACTATAAAAAGGAATTAAGTATATACATGCATGAACCTTGAAAACCTCATACGAAGTGAAAGAAGCTAGTCACAAAACACCACAAACTGTGTGATTTCATGTATATGAAATATCCAGGATAGATCTACAAAGAAAGATTAGTGGTTGCCTACGGTTGAGGGGACTGGAGGGTTTGGGGGTGATGGTTAAGGGCTACAAGGTTTTGGGGTGATGAAAATGTTCTAAAATGGACTGTGGTGTTGGTTGCCCAACACTGTCAATGTGCCAAAAGCCATTGAATTGTATGCTTTAAATGAGTGGATTGTATGATAAGTGGATTATATCCAAAAAAGCTGTTAAAAAGCAAAGCTGTCATATTAAAAACTTTAAAAATAAAATTAGCAGTTTCCAGTTTTGAGGAAATCTTCATGTGACAAGTTAAAGGTTGTGTTTGTACGTTGATGTGTTTATGTGTCCTAACAGTGATAATAGAATGAAGTGAAGTGAAAGTCGCTCACTTGTGTCTGACTCTTTGCGACCCCATGGACTATATAGTCCATGGAATTCTCCTGGTCAGAATACTGGAGAGAACCCCTTTCCCTTCTCCAGGGGTTCTTTCCAACCCAGGCACTGAACCCAGGTCTCCCACATTGCACGTGGATTCTTCACCAGCTGAGCCACAAGGGAAGCCCAAGAATACTGGAGTGGGTAGCCTATCCCTTCTCCAGGGGATCTTCCTGACCCAGGAATGGAATTGGGGTCATCTGCATTGCAGGAGGATTCTTTACCAATTGAGGCACCAGGGAAGCCCAATAATAGAATAGCGTCCTACAAAATGTCCTATGATCTTCCAGTAATTAACATGGCTAGATACTATTCTGATTTTTTAAGGCTTGACTAATGGGTCCCAATCCATACCCTATGCCTTTCATTTACTGACAAGAAACAAGAAATATATATATATTTAACCACCAACATCATGCCTGTCTCCTCCTTATAAGACTTTAACCCCTCTCCTTGGCTTGTAAGATAAAGTCAGAACATATGCAGCTCTCAACAAGCTGCCCTTCTTCAACAAAGTAGGGTATCTCCTGCAGAGAAAGCAATGGCACTCCACTCCAATACTCTTGCCTAGAAAATCTCATGGACGGAGGAGCCTGGTGGGCTGCAGTCCATGGGGTCTTTAAGAGTCGGACACAACTGAGCAACTTCACTCTCACTTTTCACTTTCATGCATTGGAGAAGGAAATGGCAACCCACTCCAGTGTTCTTGCCTGGAAAATCTCAGGGATGGGGGAGCCTGGTGGGCTGCTGTCTATGGGGTCGCACAGAGTCGGACATGACTGAAGAGACTTAGAAGCAGCAGCAGCAGGGCATCTCCTGATGCCTTCTCTAACACCCTCTGTTCTCTTGTCATTCAGAATGGTGCACCCTTGCTCTGCAGTCCACCTGAGCAATTCTACACTTTCGTGCCTTCAGAGATGAGATTCCCCCTGTCCTTTACACCTTGCTCCATCCACCCTGTTGTTCTTTATCTGGTAAAATGCAACTCACTTCTTAGGAAACGAAGTCTTCTCTGGATCTCCAGACAACCGACTTGTGCCCATAACTCTGTACAGATCTCATCGCTGACACATGCTTTATGGACTTGTCTGCCTCCTCCCCGTCAAGGGCAGGGGTGATGTTGTGGAGACTTATGAAATCCCAGGGCTTAGCAGCATGCCTGACACAGAGTGGGCCTTCAGAGCACGGGCAGACTGATAACACTTGATGGCCCTGAGCTCGTGACAGTGAAAGTGCATTATCTGAGTAGATAATGTGCTGGGTTTTTTCTTTTGGAATGGAGGAGAGGCAACCTAATTCAAACATAAACAGAACCTTTGAGAGTTTGTTTTTGTTCCAGTGATCTCTGATAACTTTTTTCTGCAAAAATCCAGTTGTGTGAAATTATAGATACATTACCCACCCTGATAGTTCAATTGGTAAAGTATCCACCTGCAATGCAGGAGACCCCGGTTGATTCCTGGGTCAGGAAGATCCCCCGGAGAAGGGATAGGCTACCCACTCCAGTATTCTTGGGCTTCCCTTGTAGCTCAGCTGGTAAAGAATCTGCCTGCAATGTGGGAGACCTGGGTTTGATTTCTGGGTTGGGAAGATCTCCTGGAGAAGGGAAAGGCTACCCACTCCAGTATTCTGGCCTGGAGAATTCCATGGACTGTATAGTCCATGGGGTCCCAAAGAGTTGAACACCACTAAGTGATTGCCGGGAGAAATATCAATAACCTCAGATATGCAGATGACACTACCCTTATGGCAGAAAGTGAAGAGGAACTCAAAAGCCTCTTGATGAAAGTGAAAGTGGAGAGTGAAAAAGTTGGCTTAAAGCTCAACATTCAGAAAACTAAGATCATGGCATCCGGTCCCATCACGTCATGGGAAAAAGATGGGGAAACAGTGGAAACAGTGTCAGACTTTATTTTTCTGGGCTCCAAAATCACTGCAGATGGTGACTGCAGCCATGAAATTAAAAGGCGCTTACTCCTTGGAAGGAAAGTTATGACCAACCTAGATAGCATATTCAAAAGCAGTGACATTACTTTGCCAACAAAGGTCCATCTAGTCAAGGCTATGGTTTTTCCTGTGGTCATGTATGCATGTGAGAGTTGGACTATGAAGAAGGCTGAGCGCCGAAGAATTGATGCTTTCAAACTGTGGTGTTGGAGAAGACTCTTGAGAGTCCCTTGGACTGCAAGGAGATCCAACCAGTCCATTCTGAAGATCAGCCCTGGGATTTCTTTGGAAGGAATAATGCTAAAGCTGAAACTCCAGTACTTTGGCCACCTCATGTGAAGAATTGACTCATTGGAAAAGACTCTGATGCTGGGAGGGATTGGGGACAAGAGGAGAAGGGGATGACAGAGGATGAGATGGCTGGATGGCATCACTGACTCGATGGATGTGAGTCTGAGTGAACTCCGGGAGTTGGTGATGGACAAGGAGGCCTGGCATGCTGCAATTCATGGGGTTGCAAAGAGTCGGACACAACTGAGCGACTGATCTGATCTGATCTGATCTGAAGCGACTTTCACTTTCACACACCTAGTTAAGGATGTCTCCTCCTTTTGACATGGTTTGTGGAAGGTGGAGAAGACAGTCCAGCTTCTCTGGGCCTAATTCTGACCAGTGAGGAGGAAGTGGTTGGAGAAGTAATGGAAACTTGAGAGAAAACCCCCATAAGGACATTGACTCACCACCACAGTGGGCAGTGTAAATGTTCTGCCACATCTGTGCTGTGTGGCACCCCTGGCAGCTAACCCCAGGGCATGTATACTTGTAAGTCTTGTGTGTACTGCTGTGCTAATTGCATACGTGTGAAATCACTCGAGGGTTTTATACACACACATGTATATGTATTATATATATATATATATATATATATATATATACACACACACACAATATCTATATAGCCCTTGTGTGATTTTAAATTCATCTCCAGGCAACAACACTGGAATGGGTAGCCATTCCCTTCTCTAGGGGATATTCCCAACCCAGGGATTGAACATGGGTTTCCTGCATTGCAGGCAGATTTTTTTTTTTTTTTTATACCATCTAAGCCACCAGGGAAACCAAATAAATATTTATATTTATTAACATGTATATGGAGAAGGCAATGGCACCCCACTCCAGTACTCTTGCCTGAAAAGTCCCATGGACAGAGGAGCCTGGTAGGCTGCAGTTAATGGGGTCGCTAAGAGTCGGACACGACTGAGCGACTTCACTTTCACTTTTCACTTTCATGCATTGGAGAAGGAAATAGCAACCCACTCCAGTGTTCTTACCTGGAGAATCCCAGGGACAGGAGAGCCTGGTGGGCTGCCGTCTCTGGGGTTGCACAGAGTCGGACACGACTGAAGCAACTTAGCAGCAGCAGCAGCAACAGGTATATAATCATATAGTAATGTTCAGTTCAGTTCAGTTGCTCAGTCATGTCTGACTCTTTGTGACCCCATCAATCACAGCACGCCAGGCCTCCCTGTCCATCACCAACTCCCGGAGTTCACTCAGACTCTTACATTATTGTACATTTAAATTTTTTCCCCAGCAGTTTATAGGGGTATAGTTGCTTTACAGTGTTGTGTTAGTTTCTGTGGTACAACAAAGTGAATCAGTTACACAGATACATGTATCTACTTTTTTTTCAGTTTCTTTCCCCATATCGGTCATTTCAGAGCATTTTTATAGAGTTGCTTGTGCTATACAGTAGGTTTTATTAGTTATCTGTTTTGTATATAGTAGTGTGTACATGTCTATCCCAGTCTCCCAATTTATCCTCCCCATCTCCTCTCCTCTCTCCATAACCATAAGTTTGTTTTTTAATCTGTGACTCTATTTCTTCCCAGCAGTTTAAAGAGCCTTTCTCTGTGTTGCTACTCCCTTCCCACTCTGCTCTCCAATTTGGGGACAACTGATCTAACTAAGCACAATTCTAGGAAGCAGAGTTCCTTCTCCCAACTTGAGGATGAGAAGAATAAGTCTCAGTGAGTTGAAGGAATCGCCCAAACCTCACAGCTGGGGGATGACAGACCCATTCCCCCAACCCCTCCTAGATAAAGTCTCCTGCTCACTCTGCTCACCCTGGCTGCAGGGAAGTGTGCTGGGACAGGGGCAAGAGGTGAGTGAGAAGAGCCTGAGAAATCAGAAGGGCATCTACAAGTTGTCCGGAGCCAGAAATGCCATGTAAATCGTTTAGGAACAAATAGGAAGTGATCCTCATCCCCCTTTTAAAATATTAGAACAGGCAAGAATAAGTTTTTTTCATGAAGCCTCTCCACTTCATACAATTCCAGGGTTTGAAACCTTATACACAGCCAGCAAGGTCTGATGGAAAAGCCGCCTTCTGTGGTGTATATACAGAATAAGTGATGGCCCCATAAAACATGGATTTCTTTAATCTGTTGAGGGAGCAGCCCGACAAGACACTGTGAGGGCACAGCTGTGTTTACTCCAGGGTCACCTAGTGTTATTTATAATAAATGCTTTCGCTTTTGCTCTCTGGTGACCACCTTCCCCTTCCCAGGATATGAAGTATGTTACTGCAGAACCAGACACTGTTAATGGGCCCACACGGCTATGAACACACCAGCCGGTCCAAACTTTATAGCATCCATCACGGGACACCGGGCTCCTTATTAAAGAGCGAGCTTTTACAGCATTTTCCAGAGCACCATATTTTCTAGACCCAACCCGCAGGGAGACCGCTACAGGGAGTGGTATTGCATTATAGGCCGTTAGATGGGGTCTGGGCCTCGGCAGTCAGGCAAGAAAATCATCGAATGGTATTTATGATGTGCGGTCCCGTGTTGACGTGGTGCTAAGGGCCATATGAGGAAAGGTAGACCGTCTCGAGGCTTTTCCCTTAGGAGCTTCCATTTGGAAAGTGAACACTGAAGCATACGTAAAAATTATGACCCAATTCACCATGTACAGTGTGGAGCAAAAATGTAATTAACTTTGATTTATTGCGTGTAGTACAAACTTCGATCTACTCAACCTTTCTGGGCCACCAGAAGTTCTTTTTTGTTTCAGTCATTTAATATATTATAGATCAGTCTTGGGCCCCCTTTCCTATTTAGGAAGCAGAGTTTACCAATTATAATCTTATCTTTCTTTGATGGCCAAGGATCTTGCGGTGTCAGACTGATGTTTGTACATGTTCTTTTGCTCCCTGAACTCCGTGGTGGACTGGGGATTAAGGCGACTGGCTTTGATGTCAAAACCTGGCTCTGTTGCTTATGGCTCTGTTGCTTAACTCAAACAAGCTGGGTGGCCTGGGGCAAGCTGTGTCACCAGGCTGAGCTTCTGAGCCTTAGTGTTCTCATCTGTGAAATGGAACTGATAGTAGTTCCTTGGCTAGGATTAGAGATGATGAGTGTAGATCCTTAATCATAGTACCTGCTGCCTTTGTTGTTCATTCACTAAGCTGTGTCCAATTCTTTCTGACCCCATGGACTCCAGCATGCCAGGCTCCCCTGTCCTTCACTGTCTCCTGGAGGTTGCTCAAATTCATGTTCATTGAGTCGGTGCTGCTATGTAACCATCTCATCCTCTGCTGCCCTCTTCTCTTTTTGCCTTCAATCTGCTACATAAGAAGCTCCAAACAAATCAGACTTCTTATCCATTGTGTCAAGATAGGATGGAATGCAAATAGAGCTCAGATAGATCTCTCCTACCCTAGAAATATTGACTGCTGGTAGTGAATACTATTATGCTTGCCCAGATCCCCTCCTCAGGGTTTGGCCACCTGTCCTTCGCAGCTGGGATCATCAGCTGCTGACCATTCACAGTTGTGTGTTCCTGGCTGGATACGGCCCATAGCCCTCAGGCACTGTCTGGCCCAAGGTTATACTCCCTCCCAGGCTGGAGGACCTAGAGACAAAAATTCAGTCCCATTGCCTCAGTTTGGTACAATTTTGAAGGGCTGCCCCAGCTCCTGAGTTGCCTGTTGGATCAGCTAAGGCCTCAGATGCAGGTCAGTGTCTCCTTCTGCTGTGAGTTTACCCCTTACAGGTGTACTTGCTGAGCGCTCTCCCCAGGAAACCTGTGGCCCCCAACTTTTCCAGTTGAGAGTCTATCTCAATCTAAGATCTTGCTTGAAAGTACATTGTTGATTTAAATTTTTCTTGAGATTTGTATGTTTCTCTTAAAAGTGGTAAGCAGAAAAAAATATTAGTAAATTGTATTTTCTGGTTATTTAGGTCTCAGTTATCTGCATTTGTTTCCTATTGCTACTGTAACAAATCATATCACCATCAATTTAGTGGCTTAAGACAGCACACATTTATTATTTTAAATTCTATAGTCTATAAGTCTGAGGTGGGTCTCACCAGGCTAAAATCAAGGTCTCAGCAGGACTCTGTTCCTTTTCAGAGGCTCTAGGGGAGAATCTATCTCCTTGATCTTTCCAGTTTCTAGAAGCTGCCCAGGTTCCTTGGCTCTTGGCCTTCTTCCTCCATTTTCAGGGCCAGCAGTAATGGATCTACTTAAATTTGACATCACTCTGACCTCCTCTTCTGCCTGTCTTACACTTTTAAGGACCTTGGGATAACATTTAGGCCTACCTGGTTAATCCAGGGTTATCTCCCTGTTTTAAAGTCAACTGATTAGCAACCTTAATTCCATCCGAAACTTTAATTCCCCTTTGTCATGTAATGTAACATATTCACAGGTTCCTGGATTAGGATGTGGACATCTTTAGAGGGTCATTATTCTGTCTACCACACCAATCAAAGTTTTACTGTTTAACTTGATAAGACAAATGGGAAGCAGAGCAAAGTGAGCCAAGATGGACTTACTTGGGCAATTACAATGTGTATACATTTTGTCGTCTGGGATGTTTCAAGGTGACGAACATCTGGGAAGCACAGTCTGGTGAGACGGGGAGCTTTGGCAGGAAGTGGGCAGTAGCTTAGGCAAAACTAAAAGTGACAAAAGCTTGAAGGAACCCAACTTATGCAAAGCAAAAAACTAGAAGGTTGTGCTTTGAATATATTTGAAAGGAGAGTCTAATGTAATGGCTAAGCCCAGTTATGTCTTTGGGCTATGTTAGCTATCCTGACTTATCAAGAGCTGGAGGCTGAGAGAGGCTATGGAAGGATGGTACCCTTTGTCTGACATGAAACTGATTGTCACATGGCCAGCCACATGAAGAAATCTTGTCTAAATTTAACCAGCACTGTTTGGGATCAAATGCAACACCAGATTTCTAGCAATTGGGAGGCACTTAAATTCAGGGTAGCTCCATCAGTGAGAGAATTGCTGACTTCCAATACTCTTATTTGTGTCTTTAGAGCCCAAGACTCTCTAGTTACTATTAGTAACTGCCATCTCTGGTTTATTGTTGTTCAGTCGCTTACTCATGTCCTACTCTTTGTGACCCCATGGACTGCAGCATGCCAGGCTTCCCTGTCCTTCACCATCTCCTGGAGTTTGCTCAAACTCATATCCATTGAGTCGGTGATGCCATCCAACTATCTCATCCTCTGTCATCCCCTTCTCCTCCTGCTTTCAACCTTCAACCACCTTCAACAGCATCAGGGTCTTTTCTAACGAGTTGGCTCTTGGCATCAGGTGGCCAAAGTATTGGAGCTTCAGCTTCAGCATCAGTCCTTCCAATGAATATTCAGGCTTGATTTCCTTTAGGATTTACTGATTTGATCTTCTTGCAGTCCAAGGACTCTCAAGCGTCTTCTCCAGCACCACAGTTAAGAAGCATGCATTCTTCGGCTCTCAGCTTTCTTTATGGTCCACCTCTCACATCCATACATGATTACTGGAAAAACCATAGCTTTGACTAGACAAACCTTGGTTGGCAAATTAATGTCTCTGCTTTTTAAATATGCTATCTAGGTTTGTCATAGCTTTTCTTCCAAGAAGCAAGCATCTTTTAATTTCATGGCTGCAGTCACCATCTGCAGTGATTTTGGAGCCCAAGAAAATAAAATCTGTCACTGTTTCCATTGTTTCCCCGTCTATTAGAGCTCAGCATTGCAGGACAGAGAGCAGGTTCAAGGTGTGTATGAGGATGGTGTCCCTTTCCTTAGTGAACCCTTTTGTTCACATTTATAATCCACTAAATAAGAGCTTAAAAGTCCAGGCAAGATGAAGTTGAAAAAGGCTGGATGATCTGGTCAGGTTCCTCTGCCTTAGAGGAGCTGAATGTCTGGGGCTTCCAGGCAAGTTACTTGTGAATATATATAAGGAAATCTAAGATATGTTTTAAATAAACATACCAGAGCATATGCATCCCACATGACTCTCTCCTTTAACACAGTCCCCTTGGAAGATGAATCACTTATTCCAAAGATACTGTTAAATACAATCTGGATCATTTCTTTTTAGACACTTAAGTGCATACTTTGGAGTATCTTGATGGAGGCAAATGCTTATCCTTTAAAGGTAGATTTGATTTTTACCAACAGTCAAAACTCATTTGTATCAAAGTCTGAGAAATCAGGTGACTAATCAAATGAAGTTATACCATTTTAGATTAAAGATGAGTCTGATATAATTGAATGAGACTAGTTTTCTCCTGAGGATTGTAGATGGCTCTGAGTAAGAACAATGGCCTCATTGAGGGGGTTATTTGACACTTTTCAAAGTGATTTCATTAAGACTTTGTGCACAGTTGAGAGTAGTAACTTCTAGAATTTGTCTTAAAGTTTATTACTTCAAAGAGACATTGCATCCTAGTGAGTAAAAGCACAGATTCTAAAGTCAATCCTGGAACCAAATTGGTTCAGCTCCATACTTTTTCAGCTGTATGACCTCAAGCAAGTCACTTATCCTCTCTGAGCTTCATTTTCTTCATCTGAATAGGAGGCTACCCTCAAGATACACACACCTTCCAGGGAGAGAGCAGTATCGCTGCTCCGAAAGCCTCTGGTGATAGCCTAAGTATGGAAAACAGCCTCACTGATAGTGGGAAATTCTCCTGAAAGTGGGCAAAGTGTTTCCATCAGATTGTGGCCAAATTCCAGTGGAGGCGGAGGAGGTGACAGACAGAACCACTTAGTGTTCCTTCTCGGCCCACAAGTTGACACTCTGATCGAGCACTTTTCCTAACACATGTTCCTGGAGAGCAGTTTGTTATCTGGGGTGGAGGGGGCTGCTGGCTGCCCACCCCCATTCCTGCCTGGAACTGCCCCCCACCTCCTCATGTAGTCCCTTCTCACACGGTGACATAAGAAAAACCCCGAGTGGCCAGAGGAAACGTAGCATCGGTTGCAGCTTATTGTCCCGCTGGTCTTCATTTGTTCATTCATTCATTCATCTTATGCAAGAGAGAAGTCAGCAATCTTGCAGCTAAGAGGCCTATTATGGACTGAACTGTGTCTCCCCCAGATTCACATGTTGAAGTCCTATTCTCAATATGTCAGAAAGTAAGAGTATTAGGAGATAAGACCTTTGAAGAGGTAATTAAGGTAAAGTGAAGTCATGTAGGTAGGTCCTAATCCACCGTAACTGGTGTCCTTATAAGCAAAAGGAATTAGGACACAGATAAAAGGCTGAGGATACAGTGAGAAGATATCTTCTGGAAGCCAAGGAGTGGCCTCAGAAGAAACAAACCTTGCAGATGCCTTGATCTTGGGTTACTAGCCTCTAGAACTGTTGAGAAAATAAATTCCTATGTTTATGCTACCCAGCCTGTGATATTTTGTTAGGGCATCCTAAGCAAACGAATACAAGGCCTAAGCTTCATTTTCAGGCCTGAACATAAGGGTTGGGGAGGGTGTGGAGGCCTCCCAGAAGAGTCCTGCACAGAGAAGCTTCCAGGAGATCTGGGTGCCAAGACCGAGTGGTGCTGGGTATTTGATACAAAGGGCCTCCTGGGTTTTCCATCTGCACATCTGTGACCAATGCCCTGGCTGTTCTGTCTGTACCTGCTGAGCAGCCTTCTTGACTTCCAAGCCAGTCCAAGGCGGCTCACCCAGGTAACTCCACACTAGACTGCCCTGAAAACTGAAAGTGGCTTTCAAGACCTCTTGGGAGTGACTCAGACCAGGACACTCTACTGAAGTGATTAATTTTTTTTACAAAAAGAGGCTTATTTACATGATCCTATCTGCTAATTGCTTTTATCCATTCTTTGTTGTTGCTTGAATAAGAACCTGTTAAATGACCCAATGGAGAAGGCAATGGCACCCCACTCCAGTACTCGTGCCTGGAAAATCCCATGGACGGAGGAGCCTGGTGGGCTGCAGTCCATGGGGTCGCTAAGTTGGGCATGACTGAGTGACTTGACTTTCACTTTCACTTTCATGCATTGGAGAAGGAAATGGCAACCCACTCCCATGTTCTTGCCTGGAGAATCCCAGGGACAGAGGAGCCTGGTGGGCTGCCATCTATGGGGTCGCACAGAGTTGGACATGACTGAAGTGACTTAGCAGCAAATGACCCAAACTGGACTTTCTGCCTGCCTTTTGAAAGGTCAGAGTCACAAACTTAAATGCATATTGAGTAAATGTGCTTTATTTTCCAGGAAAGCAACTATATGATCTGGAACTGACCATACTCAGAGGTGCCACCCATGATTTTTCTTCTGAAATTCTTCTCCATCTGTCAGTTTCTCACCTCATGGAAAATCAGGTGCTGTCCTAGTCCTGGTGCTCACTCAACAAGTCACCGTGAGCCTCAACTGTTATGAATACAGACATATTGCTACAGGGTCAGCACCAATTTGTAACCCAGGAAGTCTTTGTTAAATATTGAAATGAAAATGGCTTCCCTGTGGTGGTATTTCCATTTCCTCATCTGTAAATAAGGAGCTTTAAAGTGATTTCTAAGATACCTTCCCTCTGCCAAGATTGTGATTCTGTTCTATAAGATGGGCGAATGTGTGAGTCTTTCTCTGCCCTCACACAGCAAGCCATCATTCTAACCCAAATACCATTTATTGCATTCATTAGCTTAATAAATGCTGCTGAGTGAGGGACTGAATTAATTAATGAATGCCTACTGAGTTCCCAGCCCCAGGGAACACACAGATAAATAAGACAGTTTCTGCCTGTCAGGAGCTCATGCTCTGAAGGCGGAGACAGATGTGTAAACAGATGTGCTGCTCAGTTCGACTTTCTTTTCAGTTAGTTTTACTTATTATGATAATAAATGCTTTAATTTATTTCATGCCTTCTCTGCATCAAGCAATCTGATGGGTGTTGTACAATGAGTCCTCATACTCACTTTCAAAGTATTATTATTAAAGGTTAGAAAACAAAGGTCAAGAACCTGTGTCTGGTTAACTCCTCATCCACAGATGTGAGAAGAGCTATATGAGCTTTACTGATTCTGGAAAGAAGAGCCAAATGACACCATAACTCCATCTCAGTGAAAGGCAGCAAATGTGGTTGATTTTATTTTCAATTCATTCGCTTAATCAACGTTTATTGTGCATCTTTTCAGTGTCTAAAATTTTAAAACTAAGTAATCTTCTCTCCTGCTCCTGGTGCAGATGGTTTTAGCAAAGGAGAAAAAGAAATGTCAGCTAGTGATTACACCAAAATGGAACAGAGTGCTCTGGGATTCCAGAGGAGAGAGCAGCAACTAACTCTGGGCTGGAGTAGTCAGGGAAGTTGACCTTTGAGCTAAGTTTTGAAGGATAAATAGGAAGAATTCATTAGGCAGAAGAAAGAGGTGGGATGCTTCAAGCAGAGGAAACAGAAAAAACAAAGCCTAGTGATTTGAACAGAACACGGCACTTGGGGAACGATGAGCATGTTTGGTTGAGCATGGAGGGAGTGAATGAGCCGTGAGGATGGAGGAGCCAGATGGATAGGTTGGAAGGGGTGGTGTTGAAGGGTCCCGTTCAGAATTTATCTTTTGACTGATGGAGTCTTTTCCCGGGGGGATGGTGACATCATCTGATTTGCTTCAGTGCAGAGCAGTGTTTATCAGTCCTGGCTGCACATCAGAATAGCATGGGGAGCTTTAAAAAAAAAATCCTGATGCCAAATGCTGCACATCAGTTCAATTAAGCAAGAATTCCCAGAAGTAGGATTCAGGTATTCGGTAGTTTTAAAAAGCTCTCCAGGCGATTCCAATGTGCAACCAAGGCTGAAAACTACTGGTGTGGAGAATTACTCCAAAGAAGAAAGAAGGCCAGTTAGGGGACTACTGGAGGCCTGGAGAACTGCTCCAGGGCAGTGGTTTTCCAACTTCAGTGCATCAGGATCACCTGGAAGCCTTGTGAATTTGCTAAGCTCCAGCCCCAAGCTTCAGGAGGTCTAGGGTGAGACCAGAGAACTTACATTTCTAGCCATTTCCCAGGTGGTGCCAATGCTGCTGGTGCAGGGACCTCACTTTGAGAACCACAGGTCTGTGGCCAGGCTGTGGGATGGAGAGGAGAAAAAGGACTGGGAGGTATTTTGGAGGCAGGGAGAGGGGGATCTGGCAACCATCTGATGGTAAGGCACTGATACTAACCAAAATGGGAGTGGAGAAAGCCTTTTTGTTCTGTTTATGATATGGGAGAGAAGATGATTGAACGTGTAGGACTAGACTTATTTGTTGGGAAGATCTAGGTGAAGGCAACTAGGCAGCAGCTGGATATACTTCTCTAGCTATCTGGAAGAAGTGAGGCAAATTCTGGGACAAATCAGGACCTCAGATTTAACCTAATTCAAGATAGTTATGAACTGTTGACTCTGTATTGCTTGAGAGTATATACTACTTCTACTGGAGCCACTTTTTTCTGGTTATGTTTAATTAATAAAAGACTGTGGTGATGTCTTTGGAACCACTCTATAAAAACAAAGACCCCACATTACGCAAAACCCATTAAACCTGGTAGTTAAATATGCCTAAGTCAAAAGTTAAAACCCCCTCCCTCAATTTTTTTGCATTTATCTTCACACATGAATGTGAAAAGCAAAAACAAACAAACAAACAAAAAAACCCCTTTATTTCTCTATTATATTGGTAATTTTATGTTTTCCTCTCATTTGCAAGCAGAATCCAGGACCCTTGGCTGAGCCTCAGTTCTTCAGTGGGTTGGATTTACTGGAGTGGGTTGCCATGCCCTTCTCCAGGGGATCTTCTTGACCCAGGAATCAAACACATGTCTCTTATGTCTCCTGCATTGACAGGCATGAGCTTTACCACTAGTACCACCTGGGAAGCCCAGCAATGGCTAAGGATGCTTTTCAACTCCAGTGTTCCTCCAGTTTTCCTTTGAGTCAGTGTCAATTTTACCAGAAGGATCTCCAGGAGCTGGTAACACTGGTAAAGTTTCTGGGGTTTTTTTTGCCCATATGACTTTAACTTTTTCAGAGTACATTTCTATCAAAAAATAGTAAGGCCCTATTGTCAGAGCTCTGTCCTTAAAGGTATTTCCAAACTTGTTTCTTATTCCTTACTTGACAAGTGCTGTCACAGAGCTCCATCACTCCTGGCCTAACAGCTACCAATAAACAGAAAATTATTTCCAACCAGCTAACATGCTGTTTACTTTCCAGAGAAATTGCACTTTCCAATCTGACAGTTGATCAAGGGGTATCCCGCTGCTGTCAGCAGGGAGAATGTTTAAACACAGAGATGGGAGTTTAAACATTTTTCATTATCACAGAATAAGGGGGGAAAAAACACAAATAAATAAATAAGTAAAAATGGCAACCAGACTCTCTAACCCCCTGCTGGGAGCGTAATGAAGCTGCATCATGTGACCAAAAGGAGCGTGCTTTTATCTCTGGCCCCAGTACCGTTACTCAAGTGACACCTGTCACATGACCCAACTTCCGTCTTTTATCTGCCTTCCCCAGCCACCCTTGTGGGGAATTGTCTTTTCCAGAGATGCATGGCCGTGGTGGCCATTGTAGTGGGTTCTGTCAGTGCCATCAGCCTGGCCTTTTGCATTTCCTGCCTTGAATCCCCTAGATGTCTCCTCAAACCTTATTTAAATATGATAAATCACAAAAAACCTCCAAACCTAAAAGACAAAAAAAAAAAAAAAATCTCAGGGAGGGCAAAACACATCAGTCCTGTTATTATATTTCATACAAGTTATCAGGATTTGGAATTTGGAGAGAAACAAATTGTAGAACACTAATCTTCATTTCTGAATGTTTATTAGAGCAGAGGGTTAACAAAACCCAAGTGCACTTTGTTTACGGGCTTCCCTGGTGGTTCAGATGGTAAAGAATCTGCCTGCAATGTGGGAGACCTGGGTTTGATCCCTGGGTTGGGAAGATCCCCTGGAGAAGGGAATGGCAACCCACTCCAATATTCTTGCCTGGAAAATTCCATAGAGGAACCTGGCGGGCTGCAGTCCATGGGGTCGCAAAGAGTTGGACACGACTGAGCAACTCACACACACACACTTCTTAGAATGCCTGCGGCTTTAACTAGCAAGGCTCCCACAGAGAACCACAGTCACAAACCAGCGCTGGGTGTTGTGGCTTTTCCTCCCCCAACTTCACTCTAAATCCCAATTTAACTCTTTTACTTGATTTCTTTTTAAACAATATTTATTTGTTATTTATGTATTTGACTGCACTTGCTCTTCACTGTAGCATGTAGGGTCTTTTAGTTGCTGCATGTAGGACCTAGTTCCCTGATCAGGGATTGAACCCGGCCCTTCTGCATTAGAAGCTCAGAGTCTTAGCCACTGGACCTCAGAGTCTTAGCCACTGGACCTTCAGGGAAGAGGAATGAGAAACCTCTTTTACTTGGTTTCTTATTGTCCTTCTGGCCTCCTGCATCACCTTGCTAGCTAGAACCCTATGGCTTTGAAACTTTCCTTCAACCATTTCCCTGGTCCTTTTATCTTCCACTTTCTTATGACCATAATTGGAACCAACCTGACATCCATCACAACCACCATCCCCGAACAGCACCACCACCACAAGTTAGCTGATTTTCATAGTGTTTACTGTCTGCCAGGCACTGTTTAAAATACTTTAAATGTATCAACTCATTGGATCCTCCCGAGCAACGCTGTGACATAAACATTATTATTATCCCAATTTTACAAAGGAGGAAATGAGAGCACAGAGAAGTGTAGGAACTTGTCCAAAGTCACACAGCCAGATCCAAAAGCAGTCTGGCTCTTACTCCTGCTCCACATGGAGTAGTCTTTAGTCTTTTCTCAATCTTCACCCATGCACTTTTCTTTTTTCCCTGTCATAGTGGATACATGTCTCTTATCCTCTTCCAGGCAAATGTAAGTTCTTAATCTCATTTCCTTCAATCTCTGATTCTTCACTGATTCATTCATTATATATTCCACAAATATTTATTAAACACAGATTATGTGTCATGCACATCTAGATGCTTGTGATACATCAGTGAACAAAACATTAAAATCCTTGCTCCTGCAGGACTCATTTTCTAGTAGGGGGAGAAAGAACCCTTGAACAACCTGAGTTCGAACATGGGTCCACTTATACGCAGATTGGTTTTTTTTTTTCAGTAGTCCATAGTATAGTGCTATAAGATCTGTGGTTTGTTGAATCCGTGGATATGGAGGAACCACCAACATAGAGGACTGACTATAGTTTTATTCAAATTTTTGACTGTGGGGGGGCGGTTGATGCCCCTAACCCCTGAGTTTTTCAAGGGTCACTTGTAAACAATAAATATAAAACATCAATATGCAATATATAAGGAAAAAACCCAGAGTCAATGGGCTAAAGAAGGGTGGGGTCACAATTAAACAAGTGGCAGAGGAGTTCATTCATGCAAAAGATATTTATCAAGGACCTACTATGTACAAGAGACTATTCAAGGTGATCAAAATACATCAGTGAATAAAACAAAGTCTCCTATCCTCATGAAGCTTACATTTTAGCAATGGTCAGAAAAACAATGAACACCATAAATAAGTAAACCATAAATTATAGAGTATGAAATCCTGTGATAACTTGCTTTAGAAAAACCGGACAGGGTTAGAGGGATTTGTGAGCAGGCGGCTTGGGTGTTGAACAGGGTGGCCGGGGTAGGCTTCACTAATAGATGGCATTGGGGCAAAGGCTTGAAATTGGTAAGAGCGCTGACTGCGTGGGTAATTGCGGGAAAGAGTTCCAGACAGAGGAGCCAGGCAGAAGCCTAAGGAGGGAGCACATCTGTGTATTTAGACTAGCTGCTGGTTCTCCCAACTTTTTTCTTTTTCCTTCACTTCATAAAGTGCAGAGATCTCTCCTGTGCTTAGAAAAAAGAAGGACCCTCTCAGTGCTTTCGTATTCTACCTAGTACTCCATCTTATTTATCTTTTCATGACAGTTTCTGAAAGATATGTCCTGCTGCTACTTTCTTATCACTCCTTCTTTAATCCATTGCATTTTTCTGCGACCACAATTCCGTGGAAACTGCCCCCCAACCCTTTGAGGTAACCCTGACCAGTAGCCATAAAATCCATGGACTGCCTTGGATTACACCCTCCTGATATTTTCTCTGTAGGCCCCGCAGTCTACAGAGAAACTGTAGACTGAAACAGTCTTCTTGACTCTTGTCACTCAGAACGATTCTAGTTGCCTGCCCTGCCCCTCCAGTTTCTAGCCATTAATATCCTGTCTCTTTTGCAGATTCTTCCTTCTCCCACCCTTGTGTTTCTTCTCTTTGTGTGTGTTCTTTGGGGTACTCATATCTTTGGGACTTCGGGGACGTGCATGTAGGTGACAACCACAAGTAGCTACTCTTCATTTCCTTAGTCCCAGGTCAGCAGTTCCAATTATCTGATGCACACCTACAACTCAAGATGTCCAGAAATGAGCTCATAGCCTCTTCTGCTGAACTAATTGCTTGACTTAAGATGATATAACAAGTCATCCAGGCTCCCAGACTGGAAGCCTTGCGATCATTCTTCCTCTGCTGCCTGTACCACTAGACGCCACAGCCAATTAGATGTTGTGGCAGTTCCTTTGGTTGACTGTCCAATAGCCATTCTCCCCTCCTCTCCAGCTAAAAGAAAACTGATTATTCAGGAACTTGCCTCTCAGGAAAGGTGATTTGCTGCTTCAGATGAGTAGCAAATCCTGACTATTTTAAAGCTGTCATCTAATTTCTGTTGCTAGCAGTTTAGGAGTGGATATGTGACAGTTTGATCAGTAAGATATGAAGAGGGTTCTGCTTTCTTTGAAAAAGCAGCAGACAGGAAGAGACACCCTCTCTTCAACTGGGCATTGTCAAACCTACATATGATCCCTGGGGACCGTGGCAGCATCTTGTAACCATGATAGGAACCAGCCTGAGAATTAAGGCAACAAAGGACATGAAGATGAATTAAAGAAAGATGGAAGGAAACTGGATTGTTGATAATGTCGTTGACCCATCAATTAATCAATCACTGAACCATATACTTTTGGACTTCTTATGTGAACTAATATTCTCATGGATTAAGCCATTGGATGGGGTTTTTCTATTCCTTACAGCCAAAACCATCTGTCCTTTCTTGTTTTCACCCTTACTCCCAATCGCCTGCCTGGCCAACTTTTATTTGAAGACAAAGATTAATTGTCATCTCCTTTATGACAGGGAAGACTGAAATGTCATTAGATCTTGTATTGATTTCCAGCTAATGTCCCATTCGACTACAAGATCCTTGGGGGAACCTTAATTTTTATATTTCTACTGTCCAGATGTTTGTGGAATAAATCAATGAATAGATGGTTCAGTTTTATATTTTGGTTCAGTTTGGGGCTCCCACAATATTTTCTTGTAATACCCAATGAAAATTCTTTCAAAAGAAACAATTGTTTACAAGGATGCTAATAAACTTGAATGAATTCATTATCTAGTATGTCAGATCATTTACCAGGTGCCCATGAACCTACTTAGGGATGGAGAGGAGTTAGAAGGAGAAAATGTGAATAGGTTTAGAGAAGAGAACTAAAATAAAACTACTCTTGGGAATTTATTTATGAAGGGCATTGAGAGTAACAAAAAGGTGTTAGTCAACATAACCTTCAGGAAAGTCTAAGCACTTTGGTTCTAAGAAATGTAACTTTTCAGAGTCATTTATTTTCTTCCAGAGGTAACCTCTATTGGATGTTCCCAGGTATCTTGTTATAAAAAAGGCAAAAATTTTTGAGAATAACTCCAAGGTGGTATTAAGCACAAGCTGGAATCAAGATTGCCGGGAGAAATATCAATAACCTCAGATATGCAGCTGACACCACCCTTATGGCAGAAAGTGAACAGGAACTAAAGAGCCTCTTGATGAAAGTGAAAGAGGAGAGTGAAAAAGTTGGCTTAAAGCTCAACATTCAGAAAACTAAGATCATGGCATCCGGTCCCATCTCTTCATGGCAAATAGATGGGGAAACAGTGGAAATGGTGTCAGACTTTATTTTTCTGGGCTCCAAAATCACTGCAGATGGTGATTGCAGCCATGAAAGTAAAAGACAGTTACTCCTTGGAAGGAACATTATGACCAACCTAGACAGCAGATTAAAAAGCAGAGACATTACTTTGTCAACAAAGCTCTGTCTAGTCAAGGCTATGGTTTTTTCAGTGGTCATGTATGGATGTGAGAGTTGGACTGTGAAGAAAGCTGAGCACCGAAGAATTGATGCTTTTGAACTATGGTGTTGGAGAAGACTCTTGAGAGTCCCTTGGACAGCAAGGAGATCCACCCAGTCCATCCTAAACAAAATCAGTCCTGAATATTCATTGGAAGGACTGATGCTGAAGCAGAAACTCTAATACTTTGGCCACCTGATGCGAAGAGCTGACTCATTCGAAAAGACCCTGATGCTGGGAAAGATTGAGGGCAGGAAGAGAAGGGGATGACAGAGGATGAGATGGTTGGATGGCATCACCGACTCAACAGACATGGGTTTGGGTGGACTTTGGGAGTTGGTGATGGACAGGGAGGCCTGGCGTGCTGTGGTTCATGGGGTCACAAAGAGTCTGACACAACTGAGCAACTGAACTGAAAAATACCAAGAAAAGTTAGAAGACAACATTACCGACTCTCATGAAAATCCTACCACTCTATGTCCCACATCATGCAACGAAGACCCTATATGCCACACTAAAACCTGAAGCAGCCAAATTAATATTTTTTTTAAAGTGTGATGAATAGAGTTAAATTAAACAATAATTTAGATGTGATCTGACTAATTCCCTTCTCTGGGACACCATCCTATTCCTTTATTTATATCACCTACAAAAGTGAAAGTGAAAGTGAAGTCGCTCAGTCGTGTCCAACTCTTTATGATCCCATGGACTGTAGCCTACCAGGATCCTCCGTCCATGGGATTTTCCAAGCAAGAGTACTGGAGTGGGTTGCCATTTCCTTCTCCAATCACCTACAAGTATTAGCATTATTTTTGTGGTCAGTCAAACCTACTATTGGGGCTTCCCAGGTGGCGCAGTTGTAAAGAATCCACTGCAATGCAGGATACAGAGGAGACACGGGTTTGATTCCTGGGTTGGGAAGATCCTCAGGAGTAGGAATGTCAACCCACTCCTGTATTCTTGCCTGGAAAATACCATGGACAGAGGAGCCTGGTGGGTTACAGTCCATACAGTCACAAAGAATCAGACACAACTGAGTTCACAAACACACAAACATACTATTAATTCATATTATACTTTAAATATAAATATCCACTAAGCCAATATCCACCATCCAATATCCACTAAGTCACAACTTTATTTAACTTGTTGACATTTTAAACCTAAAGTTTAAAAATTAAACCATGAAATTTGGTAGAAATGTATTGGCTTGCTGTTCATCAGGTTTTTTTATTTTATTAAAAAAAATTTTTTTTAATACTTTTCAGAGCAACTTTAGGCTCAGAGGAATATTCAACAGAAGTTACAGATTTCCTGTATACACCCTGCCCCCACACATGCACAGCCTCCCCCATTATCAACATCCCCCACAGAATGCTACATATGTCACACTGTATGAACCTACACACTCATCATTGTCATCTAAAGTCCGTTTCAATTAGATTCAGTCTTGGTGATAGTCTATGGGTTTGGACAAATTTATAATGAATGACATGTATCCACCATTATGGTGTCATATGTAGTTACCCGGTCCTAAAAATCCTCTGTGCTCTGCCTATTCATCACTCCCTTCCTCCTAACCCCGGGCAACCACCAATCTTTTTCCTGTCTCTATAGTTTTGCCTTTTTCAGATTGTCATTTGTACTCATGTACGATGTAGCCTTTTCAGATTGGCTTCTTTCACTTAGTAATATTCATTTAAGCTTCTTCCATGTCTTTTCATGACTTGACAGCTCCATTTCTTTTTCCTGTTGAATAATACTCTATTTTTTGAATGTACCACAGTCTGTTTTATTCATATGTTGTGACTGAACGGCATATGGCCTTAAAGGCCATATAGAGGTCTTTGGTTTCTAGGCTACTACATTTCCTGAGTAGATGACCTCAACCGGAACAACATCTTGGTTGTTTCGAAGGTTTGGTGATTAGGAATAAAGCTGCTATAAACATCTGTGTGCAGGTTTTTTGTGGACATAATTTTTCAACTGCTTTGGGTAAATAGCAAGGAGCATGATTGCTGGATCTTAGAGAGTGTTTCTTAGTTTTGTAAGAAACTGCTAAACAGCATTTTAAAGTGGCCTCTACCATTTTGCATTCCCACCAATAATTAGAGTTCCTGTTGCTCCACACAGCATTGGTGCTGTCAGTGTTCTGGAATTTGATCATTCTAAATCCAGGACGAATGTGTAGTGTACACATCAGCTTTTGGCAATATCTCAGTCTTTTGAATCATGATCCAATGCTAAACATCAGCTGCTTCTTCGAGAGTTGTGTGTTCTACAGATTTGATAGATACATGATGACTGGAAGGATGATAGACCTTGGAGACAGCCAGGCCTAAGATCTGTACCTTAACTCTGGTGTGCTACTATGGAGGAGTTAGTTAACTTCTCTGAGCCTCAGTTTCCTTCTTCTGTAAAATGGAAGTAATAAATGAATGGCCACAGTACTTACTTTAATGAGTTGTATGAATAAATTGCATGCCCTCTCTGATTTTATTCAAGTGATTAATAAAAACATTTGACCAGAATAGAACTCAGGGCTGAACCTCATACCACACCACTGCCAGCCTTTCTCCAGCAAGGCCACTGTTCTTTGAGCACACACACCCCATCATCCAGCCCACACAGTTCCCTCTTTCAGGTATATCTGAACAGGCTTTGCCAAATGCCTCACTAAAATTGAATACTCAGTAAGGAAGATTTCTCTGGACTATCTGTATATAGTTTCATCTCAGACTTTGAGTGCATAGGTACTATTTTTAAATTCTCTCTTAATTAGTTCCGCCTTGTTCTTCTAAAGGCCATATAGAAGTCTTTGGTTTCTAGGCTACTACATTTCCTGGGTAGATGATCCTCAGATGAAGTAATTTGAGTTTCCCAGCTTCTTTCAGAAGGACCCATTGTAGAAAATGAAACACGTGTTAGCTGAGACAGATCTCTCATTTTATTTGAGGCTTATGGGCGTGCACACATGCATGTGTGTCTGATGGTGCAATAGGACTTGAGTTACTACTTTGGAACTCTTGGCCTTTATTCGGTATCTCTGCCATCAAATCAGAGCTGAGATTCCTCATCACTTTTGCTATCATCACAGACAATAGAGTTCAGCAGAAGAGGACAGCCTGAAATTTAATTCTAACCAGCATCTCAATCCAAACTCCTACTGAAGTCTGGCTGGGATGGAGTGGTAATGTGTTTTGATAATCCAGTTAGCAAAGGAAGAGGCGCCCCCTAGGAAATCATAACAAAGAGTCTTCAGCAAGTACTTTTGTTGACAACTTTATCCAAGAAACCACCTTCCCTGGAGGCTTTTTTAAACTTTAGCCTAATCCTCTCCTTGGCCACAGAAGTCCTTTTGTTGGGGAAAATCGTAAGTGAACACAGGAGTGACAGGCCTCTGTTAAGCCTGTGCTCTGTCTCCAAAGTCTTTCAATTGTTGTCCCCATCTGTCCTGTGCTCCTTCTGGCCCAGGGATCTCTCTATCAAATAATAAAATGGATGAAATTATCCAGAAGTTCTCTTCTCAGATGATTTCTGTCTATGTCTCATTTTTGAGCCAGTCCCTGTTAAATTCTAGGCAAATGACAATAGCGATAACTGTTCACTGCTTTTTCTTCAAGTATTATGCGCTGTTGCCTAGGACGTTGTATTTAAAATGTTCCACATCACAGGTGATGGTATAAAACCCTTGGTCCAGTGTGGAGTTAGATTTGTAGCTTCTTAGTAAGCTGAAGCAAATTTAAACTGAAGCAACAGTAAAATAGCCCTGGAAGTGAATGAAGAATAAAAAAATGAAAATCATGAGTAACATCTTACAGATTGAGTGGGGAAATTCTGTGCAATATTGTTGCAAAGTTATTGATGGAATTACATAGATATTGACAGAAAGCTTGATAACAGATATGAACAGAGGTAGCATCTTACCCTGGTAATAAGAACTAAGAAAGCTTTCCCTGAGAAAGTTTTAAAAATAATCAAAATTTATCTCCAAATGTACAAACTATAGTTACACCTCACCACACCCTAACTGTTCAAAACGCACAAAGCTTTGAAACTATTTGTAAAGTGCTTGGCACATGTTATGTTCCCAGCAGAGTTTAGTCCCATTTCTCTATTGTAGATGTTAGTGTACATTTTCTCCATACCTGAAACTGACATTTTGAGGATCTTTTCAGAGTCTTAATTTTCAGGCATTGCTGCTAGTTATAAGTCCTAATATCCCAATTTACATTTTGAATCTCCTGAAAAGTGAATATTTTAACATAAATTTAATTTAGTGGAAAAGATTTACAGGCCCCAAGTGTCCATGTGATAACCGCTTTTAGTCCCTCACTCTGGCACTTCCAGATTTTGATCATCCCAAGCCATTTATTAAACAGTTTAATTGTTCCAGCCTTTCCTTATTGTGGTTCATCTCCTACGGGTTTATCTCCTTGCATTAGTACCAGAGGCCTAGGGACATCAGATTACTCCAATGCATACTCAGCCTGCCTTCTCCCTTCTTCAATTGCTGGCACAGGCATCACAAAATTTGTCATGCTGCTTTTAATTGATTTTATATTGTGACCAATTTACACCTACAGGTAACAATTCTTTGACTGTAGTTCAGAGAGGCGGGTAATCTCCCTACCTTCTGGTTGCTTAGTAAAACAGAATAACAACTCAATAGAAATAATTATTAATTCTTATGCAGCACTACCATCCAAGACCATTTCCATCAATGTCTTTGATAATTTTATCAAGGGCAAATCTTTCATGCTATAGAATGTAGCTAAAGTACATCCTACTTTCATAACTAGTGGGTTTAAAAATGGCATAATTACATAGTAAAATCTCTGCTCTAGAAATATTTTACTATCAAAATACCATATTATTATTGTATTGCCCATTGTAATTCCAGTTGTATATTGTCAAAATATAAACTTCAGAATTATACCTGAGGAAGAACTATAATTCTAAACTTCCCTGATCTCCCCAAATTTCTAAACACAATGATCTTAGAAAATCCGAAAGGCAGACATTCTTGATGTGTATATGTCTTTAACAGAGAAACTGGCAAAGAACTGAATCCTGCTATGTGAATGACGATGGGGCGAGGGTGGTGCAGGAAGCATGCCAGTCATTGCCATCTAGACCCCAAAAGTTCTGTCGGGAAGCATGACAAGCTGTAGTTGCCTGATGTATGATCAAACCTTAGGCTTGTTTGTGGTCTGGGATATAGCCAGAGTCACCTACAGGGATGGCTGGCTCTGTGCATGGGTCTCACCTTGACTCCTCTGTCTGGATTACTGTCCCCTCTACTCACTGTGGAAATGCTCTTATAAGATCTACGAATGTCTGGACTGTGGTGGATTTAGGAGTTGTCCCTCCTGGCTTCCTGTGCCTGCCAGCAGAACTCTAGGGTATGGAAGCTTTGGGAAAAACCTCGACAGCACCCTTCTCCCTCAGGATTGCCTTGGAAGTCTGGGCTGCCCTAGGCTGATGGAGGAGACTCCTGAGAGCAGCTGAGTCTGTGACATTTGTGGATGGCTCCTGTCTCCCAGGACCATGAGGTCCTGGTGGTTCCCAGACCGCACCCTGGAGAGGACACTCTGTAACCAGTGGTGCAAAAGCCTGTAGCGGTGATGACTGGGTTTTCACAATCCTCCAAAACCACCTCCTAGGTGGGGCTAGACTCTGAATCAGGTCTTCTCTGGCACTTGGGGGCAAGCCAGGTGGTAATTTGCACCGCTATGGTGACCAACCATCCTGGTTTATCCAGGACTGTGTCAATTTTAGCACTGAACATCCCACATCCTGGGGCACCCCTTGGTCTCGAGCAAATGGGGAAAGCTGGTCACCCTGACATCTGATTTTTGTCTTGTCAGCTGACAGTGAGAATTACATAGTTAAGGGAACTTAACGTGCCAATGGCCCTGGAGGAGGAAATGGCAACCCACTCCAGTATTCTTGCCTGGAGACTCTCATGGACAGAGGAGCCTGGTGGGCTACAGTCCATAGGGTCGCAAAGAGTGGGATACAACTGAGTGACTTCACTTTCACTTTTCACTTTCACGCATTGGAGAAGGAAATGGCAACCCACTCCAGTGTTCTTGCCTGGAGAATCCCAGGGACAGAGGAGCCTGGTGGGCTGCCGTCTATGGGGTCACATAGAGTCGGACACGACTGAAGCGACTTAGCAGCAGCAGCAGCAGCAACATGCCAATGGAGTCCTGTATTCCGGTGCACCAGCTCAAGGCCTTACAATGACATGTACGGGTCATCTTAGGAGTCTTGTCCCTCCCCTAGGAGGGGGAGCTGATGCACACTGATGCCACCTCCTCTCACAGCCTGTGGAGCTTAGGCCTCTGTGCCCAGAGTGAGAATGAAGAGCCAGGCACAGGACAGAGATCTCTGAACCCAGGAACCAGGTCTTCACTGGAGAGTGAATAACTTTCAGTTCCATCCTAGGCCCCACACTGTTGGAACCACTTACCTGGAAGATCTTGGTAATCTCACCCTTTCTTTTTACCAGCATTTGCTAAACCCAGCTGGGTGGTGACCTTTCCCGTAGGAGGCCAAAAGGTCACACATTTCTGGCTTCAGCCTCACTCCTGAAACTGTAAACAATGATTCCTCTGTAGGGAACAAAAGAGAAAAGCACCAACATATTATTTCCTGGGAATCTTTCACGATGTGTTTTTTTATGTCTGTTGTAATATTTGTCACCCAAAGAGATGTCAAAATGTGAGCCGGATTTATCCACCAATAACTTATACTGACTCACGGATAACTCACTTTACTGAATAGCTGTTAAGTGCCTTCTGTTCGATTCAATTCATTTCAATGCATATTTACCAAATGAACACTTGGGTAAGGCACTAGGCTTGGTGTTGAAGGTGGTAAAACTAGGAGTGGAACTGGGAGGCACATACACACTAACAACAAGGGCCAAAATCAAGCCAAGGAGTCCCAGCGACAACAGGCAGTGAGCCTGGTGCTAGGTCAGATACATTTTGGAAAGTTTCAAATTTCTGTTACATTAGATTGCTTTGGCAATCTATTTAAGTAGACTCTAAACTGCAACTTTTGTAAATTAAAAAATGGGGGGGGGCAGAATATATGTATATTATATATTTGGTTAGCTTAGAATGCTGGCAGTTTGCATTTTTATAAATGAGTTAAATGGGTAATATTTGTTTGTTTGTTAAGTGGATATTATTCCTGGGTGCTTATTATGCTAAAGATATGGGCCAAGTTCCCTAAAAGTTAACATTTTAAGGGGCTCACCTGCAAAATGGGGATAATAAAACTTCTGGGCAGATTGCTATAAGTTTAAAGAACATAATACATGCCAAACATCTTTGGTTGTTCTGATACTATATATATGTGTGTGTGTGTGTGTGTGTGTGTGTATGTATGCTAAGTCACTTCAGTCATGTCCAACTCTTTGTGACCCTAAGTAATGCAGCCCACCAGGGTCCTCCATCCCCGGGATTCTCCAAACATGAATACTGGAGTGGGTTGCCATGCCCTCCCCCAGGGAGTCTTCCTAACCCAGGGATTGAACCCATGTCTCCTGCGTCTTTCTGCATTGGCAGGTGGGTTCTTTACCACTAGGCCCACTTGGGAAGCCCATTCATGTATATAATTAATTAAGTTAAATTCCCTTATTATAGTTTTTATTGGGGTTTCCAGAGTAGTGAAATAAGATACACATGCTATACCTTGCTGCTTGTGGCATCTTAGCTCCCTAACCAGGGATCAAACCCGAGTTCCCTGCAGTGGAAGCATGGAGTCTTAATCACTGGACCACCAAGTAAGCCCCACACCATGTATTCTTAATAACTAGTAGCCACTGTTATTAACTAGTTATTAACTAGTTAACTAGCCACTGTTATTAGCTAGTAGCATCAGCACAGATACCATCTGAGAAAAATATCCAGGGACAACAGCCACAGTGTCACGAAAGCACGTCGATAAAACCTGCTCAGGACATCTTTCTACCTGGGCATCACTTTTTCAAGGCTCACAAGCTGCACAAACCGGTTGCTCTAAATACTGCACAATTTCACAAAAAGAGAAGCTCCAGCTTTGGTGCACCACAAGCATAAAATGCATCAATATTGTTTGCTCGAAGCTCCTCACACCAAAAGGGGAGAAATAAACTTGCAATGCCTGCTCTGCCTTGGCTGCCTGGGGTAAACCCTGACTCCTTGGGTTTGGAATTACATATTTGCCAGACTGGAAAGGGGAGGCATCAAGTCTTGTTGATATGCATAATGTATTTTCCCAGGCACATTATAATGTGCAATTTTGTATTCTACTTTCTTTTTAGCTCCTGTTGTAGCATAAACAGTTCAAATAAGCAGTGCATATTAAACTTTACAGATAACTCTCAAATTGGCTCAAGTCCAAACCATTTTGGGAGCTTCCCTCAGGGAGATACATCCTCTTGCCTTGGGGACAGTGACATGAAAAATGTCCCTCAAAAGCAACAGTTCCTCAGCGGCAATGAGGGAGATGAAGGAGAGAGAGCAGAAAAAGGGGCAGGAGAGGGAGAGAGAGGGAGAAAGAGGAAGAGAGAGACAGACAGGGAGGGAGAGAGAGGCAGAGAGAGAGAGAGGGAGGGAGAGAGAGAAAGTGAAAGAGAGGGAGGGAGGAGACGGGAAGGAGGATGGGGGTGGGGGGGACACGTGCAGCAGAACAGTGCTGGGAAAGCAACCAGTTAATCAAAGGGATTCCAATTTGGCCATGGACTGCCCGACTCTCCTTCCCAACTCATAGAAAAAGAAAAAGAAAACAAGAGGGAAGAAAAAAAGAAGGAAAAAAGCAGCCGAGTGGTTTTCCTGTAGCAATCTCACAAATGCAAAACCTTCCATTCGCTGACTGCTCATTAGCTTACTGAATCTGACAGCATAATTATCGAAGCTGCTTTGCACTTAGAATAAATAAATACAAAAGTGAGTGTTTAAAAATTTTTTGAGAAGGAAAATTCAGTCATCCAGACAGTACGACAAGTTTATTTAAAACTTTTAGATTCTTATGTATTTAGATCATTTCGGAATGAGATAATGCCATAGTTGTCTTTCAGTCTAATTGAGTTCTAAGCTCCTGGCTGTTGGCTGTCACCGCTTTCAAACTTTGCTTTAACTTTCCTTCCTTTAGAAATCTGATCCTGGTGTCTCCATTTACTCTTCCTGGGCTGATAACCTGGTGGAGTCTCAGTGCACTGGAGTGCAGAGAGTGACTTAATGGGATTGAGGGGCTAAATAACCTTTCACAGGAAACAAGATAATCAAATCTCTTCTACTAGCCTGTAATGGCTGAAAGAGAAAGCACAAGTAGAAAAGAAAGCTTGGAAATTAAACCATCATTTCTAAATGTCTTGTAATTTCCCTTGTCACGTGGTTTTTGCGCTGCTCTTACACATCATCAATCCATCAGCTGGAGTTGCTTAGTGCATTTAATTATTCAGAGTGCACACAGCCTCCGTGACTGTGCGGTAATTTTAGCTCATGTGTATGTATATAGGCTTCATATCTTCAAAGCCCAAAGGATCACACAGTACTTTAAATTGAAGTTGCTAACTAACACGGAGTGCACTTAAAACTCTGACTAGGGGCATAGCACATATGCATTTCCGATTAAAGCAGATGATCTTTCCTTTTAAAATTAATTAGTGCCTATTTATCTTTTCCTCTCCCTCCCTCCTCTCATTCTCCCAGGACCACATTTACATTGAACTCTTGAATTCAGTGAGTTAAAAGCTGTATAAAATAAACATTCTGTTAATCTGGGGTACAGGAAACTAATGTTAACCCATTGTGCAGACTGAGAAACTGAGATTTATGAAGGCCAATAATACATGTGATGCTGGAGGAGAAAAGAAGAAAACTTAGGTTCTTTAGCTCTCAATTCAGAGCTTGAACTCCCTGTACCATTTGTCTTACCTCATTCCTTTAAACACTAAAGGCAATATAACATCCACATGAAAGAAAACTGAAAAAAGGAAAAAATTACCCACCATTCCCTTTAACTAGAAGAGCATTTTTATTTTTGTACTCTACATTCCAGTTTTGTTGATATGCATAATACATTTTCACTGGTGCGTTATAATATGCAATTTTGTATCCCACTTTCTTTTAGCATAAACATTTCCATACTACTCTACACTCCTGCGAATTACCATTTTAAATGGTTACATAGTACTGTATGCTGAGTCAATATAATAATATCTATCCAACCAGTTCTTCTGTTGAATATTTAGTTTCTTTATTTAAAAAAAATTATAGACAACACTGCAATGAACATTTTTATGCATCTAGGGTTTTTTTTTTTCCCCTGTTCAATTGTTTCTTTGGATGATTTCCAGGAACCTAAGTATAAGGTTGAATGTTATTTTTATGGCTCCTGGTAGGTATGGCAAAATGCTTTGCAAAGGTTGCCCCAACTAAAACCACCGCCTGCAGAGAATCATCGTACTACAACCTTCCCAGCACAGGGAGTCATTAAGTTGAAGGGAAAAATAACTACTTTAACAGTTATTTGTATTTATTTAATCACTAGTTCGACTGCCTATTTATCCCACGTGTTAGTGTGCTCTTTTCATTTCCTTTGTATAATTTGCTGTTTTATATGTTTGCCCAATTTTCTGTTGGATTCGATTCCTGATATTTTTCTGACAAAACTGAATAAGTAATGCTGCTGCCAAGTCGCTTCAGTTGTGTCCGACTCTGTGTGACCCCATAGATGGCAGCCCACCAGGCTCCGCCGTCCCTGGGATTCTCCAGGCAAGAACACTGGAGTGGGTTGCCATTTCCTTCTCCAATGCATGAAAGTGAAAAGTGAAAGTGAAGTCGCTCAGTCGTGTCTGACTCTTAGCAACCCCATGGACTGCAGCCTACCAGGCTCCTCCATCCATGGGATTTTCCAGGCAAGAGTACTGGAGTGGGGTGCCATTTCCTTCTCCGAATAAGTAATAGTAAGGAAAAAATAATAACCACCACTGATTAAGAAATCTTAAAACCCAAGGGTGACTGTGTTATTCTCCACCACCACCCCACGCAAAAAAACCCCAACAAAACAAAACCCTAACAAAGACAAGATGACATTAAAGATTAAGGAAGAGATCAGGGGTTTGAGTCTTTATTAAAGATAAGATTGAGTCCTCTTAGTTGTGAGATATTAAATATGTTACCTGGGGGCATGTGACATCTTCCCTAGGATGAGGAGTGGAAGAGAGTGGCTTGGGAGGCTGACCTACAGTCAAATCTTGCCTCTCCCACTTACTAGCGGTGTAACTTTAAGTAATTGGACCCAATTTTTTAATATGTAATATTAGGAAAACAGCTCCATCCTTGCCAGTTACTATCTGAATGAGAATTTATGTAAAACACATAGATGTCCAAGAAATAGCAGACACTATTCTTCTTCTATGGGTGTTAGGGACTCATCCATATAATGAAGATATGGAACAGTGAGTCCCAAGATCCTTTTCTTGTCAAAAGGTCTCTGACTCCTTCCTGAAGCATTTATCTTTATTTGGAGATTCAGTTCATGATGCTAACAAATGTAACCAACTTAAGAGCTTGGTAGAGCTGAGGAACTTGGTTAAGTCAGATTTTTCCTACCAAGGCAACTCTACACAACACATAAGCCAAATCACAACCCAACAACTTGTATTCTAGTGTATTAAAATGGGCTGGGGACAACACTGAGCATGGAAGGTGGAGAAGTGTGTTATAGAGGATAACTTGCTTTTTAAGTACTGATTAGTGGAGGATTTAAAAAGTAGACAGAGTCAGTTCAGTTCAGTTGCTCAGTCATGTCTGACTCTTTGCAACCCCATGAATCGCAGCACACCAGGCCTCCCTGTCTGTCACCAACTCCTGGAGTTCACTCAAACTCATGTCCATCGAGTCGGTGATGCCATCCAGCCATCTCATCCTCTGTCGTCCCCTTCTCCTCCTGCCCCCAATCCCTCCCAGCATCAGAGTCTTTTCCAAAGGGTGTAGACAGAGTAGTCTGAGTTAAATTACAAACTCCTAGAAACAGAATAGGATTGAGAGACTTGGCTTGGAATCTCCCTTCCCCACCAAACCCAGCCTCTAAACCCTGACCTGTGGAATGACAAAATATTCTGGTTAAACTTTGACTAGACTAGACAATAAAAACAATAAACAGAGTAAGATTTGATATCATTAGCACACAAACAGTTAAACTAAGCTTTTCTAGTACATGTTAAAGAATGTTTAAATTGAATGTCATTGCAAGAAGGCATACAGTGACAAAGAGTAAAACTTAGGATGGAATATGAGTCAGGATTGCACTATTTTAACAAAGAAGACACCTGTGGATGACATTAGATGGCATTCAGAGGAGGATGACTTTCCTCTCCCTGGATATCCTTCCTCCCCATCATCTTTCAGGGCTTCCCTGATCCTCAGTTGGTAAAGAATCTGCCTGCAATACAGGGGATCCCAGTTTGATTCCTGGGTTGGGAAGATCCCCTGGAGAAAGGATAGGCTACCCACTCCAGTATTCTGGCCTAGAGAATTCCATGGACTGTATAGTCCACAAGGTCACAAAGAGTTGGACACAACTGAGCGACTTTCACTTTATCATCTTTCAAGACCTCACCAACCCATCCTGGGCCTCTACAGCTGGAGTTTAATCTCGCCTCCTTTGAACTCCCAGAGCACTTCACACTTGGTCTATGGCTGTTTATCTTCTTGTCTCATTTCCTTAAGGACTGTAAGCTCTTTGAGGACAGAGTCTAAGACTAATTCATTTTTGTGTCCTTCAATCTCCTATCTAATCTTCAAGTGCTTAGTCGCTCAGTCTTGTATGACTCTTTGCAACTGCATGGACTGTAACCTGCCAGGCTCCTCTGTCCATGGGATTTTTCAGACAAGAATACTAGAGTGGGTTGCCATTTCCTTCTCCAGGGGATCTTCTCGACTCAAGGATTGAACCCGAGTCTCTTACATGTCTTGTATTAGCAGGTGGATTCTTTACCACCGAGCCACCAGTGAAGCCCCTCATATCTAATAGACCCTCAGCAAATCTTCCGTGAATGAAATAATGAATGAATGAAAATGAAAATAATCTTCCATGAATGAAAATAATTCTCCCACTCTGTTAGAAATCTGAGCCTATGGTGGGTTCATAGTCTCGAGATAAGCAGAATAGTTGGAATAGGTTCAGAATAGAATAATGAAACAAAATAATTAAAAGGTAAAAGAAACAGAATCTATATTGGGGGTTTGTGTATGTGGAGAGAGAAGTCAAGGGAACCCAGCTTTATAATATGATATTGAGGAACCTTCAAATATATTAAGGAGATATTATTAAAAGAAGGCTGGAAGTTCTTTTATTGGAGCAAAACAAAAAATTTCTCAGATTTTAAGGGGGCAAAATGAATAAGGCCTGCTGATGAATTACCAGAGTATAGATAGTAGAGTGATGTGATGAAGTGTTAGTTTCTCAGTCGAGTCCGACTCTTTGAGACCCCATGGACTGTAGTCTGCCAGGCTCCTCTGTCCATGGAATTCTCGAGGCAAGAATACTGGAGTGGGTTGCCATTTCCTTCTCCAGGGTAGAGGTCAATGCCATGCCTACAGGTACCAAAGTATGTGATGACAAAAAGGACTCTGGTAAATTGTTTTTGCAAAATTACTTGTGAAACAATTGCAAACTTTTAAGTTTTAATTTTTTTTAAGATGCTGAAACCTGTTTTAAAGGAGAAGGGGGATTTAGTCCAGGAAGGAATGGGAGAGGCTCAAGCCTGGGATTTGGAAAGCAAAATGGGACCAACCCACAGAAAGAGACAGCCTTTGATGTTCTGACGATCAAGGACCATGGCTTAAGCACCAGACTCTTAAATCACGTGGCATTTACTGCCCGAGATTAAAAAAAAAAACAAAACACTTTTCTGGATCAGTGTCTGTGGTTCCAAATGGCTCCGTTCCAAAATTAGTTTTAACTTTCCAAGGGTAACATTTGGAAGCCTGGCAAGAACTGAGTGGAGCCAGTTTCTAGAAGGGGCAGCTTAATGATTTTCTACTCCCCTCACTTTCAAATCGTTAAGCAGCGTTCTTTTCCCAGAGCCCAAGTTCATGCTGAGGGCAAAGGGAATTAAACGAAGAAGCTGAACCTGCAGCTAAGATTAGAGAGTTGCCAAGGGCCTAATTTTAGGTCCTAGCTGCCCCAGCTGACATCCTGCACTGCTGGCTCAGCTGTGAGGACCACAAGTGTGGCCATAAGCCGATGGCTGTGTGGGTACAACGTCTCCCCGGCCATCTGCAAAAGCAATTAGCTTGCTGTTGGGTGTGTTTTGAGAGAGACTACCAATAATTTCTCCTTCCACAAATGTTTCTTCAGGTGTTCAAGAGTCAATAAGGGAGGATGTCAGTGCTTGGCAGAAATTTCCACATGCTTGCCATTCTAGTAATCACGCTTTTCCACTTAAGATTGCTCTCCGAAGGAGAACTAAGCCTAGAATTCCTGGATTTTGTGGCAAGTGACTCCTTCCCCTTCGATTTCTTCTGGCCATAAGCTTACTGCCACAGCCTCGGGACAGTGGTATCTGGGACCTCTCAGCTTCATGGAAACACACATGGATGGATAGGAACAGCCCTGGCGTTTGGGGGGCGGATTCGTGTGCCATGCTTTTGCTGGGATGTAGGCTGTCCTTCCACTCTTCTCACAGTTCCCAGACTCAGGCTTCATGCTTAAATCGTCAGAGGGCAGACAATAAGAGCTGGCATCTCCCAGATCAAAGGGGAAACAGAATATATTTTAAAGTGACAACTTTGTTATCCTGCAACCGGAATAAAGCCAGAATAATAAAATGATACAAATATAACCCACTAAGTGATTCCATACTGCCACCAGAGAGCAAAATTTCTTGCATAATTATGGCAGGGAAACTCTCTTTACAAAGCACTCACAAGAGTATATCTGACTTTTGCACAGTCCTTACGCCTGGAACAGCCTGCCCCTGGGATGGAGACTCTGGGTCCTTGAGGGTTGGGAACTGAGAGGACCCTTTGGTGCACCCTATCTGCAAAGGAGGCTCTTAATAAAGGCTCATTGCCATGAACAATGAAAATGTAGACTGGCACTGCCAGGCCAAGAGAGGGCACCCTTAGAAGACATGGTGACATCATGTCACACGTGGTGGTGGCCACTGTTCTCAAGGTGCCCAAACTGGCTTCAGTGCTGCTCTCTCTTCCTCTGTTTTTCTTTCCAGTTTCTCTGGTAGTTAGTTGTGCTTTCCCCACCTTCTTGTCCACGTCCTATCTGTCAATCTGTATCTAAACCTGTTTCTGCACACTGCACCCCCACAAGCACGCGCGCACACACACACACACGCACACACACACACACACACACACACACAATCTGCCCCCCTTCCCCTGTCTCTTGGCGCTGGCCCTTTCATCTTCTCCCTTGGGGATTCGAGATGTCGCTGCAGGAAGTGCTTGTCGGCCGAGGCAGCAGCAGCAGAGCCCTGTGGCTTTGACAAACCTCATTTAATTGGGAGGAAGCCAGGAGAATTTGAAAGAACTGAAACATCCACGAAACTCCTTTTATCAGGCATAATTTAAACTCTGCATGGAAAAACCCCTATATGTATAAAGAAAAGTCAACTTCCCTCCTGCTGTGAGCACTCCTCATCTCCCCCGTTAGCGCAGGCAGGCTCCTGCAAGATTCCATCTTTTCATTTTTCTAAAAGTGTCAAAGTAGATTTGGGCTCTGTGGCTGGGTGAACAGAGAAGGAATACAGATGGGTCCCTCTCCTGTGCCCGTGTATGCACACACAGGCACACACACGTACAATGGAGCCCCTCTGTTGGTGGCTTTGCTTCAGATGACCAGGAAGAATCAAAACCCGAGTTTCTAACAAACACATCCCGTTTGCACAGTGATTGTTTCCTGCTAATTACTCTAAAGGAAAAGCTGGTACCCAGAAAACTCTGAAGGTCCTCATTAGTTCTCAGGACCTAGAATAATAAATCCTGGAGGAGGATTTATTTATATTTATTTATTTATATATGTCTCTCATGGGAGATATGTTGTTAAGTGGAGAGAAGGGGTGTGAATGTGTGTGTGCACACCCCCAGCATGTATATTTGCATGAAGTGGGAGTTAGAAAAGTCCCAATCTCAAGAGGAGAAGGCTAAGAAGGGGGGATCTTGGGGCTCAGACTGGGAAGAGGGTATTGAGATGGGAGTGGGGGGTGGGGATAAAGCTTGGGAGGAGGTACCAAGAAGGGAGTAAGAATTGTTAAGTCGCCTGGAATGTCTCTTAGTCTACCCATATGCCAAGCCGTGTCCCTCCCCTCCTTCCAAATTCCTCTCCGGAGTCACCTCCAGTCTCATCTGTCTTACCGGAGTTATTCTACAGCGGTTCCTCCGAGGACTGCCTTCAGTGCACACATATTCTCTGAACATCTGTAGCTGATTATGCACAGACTTTAGCTGTTTAGATATGATTTGTGCTAATATGTGTACGAGGGTGTCCTGTTTCCTCTTCCTCACCCTCTTTTCCTCCCACTTCATAGGCTCCTTGAGGTCAGGGACAAGCCTCCTTTTTCGCTCAAATGTTATAGCACTTAATATGTTCTCGACACTTAATGGCAACTTAATAAATACTGATGACCGATTTTTCTTACAGGGTTAAGTATGACATTAACCCTGGTTGTATGATTATGGTTATTTTTGGAGATTCTAAATGACTCACTTTAATAATAAAATACCTTGAGAAACCCCAAATTAAAAGCTTTGGACAGATGCAAAATCACATCCCAGATACTGTGGAGCTGTGCCTGCAAATCCTGGAGACATCAGTCAGACCCTGCATCTGAGCCTCTTGGACAGTAGTTCCTGACCACACCCCATCCCAGTTCCCTCCTCTCAGTCAGAGCCCCTACAACCTTCCTTAGCTTTCTTTTCTCTGGCTCAGGACTTCTAAAAACTGTTTTCACTTGATTGGTGGGTGTTTTGAAAGCAATCCCACCTAAGGAGGGTCCCAGGCAAACAGCCAGGGCCGTGGTTGCAGTACCCACAACCTCCGCACAGCCCTTCCTTGCCACATTCTGAGAAACATGAGGAGCGCTCCAGCCACATGACCCCTCAGCAGTTTTCAGATTTGGAGGATGACTTCAGGCCCAGGCAGCAAGGCTGATTTCAGAGTAACTTGTGCTTTCCGTGTGCATCCAGCCTGGGAGGATGCTCCCCGCTCCCCATGCCCCACCCGCACTTCCTTGGGCAGCATCAGATTTCCAATCAAGACAGGCCCAGCTCTCCTCTCCTGATGTATCCATGTCACCTATCATCTTACTCAACGGAAAGAGCAAAGGGGGTTGTTAGAAACTTTGGTTTGGCTTCTCCTGGCAGATGCTAGCGAAAGCAAACTCAAAGGCAACTTTCATCTCTTCTACTTTCTAGGTGTGTGTATAGGGGAAATGTTTGGATGGTTACAAGGAGGCCTGTGTCACCTCAACTCTCAGCTTTTGAGTTTTAGAAAACCACAAACAAAACTTGGGCAAGACTTTGTCCCATCTTGCTTTTCCCAGCTCTAAGCATGTTTCTGGTTGCAAATTCTATGATTCTCCAGTGCTTCAAGAAAACAGACACCAAGACTTATGTGCGTCCATGTATACCCCACCCCCCGCCACCACACACATACACACACACACTCCTTCACTCACCATCTGGAAGCTGGTGCAGCTGAGCCGGCAGGACACTGAAATAATTGTGAACCAGCGCTTCCTGGGCTGAGACACGGTCTCTCGGAAAGCCCTTCAGCATTTGGGAGGCCAGATCTTCCGCTTCGGGAGCCCTGCCTAGCCTGGAAAAGTGAGAGAGACACAGGATTTCTCCAGAGGCCTCATTTCTGAAAAGTCAAGGGGGAAAGAAGAATAGTAAAGAAAAGAAGGTGGCTAGAAAAATTTCAGATAGATAGAGTTTTCCTGGGACTAGTAAAGTTGATGGCAATGGAAAAATAACCCCCACACTGAAACTGTTACCTGTCCTGTGACTAAGATGAAGGCAAAACTTCAGCATTCCATCATTCAGGCCCCAGCCCACCCCCTCCACGATGGCTCTGGGTACCCTGTGTACATAAAAGACCTGAAAATTGTAATTATAGAAACAGAAATATATAATTAAGGATTCTTTCTTTGAGGGATACAGCAGCCCCTTGCAAGCAGAAAAGCCCAGTTGGAAATAGGCTCCAACGGTGGTGAGCACAGAATTCTGGAATGGGAGGAAGGAGAGAAGAGATCCTGGAAGGTGAAACTTGAGTGGGAAAAAAGGCTTGTTTACAGCATTTTTGAAGCTCAGCTCCCAGGGCTTTCTCGAAGAAGCTCTATTGGTTTCCCCTGAGATAGAGCATAAGCAAGAAAGATAATTAAATACCCAAATTACAGTAAGGACAAGTCCTCAAGTTGACCTTATGCTGAATTATAAATTTGGAGTAGAGCAAATCCATTAGTTGAGCAACTACTATGTAGGTGGTTGGATCTGGGAGATACAGGAATGCTCTCTTCTGGCAGCTTAATCCAGTAGAGGAATCAGACACTAATTAAATGGTCATACAGATGCATAAACACAACTGTGAAGAAGGTCCAGATACTTGACTTAGGAGGGGGTCAGGGAAGACTCTCCTGAGGAAGCAGCATTTGGGCTGAGAACTGAGGATCTGGGGCGGGGGAGGGGCAGGTGTTGCAGACCCCCAGCGTGAGACGGAGAAAAGTGATTTTAAAGAAAGAAAGAAAGAAAGGCCAGCTGGTGGGCCTGGGATAAAGAGAAGACGGGCTTGCTATGAAGCCATGGAGAGTGGCAGGGGCTGACCCTGCAAGCCCGGTGGGTCTTCATGCTTCCTATTTACTTACAAAGTCTGAAAGTCTTTGCTAATCTAGTGCCAATCATTCAAGTACACCCATCTCTAGAGGCCACAGACAGGTTTACAAGTGGAAAGCACAAGACAGAAAACTGCTGATTCTGAGAGGCAGTTAGCTGCAGAACTAATGCCTGACTTTCAGAACTAAGTTGCATTGCCATGCAACTCCTCAAATAAACAAAAACAGATGGGCTTTCTTAATGCTGAATGTACACACCAACCTGAAGTCATCAACAGATACCCTTTCCTCCCCAGGTACCATGATGCAGCGATGCTGGAAGCCCTGACCCTGACTTGGAATTTGCCTAATTTTTGCATAAGATTTGCATAAAAACTCAGGTATTTGATTCCCATGACATAAAGCTGTTTCTGCAACCAGAGAACTTTACTCTCAAACTCAAGAGTAATTGCTTCACAGACTTAAGGCAGAGAAGAAATTTTCAAACCCCCAGTCCTTGCAAATTTCCAGGCCAGTTAGGAGAGAAGGGAACCAGAGGTGGAGGCTGGTTTAAGAGATTGTAACCCAAAGGGCTGGCGGATATTTTCTCCATCACGGGTGCCCTGCCCAGGCACAGGTTTTCAGGTCAATGAAATAGGAGTCTGGAGTGGGTAAGCGGGTACAAATCAGTAGGACTCAGTATCAGTCTCAAAGGAGAATCAGGGGAAATCTTCTGAAAAAATTTTTAGCCAGTCCATTTTCACTATAGGATGGTGGAGTTGGATATGTGCTTAAACCAGGGCATCCGTCCTAATGTTAGTTCCCTTTCCATGACAAAACCCTTCTCAAAGCCAAGAGTTTTCTCATGTGATAATCTAGGCCAGTGCTGTCTAACAAAACTTCCGGTGATGATGAACTAAGTAGCTTCAGTCATGTCCAGCTCTTTGTGACTCCATGGACTGTAGCTTGCCAGGCTCCTCTGTCCATGGGATTCTCTAGGCAAGAATACTGGAGTGGGTTGCCATCCTTCTCCAGGGGATCTTCCTGACTCAGAGACCGAACCCACGTCTCTTGTGTCTCCTGCATTGGCAATCAAGTTCTCCTATTGCCAGTGCCACCTGCTCCATGATGATGGAAATAGTCTATTTTTGCCCCATCTCATATGGTAACCACTACTCACATGTACCTAGTGAGCCCTTCAAATGTGGCTAGTGCAACTGAGCAACTCATTTTGTTTTTTTGAATTGAAGTACAACTGATTTACAATTGCACTTGTTTCAGGTGTATAGCATTGTGATTCAGTTTGGGGGGTTTTCTTTTGAAGATTTTACTCCATTCTAGTTTATTACAGGATATTGGATATAATTTCTCATGCTATACAATCAATCTGTAGAGTAACTCAATTTTTTATCTAATTTTAAATAATTTAAATTGAAATAGTCACATGTGGTTAGTGGTTATGGTATGAGATAGCACATCTCTAGACATTACTCCTTACTTTGAGAATCTGAGCAAAGACAGTCTGAGCTAAGGCAGCTGGGCTAAGGCAGAGGTGTTGCGTACGTTCAGAAAAGCCAGAGGGATATTGGGCCAATCCAAGTCCCACTCAGCCTGGAAGGAAGGGCTGGTAGGGTAACTGCGGGGGGCTTGCAGCGATGTTCCTGCCATGTGACGGTTCCAAGAGCAGCAGCATAGAGTAGTAAGATGGTGTGCAGGTTTGGAGCTACCATTATTTTGGAAGCCAGTGGTGAAATGGAAGAAAGCCACAGGACAGCACTAAAGTCCAGATTTCCCTAGCTAGGGGTTGGGGAGCCTGACTATGCTAGCAAGAGAAAGTTTGCGCTTCTTGGATGAAATAATAAACAGCAGTTCCCTGGAACCTGTCTCCAAACAGGAGAGTTTCAGGTGATATAGCGTGTTTGAAAATAAGAGTGGAGCGCGGGGATACCCTGGGGAGAATCGTCCCTCCCAAAAAAAGATCCTTTGCTAGTCCACAGTTCTGTGTTCCGACCTATTTTACTCTTTGTGCTCTGATATTCACTCTCTATGAGGCTTTTTTAAAGCACATGAACAGTAACTATGAAAAAAAAAAATCAAACAAACTTTGGCTGGGTTAAACCCTACCACATTTTCAGGGAAGAACAGCGTTCAAACGTTCAGTTGGGATGTCTTTCCCTTCTCCCCACCTGCGAGAGTGTGTTTTTCTTTGACATTTGAGCTCCTTTCCCCTGTCTCTGATGTTTTCCTCACTGCCCTTTTTGCCTCCTCACTGAAGCAAAAAGAACAGAGCCTTGGCTAATTACTCTCAGATCAAATAATACTGGTTATTGTAATTGGTCATTGTCCGAAAACACTGAGTTCTTCTTAGCCCTGAGGTTGCCTGGCACAGCTTAGTTAGCTAACTATTCCGGGAATGTCTCTATTATCTGTTTTACTTTGCAAAAGAAACTAGGGATTTGTTGAAAGCTGGTAATAAAAGTCTGCCCTGGTCTGAGCTGAGACTGCGTAGAGAGGGCCTGGGAAAGCATGACCTCCATGAATCACGTTGCCCCCCTCTTCCAATAGCCACTCAATGATGTTATTTGGTTTCTCTGTGTCGAAGAATAATAAACCCACGAGGTTTTCTTACAGGCCAACACTCCCTCGTTCTCAGGGCCTCGGGCATGGTTGAGGGGCACAAAACAATTTTAATGACCAAACTCACTGAAAGTAAAATGGCTCATAGAGAAAAACTAACAGACTCACAGGTGGCTGCCTCTTCAAGAGGCATCTTCATGGGGTTTGGGCCCCCAGATCAAGGTGCTCAGGGGCTGAGTGTTCAGTGGACTGAGGCTGAGTGAAATGTCCCTTCAGCCCTGCTGAAAGGTAAGCTTTCCAAGGCGGTTCTTACCTGTTGAAGACATTCTGAAGGCTCTGAGGCTTAGGCAGCGGGAACCATTCTGAAAAACATACACGGACATGTTAAAAGACAAAAACAATCCTAAAATCCTGTTGCCAAAAATACTATTAAAATTCTAAACGCTCCTCTTGGCTTTGGGTAAGACAGAATCCAGTCATCAGATGGGCAAACTAAATGACATTAAAGGCTTGTCTCCCTCTGAAATTTTATGATTCTGTGGATGGTCACTATTCTGGGTTGAATTGTGTCCTTCTCCCAAATTCATATGCCCAAGTCCTAGCCCCAAATACCTCAGAATTGGGCTTTATTTTGACATAGGATTGTTATAGATATAATTAATTAAGATGAGGTCATTAGAGTGGGCTTTAATTCAATATGACCGGGGTCCAAATAAAAAGGGAAGCTTTGGATACAGACATGGACATGTATGGAGGAAGACAAAGACAATATGAAGAGACAGAAGGAGACAGCTATTTACAAGCCAAGAAGAGAGGCCTGAACAAATCCTTTTGTCAGAGCCTCGAAGGAAGGAATCCTGACAACACCTCAGCTTCATATCTAGCCTCCAGAGTGTGAGACAATACATTTCCATGGCTTAAGCCACTCAGTTTGTGGCACTTCGTTATGGCATTCCTAGCAAACTAAACTAATACAGTCACAATACTCGACATCTGGTGTGTGAACACGTGTGAGTGCTGGGAGAACACACAGGTAATCGTGAGAAACTTCCCCACTCTTACCAAGCTTATAATTCATTTGAGAAAACAAAAGTGCTCCCCTCCAAGAAAATTCATGTGACAAGTGAGGCGGCAAAGTCTCAAAGACTCAAAAACGGTAAAAAGGAATGGGACTAATTTTATATGTCACGTACAGTATACTTCACGCACAGAAGTGAATCCTGGCTTGAATAATCCAACATGGATGATAATAAGATTTTTAATTTTCATTGGAGCACTCCTTACTACATTTACATGTGGACGCATGGTTTTCTTTTTTTTTTTTAATATTGACACTCTTTAATCCAAAATGAAATCTGTAAAAGGAGATGATTTTGTATTCATTCAAGAAATACTATTAAATGCTTACTCTGTGTAAAGTGATAAAAGGGGCTGCAATGACACAAGCTGGGGCTGCTTCAATCCTATTTCTGACTCCAAATTGAGAAAAGAGTATTTCAACTCTCATCCACAATTATATCTTTGCTTTATACTTTCCTTGGGTCTGAAATGTAATCATTTTGGTTTTAAAAGTTTTCTTCTTCCAACTCTTATAGGATTGGGATACACCAAGACTGTTTATTCAAAAAAGAATCTAATGTAGCGGGCAAAAAATGGTTTTGATAATACCAACCTATTGGTGTCTGTAAGTGTACAGAAAAGAACCCAGGAAGACCACTCACCTGATTGTGATAATGGTTATGGGGGCTTACCCTATTCACTTCTATGCTTATTTTCTTACATTTATTTTCAAACAAAAATTACATATTACTGTGTAACTTCAAAAGGAAGTTCAATTAAAGATGGACTTTATGGTGTTAAGAGTTGGGGAGTGAAAGGCATGATCAAAGAACATGATTTAAGCTGAGTTTTCAAGATCAGATACAATCAAATGTGAGCCACTTGGGAGATTGAGCTTGACCTCTGTGCACTGCCATGTGTGAAACAGATCACTAGTGGGAAGCTGCAGTATAGCACAGGAACTCGGCTCAGTGCTCTGTGCTGACCTAGAGGGGTGGAGTGGGGGGCTGGGGCTAGGAGGGAGGTCCAAAATGGAGATCTATGCATACAAATAGCTGATTCAGTTCATTGTACAGTGGAGACTTAACACAACATTATAAAGCAAGGATACCTTCCCCACTCAAAGAAAAGTGAGCCACTGTGCTGTCATTTTACAGTCCCAGGTGGGCACTAAGGGAAGTCCTTGTCTAAACTGGTTATTTACTTTCTCTCGGGTGATTGTGCCCAAATTCAAATAACCAGTAAAGATCAGAATACCTGGCATTCATTCAGAACGTTCATTTCCAAACCACTTTCTGCTGCCTATTGATAGTTTTCCCTGGCCAAACAAAATTAAAATATGTCCTCACCAGTCATATCTCAATTTCCAATCAGTGTAGTGAAATCCAGTTCAAAGCTTTCCCATGTTGTATTTATCCCTTAGATGAGCCCTAGGTGCTGGGGTTTGGGTATTTAGTTTTTTAATACAATTGCTGGCTTTAGTATTCTTGTTGAGCATGGGTTTGAAACTGCTGCTTCAGGTTCATGGAGACCTTAAGCAAGACATTTTCACTATGGCCAGCCTGTTTCTGTACCTCAAGTTGGAAGTCATAGTCACCTCACAAGGACAAAGTGATTTGTTGAATTTATGGATATATTAAGATAATGAATGGAATGTGCTGGCCTCAGCATTAAACAAAATAAATCCTCTTGGCTTTTCCTTCTTTCTCTTCCTTTGAAAAGCGATGGGAAATGTAAACTGTATGTAGTTGGGACTCTGACTTGTGTTTTGAATCCACACTAATGCCACAAGATCAAACCAGTCAATTCTAAAGGAGATCGACCCTGAATATTTGTTGGAAGGACTGAGGCTAAAGCTGAAGTTCTAATAATTTGGCCACCTGAGGTGAAGAAGAGCCGACTCATTGGGAAAGACCCTGATGCTGGAAACGACTGAGGGCAGAAAGAGAGGGGGACGACAGAGGATGAGATGGTTGGATAGATCATTGACTCAATGGACATGAATTTGAGCAAACTCCGGGAGATGGTGAAGGACAGGAAGCCTGGCCTGCTGCAGTCCATGAGGTTGCAAAGAGTTGGACACAACTTGGTGACCGAGCAACAACACGCCACTTAACCAGCTGTGTGACTTGAGGGTGTTGCTCACTGGGTCTCAGTTTTCCCATCTGCAGAAAGGAGACAATTAGAGCTCCTACTGCATGGGGTTATTGTGAGAATTAGAACAGTGAGTGTAGTGTAAGTATTTCCTTACCCTTTGCTGCTTTTCTTTCTGCCTCTTTCTCTCATGTGGCATATCACATCTTTCTCTTTCCTCCCAGGTATCTCTGCCTTATTGTTCTCCTTGGAAACCCATAACTTGCTGTTTCAGTCTACTGAAATTCTAATGTGTTCCGAGCTTGAGTTCTTACAAGCCTGGCTTAATTTCTGAGTCTTTGGTGTGGGCCGGAGGTGTGTGCCTTAGCTTTGTGGTGTAGCAACATGAACACAGCCTGGGCTCACACATCTCCTTTCTGCCACTTCTGAGCTCTGGGATTTGGGGGAAATTACTCCACCTCTACAGTTAAGTGACTCAGAAGTTTCTCATCTGTAAAGTTGGAACCCTTTTCCAGTTGCCTGGGAGGATAAGACAAGATTAAGCACTTGGCCTGTAGTAGGTGTTCAATCAACGTCAGTCTTATTTCTTTTACTTTTTCTCCTTGGTTCTACCTTTCATTTTGAAGAGACACCTAGTCTCACACAGTGGTCCTCAAGCCAAGCAGCACACTAGCATCACCTGGGAGAGTTTTTAACCAAAAGGAAGCCTCAGCTTCACCCCACAGAGCCTGCGTCAATGAGCCTGGGGAGGCCCACATCGGTCCATTATTGTGTTATGATGATATTTAATGGGGTCTTCCCAGGTGGCGCTAGTGATAAGAACCCACCTGCAATGTGGGAGACATAAGAGACACAGGTTCAATTCCTGGGTTGGAAAGATTCCTTGGAGGAGGGCATGGCAACCCATTCCAGTACTCTTGCCTGGAGAATCCCATGGACAGAGGAGCCTGGTGGTCTACAGTGCATGGGGTCACAAAATGTTGGACACAACTGAAGTGACTTAGCACACACAAATGCACAATGTTTAATGACCTCCAGATGTTTATAGAGTAGCACTAAATGAAGGAGAGGACACTGGTCTAGTAAGGAGGGCAGGGTGGACCACTCACCAGCAACTCCCACACACTTCTCTGAGGCCCATTTCCTTACATGGGCTTGTGAAAATTCAACTAATCAATGGACATAAAAATTACCGAACATCATGTCTGATGCCTACTTCACATGTTTTTCAAGGATGTGAAAAAGGAAGCATTATGAGAGAAAAATCAGCCCCTAAAAAGTAGAGGATGACTTGTAGGAGTGGCCCCAGGAGGCCATGACACAACATTGAACTTAAAGTTCTGTGTCTTGTGTAGACTGGGCTTGACTCTCTCCCCACATCTCTTCTGTAGCTACGTGAGCCCATAAAGAGGGGCTGAGGCGTCCAGGGTCAGCCAGGTTGCTGTTATAAAGGCAAGCCTTGTGCCTGTCTGTGGCCAGCCCTCCACGCTTATGCAGATAATTTGCTGCTGAGTGACCTTGCCTTGCCCCCATTGATTTTTCCCAGTAGTTAAACTGCAAGCGATCAATGAGAGAGTGATCCGCAAACAGTCATTTTCAGTTCAGTTCAGTCGCTCAGTCATGTCCGACTCTGCGACCCCATGAACCGCAGCATGCCAGGCCTCCCTGCCCATCACCAACTCCCGGAGTTTACCCAAGCTCATGTCCATTGAGTTGGTGATGTTATCAAACCATCTCATCCTCTGTCATCCCCTTCTTCTCCTGCCCTCAATCTTTCCCAGCATCAGGGTCTTTTCCAATGAGTCAGCTCTTCACATTAGGTGGCCAAATTATTGGAGTTTCAGCTTCAACATCAATCCTTCCAATGAACACCTGGACTGATTTCCTTTAGGATGGACTGGTTAGATCTCTTTGCAGTCCAAGGGACTCTCAAGAGTCTTCTCCAACACCACCGCTCAAAAGCATCAATTCTTTGGCACTCAGCTTTCTTTATAGTCCAACTCTCATATCCGTACATGACTACTGGAAAACAGTCATTTTATCCAATGCCATTTCAAGACAAGTCTGTTTCTCTGGTTTCAATAACCTCTCAAATCATACATCTGTAGGTAGCTTATTATCCTTTTCCTTCCAAAGATGATGGTAAATCATTAGACCATATTCTTCTCCATCTCCCTGGTGACTCAGAGGTAAAGCCTCTACCTACAATGTGGGAGACCCAGGTTTGATCCCTGGGTCATGAAGATTCCCTGGAGAAGGAAATGGCAACCCACTCTAGTACTCTTGCTTGGAAAATTCCATGGGCTACAATCCATGGGGTCACAAAGAGTCGGACACGGCTGAATGACTTCACTTTCACTTTTCTTTCCTCCATCTCCTCCTTCTGCAGTTCTCTTTAAAGGAGTTCTCCTTTGAGTTCAATTGGAATTTGAGGCAGGAGGAGCAAAGTACATTGCAAGAGGCAAGTTTGAAAGTTGAATATTTTCTTTAAGAAGATAAACAAAATTGACAAACCACTAGCCAGACTCATCAAGAAAAAAAGGGAGAAAAATCAAATCAACAAAATTAGAAATTAAAAAGGAGAGGTTACAACAGACAATGCAGAAATACAAATGATCATAGGAGAATATTATGAGCAACCATATGCTAATAAAATAGACAACCTAGAGGAAATGGATAGATTCTTAGAAAAGTTCAACCTTCTAAGACTGAACCAGGAAGAAACAGAAATTATGAACAAGCCAATTACAAAGTCAAAACTGTGATCAAAAATCTCCCAAAAAACAAAAACCCAGGGCCAGATGGCTTCAGAATTCATAGGGGAATTCTATGAAACATTTTTCTGAAATTCTTCTAAGAAATTGCACAGGAAGAAACACTTCCAAACACATTCTACACCACAATCACCCAGATTCTGGCCACAGTCACCCAGATACCAAAAGCAGGCAAAGACAACAAAAAAGTAAGTTATAGGCCAATATCACTGATAAACATAGATGCAAAAATCCTCAACAAAATTCTAGCAAACAGAATTCAACAACATGTTAAAAAGCTCATACACCATGATCAAGCTGGGTTTATTCCAGGGATGCAAGAATTCTTCAGTATATGCAAATCAATCAATGTGATACAGCATATTAACAAATTGAAAGATAAAAACCATATGATCATCTCAATACATGCAGAAAAAGCCTTCAATAAAATTCAGCACCCAATTATGATTAAAACATTTCAAAAAATGGGCATAGATGGAACCTACCTCAACAGAGTAAAGGCCAGATATGATAAACCCACAGCAAACATTATTCTCAATGGTGAAAAACTAAAAGCATTCCCTCTAAGATCAGGGACAAGACAAGGATGTCCACTCTCACCACTATTATTCAACATAGTTTTGGAAGTCCTAGCTATGACAATTAGAAGAAAAAGAAATAAAAGGAATCCAGATCAGAAAAGAAGTAAACTCTTACTGTTTGCAGATGACATGATACCATACATAGAAAACCCTGAAGAAACTATCATGAAATTACTAGAGCTAATCAGTGAAATCAGCAGTCATGGGATACAAGGTCAATACACAGAAATCACTTGCACACCTATATACTAACAATGAAAAATCAGAAAGAGAAATTAAGGAATCAATCCCATTCACCACTGCAACAACAACAAATATCTAGGAAAAAAATCTACCTAAGGAGAAAAAAGAACTACATACAAAAAATTATAAGACACTGGTGAAAGAAATCAAAGTTGACATAAACTGATGGAGAAATATTCCATGTTCCTGGGTAGGAAGAATCAATATTGTGAAAATGACTATACTACCAAATGCAATCCACAGAGTCAATGTGATTCCTATCAAATTACCAATGGCATTTTTCACAGAACTAGAACAAAAAATTTCACCATTCATATTGAAGCACAAAAGATTCCAAGTAGCCAAAGCAGTCTTGAGAAAGAAGAATGGAGCTGGAGGAATCAACCTTCCTGACTTCAGACTATACTACAAAGCTATAGTCATCAAGACAGTATGGTACTGGCATAAAAACAGAAATACAGACCAATGGAAGAAGACAGAGAACCCAGAGATAAACCCATGCACCTATGGGTACCTTATTTTTGACAAAGGAAGCAAGAATATACATTGGGGCAAAGATACACTTTTCAATAAGTGTGCTGGGAAAACTGGACAGCTACATGCAAAAGAATGAAATTAGAACACTTCTTAATGCCATACTCAAAGATAAACTCAAAATGGATTAAAGACCTAAATGTAAGCCCAGAAACTATAAAACTCATAGAAAACATAAGCGGAACACTCAATGACATAAATCAAAGCAAGATCTTCTATGACCCACCTCCTAGACTAATGAAAATAAAACAAAAATAAATAAGTGGGACCTAATTAAACGTAAAAGCTTTTGCACAGCAAAGGAAACTATAGACAAGGTGAAAATACAACCCTTAGAATGGGAGAAAATAACAGCAAAGGAAACAACTGACAAATAATTAATTTCCAAAATATACAAGCTCATACAATTCAATATCAGTAAAACAAACAATTCAATCAAAAAGTGGGAAAAACACCTAAACAGACTTTTCTCCAAAGAAGACATACAGATGGATAACAAATAAATGAAAAGATGCTTAACATCACTTATTATTAAAGAAATGAAAATCAAAACTATAATGAGATATCACTTCACCCCTGTCAGAATGGCCATCATCAAAAAGTCTACAAACAATAAATGCTAGAGACAGTGGAGAAAAGGGAACACTCTTGCATTGCTGGTGGGAATGTAAATTGATACAGCCACTATGGAAGACAGTGTGGAAATTCCTTGAAAAACTAGGAATAAAACTACCATATTACCCAGCCATCCCACTCCTAGGCATATACCCTGAGGAAACCAAAATTGAAAAAGACACATGTAACTCAATGTTCATTGCAGCACTATTTACAACAGCTAGAACATGGAAGCAACTTGGATGTCCATCAATAGACGAATGGATAAAGAAGCTGTGGTGCATATATATGCAATGGAATATTACTCAACCATAAAAATGAACGCAGTCAGTTGTAATGAGTCAGTTCTAATGAGGTGGACAAACCTAGAGCCTATTATACAGATTGAAGTAAGTCAGAAAGAGAAATATAAATATCGTATACTGATGTATATATATGGAATCTAAGAAGATGGTACTGATGAATTTATTAGCAGGGTAGCAATGGAGAAATAGACAAAGAGAACAGACCTATGGATGGGGGAGGGGGACGAGGGGAAGGGGAGGAGGGAGAGAGTGAGATATAGGGAGAGAGTAACATGGAAACTTACAAACCATATGTAAAATAGATAGCCAATAGGAATTTGTTGTATGATTCAGGGAACTCAAACAGGGGCTCTGTGACAATCTAGAGGGGTGGGATGGGGAGAGAGATGGGAAGGAGGTTCCAGAGGGAGGGGACATGGGTGTACCTATGGCTGATTCTTATTGATGTTTGACAGAAAACAACAAAATTCTGTAAAGTAATTATCCTTCAATTAAAAAGTAAAGTGGCAAATAAATAAAAAAAAGCTGAACATTTTAATTTCCCAACTGAATGGAGTAAAAGTAAAATGAGGGCCCAACTGTTGCTACCACAGTAAAATAATGCATTTTTCATAAACCTTTAAGAAAGCTCATTTCACAAGTGATTCAAGTCAATAGAGGTTTGTTGGTTGGTTGATAAAATATCACCATGACCATTTGGAGCCTTAGCTCAAAGTGAAACATTTTCTAGTTACTATAGTCTTAGCACAATTACCCTACGCTTATCTTACAGCCCGGTCTACTGATCTACACCTCTGGAATTTCCCGAACCCAGTGCATTCTTAAGATACCATATATTTAGATAGTTGATAATGCTGTTAGCCTTATTTTGGTATCTCCAGCAGGAACTTTAAAGTGGCTTTGCAAAAAGTCTGTAGCTCTTCTGTTTCACCCTCAGCCTCAGCCCATATACACACACTCACACCCTCCCAACTGCTCGCCCTCCTTTCTCAGGTGGCTGGCTTAGAAATTGCCTTAGTCTTTTGCTCAAGACGTCTGAGTTTGGCTTTGCATTACCAGGCTCTCAATTCCTGTTTGAGAATCATTGGGATACCAAAAGTCAGTGCTCTCATGCAGGGCGCTACTTGGCACTTCAATTTGCATTGGAGGCTTACCACTATTCTAGAGAGAGAGAGTGAAAGTCGTTCAGTTGTGTCTGACTCTTTGCGACCCATGGACTGTCAGGGGTCATCTGACAGGTTCCTCTGTCCATGGAATTCTCCAGGCCAGAATACTGGAGTGGGTAGCCATTTCCTTTTCCAGGGGATCGTCTCAACACAGGGATCAGACCCAGGTCTCTAGCATTGGGGGTGGATTCTTTACTGTCTGAGCCACCAGGGAAGCCCTACCCACCATTCTAACCATGCATCAAAACTTTTTGTGGATTCTCTAAGAAAGTATTCCATCCTCAGAAGCCTGTTCCTAAGGTAATGGTCTATATAGCAGAAGGGGAAGCTAGGCTTTGCTCCCGGTGCGTGGATGGAGAGGGTGGAGGTGACAGAAGGTGTCAGGAGTCTCTTCTCTCCTGGAGGCAGTGCTCTGTTTAATGTCTGTCCACCTTCAAAATCGATGTTTGAGCTATAGCTTGATCATGCCATTCAGTGTTTATGGTATTTAATGATTCATCATTTGGCAACATGTATCATTTCCCCTGTAGTCTCTACAAACGTTTACGGGCCCCCACATGCAGCTGTTGTGTTCAGTGCTGGAAATGCACAGACATGGTAGTTGGTGCTCCCCTCTAATTTATGATTTTCATGGGATCATGGTCTTTGCCAGCCCCTCTGGCTCTTCTTTCTCAGCTTTCAAAGAACCCATCCCCTCTACCAGATCCTTCAGTATTGGTTCCCATGAATTCCATTGTAGTCTTTCTCTACACACTCTCCCTTGGGCAACTAAATTCACACCTGGAGTTTTAAATACCACTTTAAGCCGATGACTTCCAATTTTGTATTTCTATATTAGACCTCTATAATCACAGGCTTCTATTTCTTTCTTTCTTTTTTTTTTTTTTTTGCTATGCTGAGTGGCTTGTGGGAAACTTAGCTCCCCTATCAGGGATAGAACCCGGGCCCTAAGCAGTCAGAACATGGAGTCCTTAACACTGGGTCACCAGGGAGGTCCCCACAGGCTTGTCTTTCTATTATAATAGCTTTTTAGATATCCCCACTTGGTGGTCTCACAGATAGCTTAAACTCAAAATGTTCAAACCTTATACTCATTACGTTCTCCACAATCTGTTCCTTCCCCACTTTATTTCCTGTGCCAGTAAATGGCACTATCCTTCTCTCACCCACTGGATTTCAGTTTCTCTTTCACAGGTCAAATCCAGTCAGCTACAATCTCGCCTTGACTGTACCTCCTTCTTGATTTTTAGATTTGTCCCAACATTCCTCATCCATTGCCACTGCTTTGGTTGAGACTTCCTACTTATCTTCTAGAATCTAGAGCATTGCCATACTGACTACCACCAATTTAATTCTACATATAGCCTTCCAAGCAATTTTTTCTAAAATTTAAATCCTGCCGTATCTCTTCCCTACGAACAACCATCCAATGCCTTCTCTTTGCTTATTAGTCAAATCTAATCCTTAGGATGTTTACAAATAATTTTCCAGTCTGGTTGCTGTCTACCCTTCCAGGTTAATCTCCAGCAATTGTTGTTTTAGTCACTAAGTTGTGTCTGATTCTTGTGACCTCATGAACTGTAGCCCCGCCAGGCTCCTCTGTCCGTGGGATTTCCAAGGTAAGAATACCAGAGTGGGTTGCCATTTCCTTCTCCAGGGGATCTTCCCAACCCAGGGATCAAACCTGTCTCCTGAATTAGCAAGTGGATTATTTACCAATGAGCCACCTGGGAAGCTCCAATCTCTAGCAGTAGTTGCCACAAAACCAACATTCTAGCTTCCCTGAGCAATTCACCTACTTTTATATTAAGTAAACCTGCTTCCCTACTCCTCTGTTGAGTTCCTTTGTCTGGAATGTCCTTCCCCTCTTGCTCACGTAGAGAAAGCCCACTTCATGATTCCTGAAACCCAGTGCATGTCTCTTTCTCCCAAACAGTCCCTAGATTCCCCAGACAACCAAGGCATTTTTTCCTAGTGTTCCTAGAGGTCCTCAGGGGACCCTGTTATAGTAATAGTTGCCACATTGTATTATTTATTTGTTTCTCCCTCTAGACTGTATGCCTTGAAGGCAGGTATCAATGTCTTATTTATTTCTGAATCCTAGTCCCAGCATCTAGCATTCAATAAATATTTGTTGAACAAATGAAAAATCGATGCTTGGGTAAAAAAATAAAAAGTGAGATAAATTTACTAAACCTTATTTTTAAAATGTAAAAGTAATTCAAGACAGCCCACTTGTGATTCCCACTGTATATCTTACAGAGATCCATAATGCCAGGCACTGGCTATGGGGCTGGGGAAGGAGCCTGTTTTGAACCAGATCCAAGATACTTATGACCTTAAGGCTTTCTTCTTGAACTGGGAAGAAACACAGCAGGATGTTGCTTGGAAAAAAATTCTTTTTAACCTGCTTTCTTTCATTTGCAATTTTTCATAGTCTTAATTACTCTGAGATCATCCAGTTCCCCCAATAAAAACTAATTATTGAAATAAAATAAATTAAAGATGAGAAAACTAAAAATAAATGTAGAGACTATTAATGAAGATCAAAGTGGGCCATGTATATAAACGAATTTCACTGCCTTATTTGGGGGACAGGTTAATAAAGATGTTAATTGTAACTCCCAGGAGCTTTTGCCATACTCCAGAAGCGTGACAGCGATGAGCCTGATGGTGATTCAGACTCTGTGAACAACGTGGATTCGTTAGCTGCAGTGAGGGGTGGAGGGGTTGCCTCCTGGGGTCCCAGGGCAAGGGTTCCACTCATATTGCACTCCAGAAACCTATTGCCAAGCTCACAGATTCTAAAAGCAAATCTGGGTTAAAGGACATAATCATTTGAAAATGAACATGGAAAAATGTTATTGGCTAATGTCAGCCTAGGGCATTGCTTTATTACCAAATTATATTTGTCCTTGGAAGTTATATTTGCTTATGGAATCACCTATGAGCACCAACTTGGAGTCCAACAGATTGGATATTCTGGGTCACCCTGGCCAGGTAACCCTGGGCAAGTCACATACCTCCCCAAGCCTCAGCTCTCTCATCTGTAAAGTAGAAATGATAGCACTGCCCCATCTGATAGGGCCGTAGTGAAGCCAAGTAGAATTATGTATGTAAAGTGCCTTGTTGCTCAGTTGCTCAGTCATGTCCAGCTCTTTGTGATCTTATGGACTACAGCACACCAGGCTTCCCTGTCCTTCACCATTTCCCAGAGCTTGCTCAAACTCATGTCCATCGAGTCAGTGATGCCATCCAACCATCTCATCCTCTGTTGTCTCCTTCTCCTCCTGCCTTCAATCTTTCCCAGCATCAGGGTATTTTCCAAGGAGTTAGCTCTTCACATCATGTGGCCAAAGTACTGGAGCTTCAGCTTCAACATCAGTCCTTCCAATGAACATTTAGTGTTGATTTCTTTTAGGATGGACTGGTTGTATCTCCTTGTAGTCCAAGGGACTCACAAGAGTCTTCTCCAACATCACAGTTCAAAAGCATCAATTCTTTAATGCTCAACCTTTTTTATGGTCCAACTCTCACATCCATACATGACTACTGGAAAAACCATAGCTTTGACTAGACAGACCTTTGTTGGCAAAGTGATGTCTCTGCTTTTTAATATGTTGTCTAGATTTGTCATAGCTTTTCTTCCAAGGAGCAAGTGCCTTTTAATTTCATGGCTGCAGTCACCATCTGCAGTGATTTTGGAGCCCAAGAAAATAAAATCTGTCACTGTTTCTGTTGTTTCCCCATCTATATGCCATGAAGTGATGGAACCAGATGCTGTGACTTTTGTTTTTTGAATGTCGAGTTTTCAGCCAGCTTTTTCACTCTCCTCTTTCACTTTCATCAAGAGGCTCTTTAGTTCCTCTTCACTTTCTGCCATGAGGGTGGTGTCATCTGCATATCTGCATATTTCTCCTGGCAGTCTTGATTCCATCTTGTGCTCATTTTGCATGATGTACTCTGTATATAAGTTAAATAAGCAGGGTGACAATATACAGCCTTGATGCACTCTTTTCCCAATTTGGAACCAGTCTGTTGTTCCATGTCCGGTTCTGATTGTTGCTTCTTGACCTGCATACAGGTTTCTCAGGAGGAATGAAAAGGCTAAGCCAAAGTAGAAACAATGCCCAGCTGTGGATGTGTCTTGTGGTAAAAGTAAAGTCTGATGCGGTAAAAGAACAATACTACATAGGAACCTGAAATGTTAGGTCCATGTACCATGGTAAATTGGAAGGGGTCAAACAGGAGATGGCAAGAGTGAACAGATGACCATTCTATCTACTACTATGGACAAGAATCCTGTAGAAGAAATGGAGTAGCCCTCATGGTCAACAAAAGAGTCCAAAATGCAATACTTGGGTGTAATCTCAAAAATGACAGAATGATCTTGGGTCTTTTCCAAGGCAAATCATTCAATATTACAGTAAAGTGCCTAACTCATACTAACTTATACTGTCTGCTGGGGTCCATTCTGGTCAGAGAAGCACAGTTTTACACCTGAGTAAAGAGAAGCTTTCTCTCAGGTCCACACAGAGGCATTTCCTAGGTTGGGAAATGGGTCAGTCCACTGCCAAACCTTGTTCTCCTTCTGCTAACCATGTTAGCAGATAAGCAACAGTTATTTTACCCAGCAAAAGGTGAATAGTAACTTACATGTACTTCCTTGATAAAGCAGGCAGAACAAGGATTATTAGTTCAGAGGATGCAGTTGGAACTGGAACCCAGGTTTCCTCACTTCTGGTTATTGATTTCATTTAATAGATATCTATTTACTCTTATGTGACAGTTACAGGGGCAAGTGTAAGATACTAGAATCACTGGAAGTGGTCAGGTTTGCATTGCAGAAACCTTTAGTGCTCTTTCCACTGTATCAAGATTTAGGTGAAACCAACAATGACAACAAGATTGCCGTCTGTGATGTAGCGGTCCTTACTGGACATCCACCAAGATAATAAGGGTCTCCAGGGGAAGAGCCCTGTGGCCACAGCATGGGCTGGCCTCTCACAGTGGTTCAGGATGAGGAGGAAAGAGCCTTCACCAGAAAGGACAGCTTTAACAGGTGCTCAGACTGACTCAGGTAGGTGTTGGAAAATTGCAGGTCAACTCTTACAGTGTGTGAATTCAGGCTGTGTTTAAGCCCAAGCAAGCAAAAATCAAATCAGTTCTGGCCTAGGAGGTGTGCCTGACATGTAGAAGGAAGTCCAGAACTCTAAGGGAGCTAAACAGAAAGAAGGGGCTTCTTAGGTGGCACTAGTGGTAAAGAACCCACTTCCCAACGCAGGAGACATAAGAGATGTGGGTTCGATCCCTGGGTTGGGAAGATCCCCTGGAGGAGGAAATGGCAACCCACTCCGGTATTCTTGCCTGGAGAATCCTATGGACAAAAGAGCCTGGCCAGCTACAGTCCATGGGGTCACAGGGTTGGACACAACTGAGCAACTGAACACACATACAAACAGAAAGAAACAGGCATAGCATCATCTCTCACACACCTGTCATTGAGTCTAAACCCTGGCGCGTCACTGAGCAGCTGAATGAACTTCCACACTGTGCAAAAAAAAAAAAGGACGGGAACTACCTTTTAGTGGGCACTGCCTAAAAGTTAGGCATTGTGGATGTTAACTAAACTTATGGTGGTAATCATTTTGCAATATATACACATATCAAATCATTATGTTGGCTGCAAAATGAGACAGGGACATAACATAGTTAGTAGAAGGAGAACAAGGTTTGGCTTTGGATGGACCCATTTCCCAGCCTAGGAAATAATTCTGGGTGGACCTGGGAGAAAGCTGCTCTTTCCTCAGGTGTAAAACTGTGCTATTCTGACCAGCATGGACCCCAGCAGACAGTATGCTGTGCTATGCTGTGCTTAGCCTCTCTGTCTCTTTGCGACCTCATGGACTGTAGCCCACCAGGCTCCTTTGTTCATGGGGATTCTCCAGGCAAGAATACTGGAGCGGGTTGCCATGCTCTCCTCCAGGGAATCTTCCCAACCCAGGGGGAACATATTTTAAATCATAGGATCTTTCTCACTTTTACAGATTGCTGCTGCTAAGTCACTTCAGTCGTGTCCGACTCTGTGTGACCCCATAGACGGCAGCCCACCAGGCTCCTCCGTCCCTGGGATTCTCCAGGCAAGAACACTGGAGTGGGCTGCCATTTCCTTCTCCAATGCATGAAAGTAAAAAGTGAAAGTGAAGTCGCTCAGTCGTGTCCGACCCTCAGCGACCCCATGGATTGCAGCCTACCAGGCTCCTCCGTCCATGGGATTTTCCAGGCAGGAGTACTGGAGTGGGGTGCCATTGCCTTCTCCTTTTACACATTAGGGAACTGGAAAAGAATAACTTCCTCAAGCACCCCCAGAAGTTGCCAGATGGAGCGTGGACCTGCCACTCCTGGAACTGATGCTGATAATTAAAATCTCTCTTATCAGTATCCTTCCCCTTAGTTCAGCCCACTGAGCAACTCCCTTGTCTAACAGTTCACTGAATCGAGTGGATGCGATGCACACAGCTTAGGCTGTGTTCATAGCAAACACACAAAGACCTACTGAGCCTAAAGCATGGTAGCTTTTGGTCACCGCAACACGGACAAAGATCATTTTAAACTTTTAATCATCCTCTGTCCTGTAGCGGTGTCACATGAAGTGAAGTGCTCACGCTGGATTTCAGGTCAAAAGAAAACATTCCCAGGGTGGGGCTAGATGGCTGTTTTCATGTTGTCTGATGCCAGTATTCCGTCCATGTTATTTCTTGCTTCCACCTGGTGGTCAAAAACTGAAAAAGCAGACGTACTGAAAATAACTAGGTGTCAGCAGGATCCATTTGCCTATCGTTTATAGGACATCTGAATCTGGGTCCCTGCAGGACTTTTAGAACCGTTTTCCTGCCTTTTGATTTCTACCAAGTTCTTCCAGTGGAAAGTCTTTCCATGTGCGGCGTTCTTTCCTGGGGCTGAAAGAACCAGGATAATCCCGGATGCTTCCCTGTAGCTGAGCTCATGTCACAAATCAGGCATGATTTTCAGCAGATATTTCTTTAAAAGTTTGAAGGCCTCTGTGGATTCTATTCCCTTCTCAACAGGAACAGGCATCAAAGAGACAGGAATAAAATGCTTTGCACGCACATCAGGAACTAATTGCCAATTTGGCAAATGCATTGACTAATGTCATGCACTGTTATTTCTAAATCCTCTCCTGTCCTTGACCCCCAGTATCTAGATGTAAACTTGGAACCATTAGTGGAGAAGGATAAAGTCTTCTGGTGCCTCAAATGGAATTGAGAGGGATTTAAACTAGGCGCTTTTGAGCGTGGTGAAATGAACCCAGCAGTACATTAATGCTAGGATTTGAGCTCACACAGCGTGAGCGCTTTCAAAAACCGTGTTTAAGGAAGCAAACAGAGCCACGACAGACCCTTTCAGGGGAGCAAAAGGAGTTGGATGAAACAATCAATGACACATTAAAAAACCACAACTGGGCTGCAATCATGTGGGCAGGAAAAAAAAAGTTTTTCTTTATCACAGGATCTTTGCATCTAATGAGATGGTGACTGGACAAGGTCCAGAGGAGTAAGGCCTCGGTTTACTTTACCTAAGAAATGTCTAAATATTTAGTTGATTCTCTTAAAAGCCTTATGTGAGCCTCTAGCAAACTGGTCTTTAAGGTATGGTCTTATTGGCTCTATACTGCCATTGGCAGAGCTTTTTAAAGGGAATTTGGAAAAGTCAGAAGATATTACCACTGAAAGTACAAATGTTAACTTTTCTTTTTCTCTCAAAATTAACTCTTTTTAATGTCCTCCAAATATTTAATTTAGGACCAATACCTTGCCAGTCAATACTTTCTCTTAATTATTCCTGAAAGGTTCATCTGTTCCTCGCTGTTGTTATTTTAGTTGCTAAGTCATGTCCACACTTTTGCAACTCCATGGACTATAGCCCACCAGGCTCCTCTGTCCATGGGATTCTTCAGGCAAGAATATAGGAGTGGGTTGCCATTTCCTTCTCCAGGGGTCTTCCTGACCCAGGGATCTCTACCCCTTTCGTACATTTTATTTTTACCGGGTCCAGTTGGGCCCAATGTGCTTGAGGCTAAAAACAGGAGGGGTATTTTCTTGGGAGCCGGAGGGGAAGCTAAGAGGCCTGAGAAAGCTCTGTAAGAATGTCTATAGGGGTCCACCCTTTAAATTCACACTACTGTTGCATTGGCAGACTTCAGTCAAGCCCAATATCCAGTTTGCGTTAAGCTTCTGGGATCCTCTGTGTCAAAAACCCAGTGCATCCCAGACATGGCATCAATTGGGGCTTTAACCTTTTTAGACTTTCTCCAGCATGCCTTCTTTATCATTGCTTCCTGTGGACTCTTACTAAGGGTCACTGAACTTCTCCCCTCCCCCCCTGCAGGAGGCCGGCACAGACCCCTGTTCCCGCCAGTTTGATTAATGTGTCTTGGCTGATTGTGTGCAAGATGGCAGGCCTTTAGCAAGTGTGACCAGTTTATTGTTCAGCCAATCACAGGCGCCTCAGTTAGCATGTGAAAAGGGGGTGTGTTGCTGGGGAGGGTGAGTGTTCTGGCGGCTGAGTCAAAGGAGGAGCGTTTTGGGGGGTCACGGAGCAACACCCACTTCTTTGAGGGGATGTTACTATGCTCTACTAAACCTGTAAACCTCTTACTCAAAGCACTTTTTTCTTCCTCCCTCTTTTTTCAAGGAGATCTTTTTTTCCCATGGTGCAAGCAAGGCAAGACACTGGCTACTCTGCAGATGGAGTTCACGTTCCAGGGTTTTTAATATTTCACTTTTATATTTCTGTTAGAGAATGATCCTGCTGAGAGTCTGGGAATCCGTGCTCGTCAGAACCCCTTCACTGACACTTGGATATATTGCTCTGAAAGCTATCCCAGGAGAAAAGATTAAACAAAAAAAGCCTACTTTTCAAAGCCTACTTCTCAATCTGCCCACATCAAAATAAGACAACTGGCCCTTTGAAGTGGAAGACACGGAGTTCTCAGCCAGCTTGCTTAAAATGGGGGGTGGGGTGGGGGAGAGAAGGAAGGAAAGAAAGAAGGAAAGAAAGGCTAGGGTATAAAATTATATACCTCTCTTTCCTCGGCCAGATTTAATCTGGCAAGGGAGTCTGAATTGATGGTGAGAAAACTGACAACCTGCTTATCAGCACCCCAAGAAAAGAGGTAACTGGTCAGAGAAACCTGTCCAGCTGGGTCAGTACCAGGTGTTTTTTAAAAAACCTGTATAAACAGAAACTGTGTTGTTCATACATAGTCCGGACAAGGTCTGGAAAGGGCAGAGTGGATACAAATGGACACTGGATGGCTCTCTAGGCTCTGAGCTCTCCAGCTCCCTCAGAGTGATCGTACTGCTGAATTCAAAGCTTGAGGGCCTATGGAATGAAAAGGAAAGGAATGGAAATCTCATCAAGAACAGTGTTAACAGTTCTCTGTGATGTTTATCTGGCTCCCATCCCCTCTTCTGGTCCCTTAATCACTGGAGCTCAAGTGCCTGCAAGTAGCAGCAATGGCTTGGGGATGGAGGTAGGAGGGGTATAGCTTGAAGGGACTTCTTAATTCACATAAGGGGATGTTCTTGGAACACATATGTGGGTGGTTGTTTTAAAACATACTCCTTATGATTGAGCTATCAATAGTACTGACTGCACGCTCAGGATATGCTGGACTTCTAAGATTTATAAGCTCAGGTTTACACATCTTGGCTATGACTAAGGTTACAATTTGCTTCCCTCCATAAGCCTAGCCGGGCCCATGGTCTATACACTGTCCAAGCCCATGGAAGTAGGGTTTGCAAATGAACACCCTCTCATAAGCTGAGCTGGTGAAAGACTGTGGTTGAGTGACTACAAACCCAACCTCTTAGAGATCCAAGAATGTGCCAAATTCATCTATGCAGGCCAAGCATATAACACAATGCCTGGCAGATAGTAGGTGCTCAAAACTTTTTGACTTATTTGAATTAAATTGAATCCTTACTAGAAAAACAATGCAAAATATGAACCCTATTGATGTTGGGCCTGGAGAATTTTCTTCATAAATAAAAAATTGCATATTACTTTGAAATGACAGCAAAATGAAAAATGCAACATATTTCTCACTGGTTTATTGGAACCCAGTTATCTTATCTAGTACAGAATCTGGCAGGAAAGCATGTTGGACAAGTTCCTTTCATTATTGTTCTCACCAAGGATCACTGTTTATTGCTGGAATCAACCTGAAACCCAAATAGTTCAAGTTTGAGGGAATAGCATATGCTCACCGTGGCAGCTTTGTGTTGAGATCATTCCAATTATTTTCTACAACCCATCTGTGACCCTAAACTTCTGCCTGCACCTACTTTAGGAAGCTGAGGGGTCCCATTTTCACCTGGAGAGCAGAGTAGGTAGGGAGGGGTACAGGCAGGGTGGAAAAAGATGAGACCCAGTTCTCCTAGAAACTGAAGCACCTGGAGATAGGCTTTATTGTCAACTGGACCATCATCTCTATGAGAAGCCTGGTCTTTTTTCTCTCTATCTCAGACCAAATGGAAAAGGCATTATTCTAAGCCCTGAGGTGAGAGAGTGACATTTTTCTCAAGTGCTAATTAGAAATGGCAAACTATTTGTAATGATCCAAACCCCATCTAACAATGCATATAGATCATTCACAAAGCAACTGAAATGATTTTAGAGTTGGTCTTTAGCTGCTGTAGGTGTTCCATAATCTTAGTCAGTTCAAGATGACTGAACCCTATATACAGCTGTTTGAGTAAAAGTATTAGATGCTGGAGGAATAAAAGAAAATTAGCCTTCTATGTCTTTTGTTTTCCACTTTAATTGCCTTTTAAATTTTCTTACAATTTCTTACTCTCATAAAAACCCCCTCATACCAAAGTTAGTAATACAACAATTTAGGGAAATTCCATTTTTAGTTATGGGACAATGGAAGGATATAAAGACTGGAAAATCAAACTTGGGCCACATTCTCCCTAATTGTGTACATATCTGAAAGTGAAAGTGAAAGTCATTCAGTCATGTCTGACTTTTTGCAACCCCATGGACAATACAGTTCATGGAATTCTCCAGGCCAGAATACTGGAGTGGGTAGTCTTTACCTTCTCCAGGGGATCTTCCCAACCCAGGGATCAAACCCAGGTCTCCCACACTATATATATCTACCTCCCCTTTAATCCTGCCTGCGAGAGTCCAGCTCTGGTATGGCCATGATGTGGTCCTTTATCCTATAGCTCATTGCTTGCCTTCTCTCTTTTGTTTCAATGTCCTTGAAGTGACAACTAGGTAATCTGACCTCTCTGGCATGTCCTTGGGACCATTTCTCAAAAACATCTCCCTTGGAATACTTGCAACACTTCCAAATCCACCCCCAGGAGCCAGTCTTGGAGGGCCAAATATGGGACAGAAAATGACAAAGTGTTAGGTCTAGAGACAATGGATGAACTCTTGTATAATCTAGAGACATCTTACCTGGCCTGTCCTAGGCCCAGGGAGCCTCTGCTTCCCCTATAGCTTTCTTTTTATACTTTATGAAGTACAATAATCTAGCAAATAGACTCAATGATAGTCATTGGGCTCAAAAATGAGACCTTCTTTTGAGTTTTCCATTTAAACCATTGGGTGTTTGGAAATGGATGTGGAGTCCACAGTAATAGTCATTCCCAATTGTTATTCCACTTGTTACTTGTGTTTTACAGAGTTGGAAAACTGATCTAACCTCAACTACTATTTCAATGTTTTCCTCATAAAAAGATTAGTCACGGAATATAAGAGTCTAAATATCTGTCTACACTGTTAACAATTAAAGGAAAATACCTTGTCTGTGTGGCCAGTGCTCTTACACTGATAACTCACAGAGCTTTTGGAAGCTCAAATCAGTATTACCTGGGTTGTAGTTAGGTAGCTTGGAAACTCCAGGCCAGGTATCCTCTGTAGGGACTCCCAGCACCTATATAAAGACAAAGATTCGGGGACAGATGAAGTGGATGGAGCAGGTGTGGAGACATGGAGGACACATCGGGGAGGAACAGGGAAAAACTGGATGTATATCACATTGTGCCAGCTGATGTGTACAAGAAAGAAATTTTAGTGTTTCCGACATTTGTAGTTTCCCAGGCAAAATTGCAGTATATTTCCATTGTCCTGTGTGTCAACTTGTTAACTTGACTGGACTAAAGGATGCCCAAGACAGTCGATAAAACATTATTTCTGAGTGTGACTGTGAGGGTGTTTCTGGAAGAGATTAGTATTTGAATCAGTAGACGGAATAAAGAGAACTGCCCTCACCAATTTGGGTGGCATCATCTAATCGGTAGAGGGCCTGAATAGAACAAAAGAGTGGAGGAAGCACAAATTTTTTGTCTCTCTTTTTGAGCTGGGACATCCACCTTGTCGTGCCTTTGGAGCTCCTAGTTCTCTGGTCTTCAGATTCTGGGACTTATACCAGTGGCCCCCTTAAACGGACTTATCCCACCAGCTTTCCTGGTTTTCCAGCTTGCAGAGGACATATCTCAGCCTCCATGAAATCACACGAGCCAATTCCCATGATAAATCACTACATATATATATATATATAAATATGTATATAAATATAAAATATCATGGGAATTGGCTCTTGTGTATACACACACACACACATACACACACACACACCCCTCCATATCTCCCATTAGTTCTGTTTCTGTGGAGAACCCTGACTAATACAGATCATATAACCTTACTTAAAGTCACATTCTCATCCCTAAATATCTACAGGCATACCTCAGAGATATTTTGGGTTTAATTCCAGACCACAGCAATAAAGCTAATACTGTAATAATGTGAATCACACAAATTTTTTGGTTTCCCAGTATATATAAAAGTTATGTTTACACTATACTATGGTCTATTAAGTGTGTAACAGAACAATGTGCATACCTTAATTTAAAAACCAATGTACATACCTTAATTTTAAAAATGCTTCCTTGCTAAAAAATTGCTATCCATCATCTGACAAGACAGCATTGCTGCAAACCTTCAATTTGTTTTAAAAAAGCAATGTCTGCAAAGTGCAATAAAGTAGAGCGCAATAAAACGAAGTTTGCCTACTGTATGTAGTGCATGATCACCATACATTGGGATGCTATCTTTGGAGTTGGAAATACAGAAAGACGTGAGTGGCAAAGTGTCCCTTTGCCTTACATCAGATAACTCTCTGTATATATATATATATATATATATATCTCAACAGGAGACATTTGACAGTTTAAATTATGCCTCAGCATGGGCATTCAGCTGTTCACCAATGTGCTCAAATTAAAAAGGATTCAGATTACTGACCTTTAGGCAGTGGAATGTTGGCTAAAAATGATCCGAAACCTAACTCTAGTCTTTTCTACTGAATTCATCTTATCTGCTTCTTTTCTCTGTGGCCCAGCAGTTTGGAATATAGTGTTTGGTTTTTAACTGGTGGATCATAATAGTAACAACATTGCTTGAAAAAGAGCTCACTTATGCTTTGGATTACTAAACTGAAGCTTTACTTTTTAATTACTAAGAAAAGAAAAATCTTTTAGAATTTAAGTCAAAATACTTCAGATTTTAAATGACTCTGTTACTCTGAGTTCCCTTGTAGACAAAACCTTACCATTCTTTTAAGATAATCATAAATGCTCAATGTCAGTTGGGAGCTAGAATAATATTGTTTTTGTGAAATACTAATGAAACATTAGTAGCTTTCATACACCACTACAATATAGCTCTTCTGGGAAGCATACCTCAATACAAGCATCTCTCATAGAAGAAGCCTAGTGAATCCATTTGTAAAATGCTGGAGACAGATGCTGGCCCAATTGTTATGGCAGGAAATCAACTGCCCAACAATGACTGATTTCCTACTCCAGGTGATCTTACCAATGAACCTGTGTCTCTTGTGTCTCTTGCACTGGCAGGTAGATTCTTTATCATTGCACCATCTGGGAAGCCTCGACTGATGAAAATTGATGAGGAATCTGGAAGCCTCTTAATAACCACCAGTTAGCTGAGTAGGACTCTGGCTGACAAGTATACTTTGTGGTGCCTGTTAAGCTTGTCCTCAAACAAAAGATAACAAAGTGCCATTTTCCCTCATATAATAATAATAATAATAATAAAAAATCAAGCCACCCAGTAGAAGCTTCTTTCTTTGATCCATTCCCTAAACAAATTGAAAAGCTACTGAGAGGATTGTGAGCTTTTCCTATCAGCCACCCCGAGCCAGAGGGAACACTGAGAATCCTGGAATCCATTTTGAAAAACCAACTGGACTAATTCTTCTTTTGTGGGAGAGGGCCAAAGGATGGGGAGTTAATTCTTCTTTGCTAAACTGCCATCTTATGTATTTGCACAGATGTGTGTGTAAACAAGTGGGCAGAATGATTCACAAATACCCCTACATCTCTGTTGCCTAGCAAGAAAATGACAAGAAAGCAAAGATAATGAAGAGAAAGCAATAAAGGAAATAAAAATGACCACATCCATATTTTCTCTAAGGCAAAAGTTACCAGAATTGTTGGCTACTTTGTATTATTGTGTAATTAAAGCCAACAATGGATACCAACAATTTTAGAAGATTGTGCTAAAAGCTTTAAGCTTTGAGATTTTAAAAGTTTAAACAAAAATTCAATATCCTTTATTTGGAAATTTGATGCTCAGTTTTTATTTGAAAATTATTGAGTTCATTTTCACTTGAGAAAATTACTAAATCTCCACTTCACTGACTGGGAAACTGAAAACCAAAAATAGTTGATTTACTCTCTCCCTGAAGGCTCTTAAAAGGCAGTTAGTGAGTGCTATGTTTGAAACCACAGTGGGCTGCAGAGGCTGTTTTCTGCCTTTGTTGAAATGGAAACTGAAGGCATTTTGATTAATGGCTTTAAAGTCTGCATAGTTTATTTTATTTGGATTTTAGAGCTACATCCGGTGTTATTTGCTAAAAATATTTATTGAAAGAATTAGATTTCTAAAAAATTGATCAAAAATTAATAACAGCCATTCAGGTGTAAACACACACACACATGCACACCTAGGGGTATTTCAGAAAGATGATAAGTAAAGATTCAGGACTTCTCAAGAATGAGATCTCAGAATACATGTAAAGAAAAGTTGTGATTAGAGGTTGGGAGATACCCACTAGTCCCTACATCAAATATCACAGAGCCTGAAGCAGCTTTCCTTTTTTGTCTATGTACACCATTTTTAGTAAAACACACTTCAGGAGCCATTTGTAGTGTTTGAATTTCCAAACTACTTGGGATGTAATAGTATAATAGACAACACACTGATGAATATGGTTCTTCCTTGTTCTCAGAGCATGAAACTATAGATGTGGTAACAAAACTGGGGTCTCTACCTGCTTGGACAGAAGAAGGGGGGAAACGAGACATAATGAATCTGACCTCCTGGTGCCCAGTAAGGAGAGCTAAGCAATATGGAACTATCTCCTCATCAGTACAGTCTGAAGCTCAACAATGAGCTGCTGCTGTTGCTGAAAGTGAAGTCAATCAGTCGTGTCTGACTCTTTGTGACCCCCATGGGATTTTCCAGGCAAGAGTACTGGAGTGCAACAATGAGCTAGGCAAGTCTATAAGTTTGAGAAATAACTTCAGAAGTGGAGGAGGGGGAGACTTAATAAACAGAAAAGAATGTTATGATTAAAAATGATAGGCGCTACAATAGTCTCATAACACTTTGTTCAAAGAGGTCACAAGTTCAGGAGTCAGAAAACCAAATACACCAGAAGACACTAAAGACCCAAGAAGTTAGGTTGTGAGGCTTGCTTTACCTCCTAACCTAAAGTTAGAGCTGAGTTCTGAACTCGCGACTCTAACATCATGCCAGTGTTATTTCTAATGTGTTTACTTGTTTTAAATGTGTAATGAGTTGTCATAAATGTCAAAATAAAGTCCTTCTGATTTATTGCAGTGTGATAAGCATAATGTTAGACATTAACATGGCTTCCTGGGTAAGACCTGTTGGACCCATTTGTTATGATGTGCTTGCTTTGGTTGCATCACTCATGTTTGGGTATTTTATGTCCAGATACAAGTCCAAACTTCTCACTTACCGAGTTATTAATACCTAAAACATCCTTCACATGGTCAGGGACAGTCACCAAGACCAGTCCTGGAAACCTGAACCAATAACTAGAAAACCATCAGATTCTGGGAAGTGTCGTAACTCATTCTTTGTGTTCTATGATTTCTAAAGGCTGCACTAAATGCAAAGAACTATAAAATGATTGCTTTAAGAACACAATCATTTAAAAATAGGAAGTAATGTTTTAAAAAACCAATTTATATACAACTTTTCAAATATCCTAATGGCATACCTTATCTCACTATTATAATTGTTGTTAACTATCTAGTTATACATACATCTTTTGCATCTATACATAGTTCATGTTTGTTTGCATGTATTTACTTATATACCACCCATCACCCCACCTAGACTGAACAACAGTTGAAAGCACAGATTATGCGTTTTTCCTATTCTTTCCATTTTTCCAATGTTTTGTAACATCTTATAAGATAATGAGTACCCAATGATATTGCTTCCTGATTAAATGAATAGGAAAAACTTTTCAAGTGTGTAAAAGATCACTTTTACAGGGTCAGATGGAGAAGGCAATGGCACCCCACTCCAGTACTCTTGCCTGGAAAATCCCATGGATGGAGGAGCCTGGTGGGCTGCAGTCCATGGGGTTGCGAAGAGTCGGACACAACTGAGCAACTTCACTCTCACTTTTCACTTTCATGCATTGGAGAAGGAAATGGCAACCCACTCCAGTGTTCTTGCTTGGAGAATCCCAGGGACGGGGGAGCCTGGTGGGCTGTCGTCTATGGGGTCACACAGAGTAGGACACGACTGAAACGACTTAGCAGCAGCAGCTGCACAGGGTCAGATCTAGGCAGGGTTAATTCTGCTTCCTCTAATGTGGACAAGAAACTAACAGAGAGAATAGAACAATTAGGTTAAATATTAGGAAATGCCTGTCAACAGTTGGGTTGGTCTTTGAAACATCACTATGAAAATAATTTCTGAGAGAGAAAGAGAAAGACAGCAAACATTTGTTGAGCACGTAGGGCACGTGGTGCTTGTTACTCACGTGCTCTTTTAAAATTCTCAAAGCAAGGTTATAAAATCATTATCACCAGCCCCATGTAACAGAAGAGGAAACTGAAGCTCAGAGGGACTATATAACTTGCACACATTCATTTAGCTGAAAAATGGCTAGAATTCAAATGTGCAACTTAAAAGCTGTTATTTACATTAGGCTACCTCCAGTATGAAAAGGCAAAATGATAGGATACTGAAAAAGGAACTCCCCAGGTCGGTAGGTGCCCAATATGCTACTGGAGATCAGTGGAGAAATAACTCCAAAAAGAATGAAGGGATGGAGCCAAAGCAAAAAAAACACCCAATTGTGGATGTGACTGGTGATAGAAGCAAGGTCTGGTGCTGTAAAGAGCAATATTACATAGGAACCTGGAATGTCAGGTCCATGAATCAAGGTAAATTGGAAGTGGTCAAACAGGAGATGGCAAGAGTGAACGTTGACATTCTAGGAATCAGCAAACTAAAATGGACTGGAATGGGTGAACTTAACTCAGATGACCATTATATCTACTACTGTGGGCAGGAATCCCTTAGAAGAAATGGAGTAGCCATCATGGTCAACAAAATAGTCTGAAATGGAGTACTTGGATGCAATCTCAAAAACGACAGAATGATCTCTGTTCATTTCCAAGACAAATCATTCAATATCACAGTAATCCAAGTCTATGCTCCAACCAGTAACAGTGAAGAAGCTGATGTTGAATGATTCTATGAAGACCTATAAGACCTTTTAGAACTAACACCCAAAACGATGTCCTTTTCATTATAGGTGACTGGAATGCAAAGGTAGGAAGTCAAGAAACACCTGGGGTAATAGGCAAATTTGGCCTTGGAATACAGAATGCAGCAGGGCAAAGGCTAATAGAGTTTTGCCAAGAGAACACACTGGTCATAGAAGATACCCTCTTCCAACAACACAAGAGAAGACTCTACATATGGACATCACCAGATGGTCAACACCAAAATCAGATTGATTATATTCTTTGCAGCCAAAGATGGAGAAGCTCTATACAGTCAGCAAAAATAAGACCGGGAACTGACTGTGGATCAGATACTTATTGCCAAATTCAGACTTAAATTGAAGAAAGTAGGGAAAACCACTAGACCATTCAGGTATGCCCTAAATCAAATTCCTTATGATTATTCAGTGGAAGTGAGAAATAGATCTAAGGGACTAGATCTGATAGAGACAGTGCCTGATGAACCATGGGTGGAGGTTCATGACATTGTACAGGAGACAGGGATCAAGACCATCCCCATGGAAAAGAAATGCAAAAAAGCAAAATGGCTGTCTGGGGAGGCCTTACAAATAGCTGTGAAAAGAAGACAAGAGAAAAGCAAAGGAGAAAAGGAAAGATATAAACATCTGAATGCAGAATTCCAAAGAATAGCAAGGAGAGATAAGACAGCTTTCCTCAGCAATCAATGCAAAGAAATAGAGGAAAACAACAGAATGGGAAAGACTAGAGATCTCTTCAAGAAAATTAGAGATACCAAGGGAACATTTCATGCAGAGATGGGCTTGATAAAGGACAGAAATGGTATGGACCTAACAGAAGCAGAAGATATTAAGAAAAAGTGGCAAGAATACACAGAACTGTACAAAAAAGATCTTCACGACCAAGATAATCATGATAGTGTGATCACTCACCTAGAGCCAGACATCCTGGAAAAGCATCACTACGAACAAAGCTAGTGGAGGTGAGGGAATTCCAGTTGAGCTATTTCAAATCCTAAAAGATGATGCTGTGAAAGTGCTGCACTCAATATGCCAGCAAATTGGGAAAACTCAGCAGTGGCCACAGGACTGGAAAAGGTCAGTTTTCATTCCAATCCGAAAGAAAGGCAATGCCAAAGAATGCTCAATCTACCACACAATTGCACTCATCTCACACGCTAGTAAAGTAATGCTCAAAATTCTCCAAGCCAGGCTTCAGCAAGACGTGAACTGTGAACTTCCAGATGTTCAAGCTGGTTTTAGAAAAGGCAGAGGAATCAGAGATCAAATTGCCAACATCCAATGGATCATGGAAAAAGCAAGAGAGTTTCAGAAAAATATCTATTTCTGCTTTATTGACTGTGCCAAGCCTTTGACTGTGAGGATCATGACAAACTGTGGAAAATTCTGAAAGAGATGGGAATACCAGACCACCTGACCTGCCTCTTGAGAAACCTTTATGCAGGTCAGGAAGCAACAGTTAGAACTGGACATGGAACAACAGACTGGTTCCAAACAGGAAAAGGAGTACGTCAAGGCTGTACATTGTCACCCTGCTTATTTAACTTCTATGCAGAGTACATCCTGAGAAACGCTGGGCTGGAAGAAACACAAGCTGGAATCAAGATTGCCAGGAGAAATATCAATAACCTCAGATATGCAGATGACGCCCCCCCTTATGGCAGAAAGTGAAGAGGAACTCAAAAGCCTCTTGATGAAAGTGAAAGAGGAGAGTGAAAAAGTTGGCTTAAAGCTCAACATTCAGAAAACTAAGATCATGGCATCTGGCCCCATCACTTCATGGGAAATAGTTGGGGAAACAGTGGAAACAGTGTCAGACTTTATTTTTTTGGGCTCCAAAAAGCAAGAGAGTTCCAGAAAAACATCTATTTCTGCTTTATTGACTATGCCAAAGCCTTTGACTGTGTGCATCACAATAAACTGTGGAAAATTCTGAAAGAGATGGGAATATCAGAACACCTGATCTGCCTCTTGAGAAATTTGTATGCGGGTCGGGAAGCAACAGTTAGAACCGGACATGGAACAACAGACTGGTTCCAAATAGGAAAAGGAGTACGTCAAGGCTGTACATTGTCACCCTGCTTATTTAACTTATATGCAGAGTACATCATGAGAAACACTGGACTGGAAGAAACACAAGCTGGAATCAAGATTGCCGGGAGAAATATCAATAACCTCAGATATGCAGATGATGCCCCCCTTTATGGCAGAAAGTGAAGAGGAACTCAAAAGCCTCTTGATGAAAGTGAAAGAGGAGACTGAAAAAGTTGGCTTAAAGCTCAACATTCAGAAAACAAAGATCATGGCATCCGGTCCCAACACTTCATGGGAAATAGATGGGGAAACAGTGGAAACCGTGTCAGACTTTATTTTTCTGGGCTTCAAAATCACTACAGATGGTGACTGCAGCCATGAAATTAAAAGACGCTTACTCCTTGGAAGGAAAGTTATGACCAATCTAGATAGCATATTCAAAAACAGAGATGTTACTTTGCCAACAAAGGTTCGTCTAGTCAAGGCTATGCTTTTTCCTGTGGTCATTATGGATGTGAGAGTTGGAGTATGAAGAAGGCTGAGCACCGAAGAATTGATGCTTTTGAACTGTGGTGTTGGAGAAGACTCTTGAGAGTCCCTTGGACTGCAAGGAGATCCAACCAGTCCATTCTGAAGGAGATCAGCCCTGGGATTTCTTTGGAAGGAATGATGCTAAAGCTGAAACTCCAGTACTTTGGCCACCTCATGTGAAGAGTTGACTCATTGGAAAAGACTCTGATGCTGGGAGGGATTGGGGACAAGAGGAGAAGGGGACGACAGAGGATGAGATGGCCAGACGGCATCACCGACTCGAGGCACATGAGTTTGGGTGAACTCCAGGAATTGGTGATGGACAGGGAGGCCTGGTGTGCTGCGATTCATGGGTTGCAAAGGGTCGGACACGCCTGAGCAACTGAACTGAACTGAACTGAACCTCCAGCTTAGATGATGTTATGGAATCCAGTAATAATTTTTGAAGGTAGCATTCATCAGTAGCATTTATCAGTCTTGCAGGGAAAATTTTTTTTTAACTTCTTTTTTTTCTTTATTTTATTTTTTAACTTTACAATATTGTATTGGTCTTGCCATATATCAACCTGAATCCGCCACAGGTATACACGTGTTCCCCATCCTGAACCCTCCTCCCTCTTCCCTTCCCGTACCATCCCTCTGGGTCATCCCAGTGCACCAAGCATCCAGTATCGTGCATCGATCCTGGACTGGCGACTCGTTTCATATATGATATTATACATGTTTCAGTGCCATTCTCCCAAATCATCCCACCATCTCCCTCTCCCACAGAGTCCAAAAAACTGTTCTATACATCAGTGCCTCTTTTGCTGTCTTGTATACAGGGTTATTGTTACCATCTTTCTAAATTCCATATATATGCATTAGTATACTGTATTGGTGTTTTTCTTTCTGGCTTACTTCACTCTGTATAATAGGCTCCAGTTTCATCCACCTCATTAGAACTGATTCAAATGTATTCTTTTTAATGGCTGAGTAATACTCCATTGTGTATATGTACCACAACTTTCTTATCCATTCATCTGCTGATGGACATCTAGGTTGCTTCCATGACTTGGCTATTATAAACAGTGCTTGCGGGGAAATTTTGAGGAAGAAAAATCTTTTGGCTTGAAATTTTTTTTAGTGTGTGAATGTTTCCCAATTTGTCCTGTGTTCCTCCATTATATCCTCCGTGTTTCCAAAAGAAAGCTTAATGGCAGTGATTAATCTCTATAAAACATCTGAATTTCACAAAGGACATTCTATTTTAGTGTTCACAACACACTGTGTTTTCTGGGTCATGAATCTGTGGCACTAGACTGGTTTGCACAGAATATCTTCATAAATGTGAGTCATTTTCCCTCCAGACACTAGCAACTAACTCTTCCCTTTTCCTAAAAGTTTCCTGAGGATTATCTTCACCTTCATGTTGTAAAATTCAACTTAAAAAAATGATATAAGTGTTTTTTACATGGGCTTTTACAAATATTTATTTATTTATTTTTATTTGGCTGTGCCAGGTCTCAGTTGCAGCACAATGGATCTTTTGTTGTGGCATGTGATATCTAATTCCCTGAACAGGGATCAAACCTGGGCTCCCTGCGTTGGAAGCACAGGGTCTTAGCCACTGGACCACCAGGGAAATCCCCAGCTTTTTAAAATTTTTAATAAATGAAGGACTCTGCAGTGGAAACATAATTCAAAAATGAAATTTTATATTATTCCTGCAAGGCAAAATGTTTGATGACATTAAGTCAAAATCACGAAGAGTTTGAGAAAAGATAAGTTTCCTCACCTGCACACAAAAATCCCACTTTGCATTATTTCCCCAGATACCTGATTGGGAGGCTGTTAGCAAGAATGCTCTAGATGCTTGCTTGAAACAAGCAAACTTAAAGGAATCCGAATCCAGGATACAAGGAATACCCTACCCACCCCAGTTTAAAGTACTTGATACATGCTACAATATGGATGGATCTTGAAAACATTATGCTAAGTGAAATAAGCCAGACACAAAGGACAAACACTGTATGATTCCACTTATATGAAAACCTAGAATGGGCAATTTCATGCAGACAGAATGTAGATGAGAGGTTACCAGTGGCTAGGGGCAGGAAAATGGGGGGCTGGTTGAATGGATACAGAGCTGCTGTTGGGGATGATGAAAAGTTTTGGAAATGGATGGTGGTGATGGTTGCACAGCAAGGTGAATGTATTTAATGTTATGAACTGTACTCTTAAAAATGGTTAGAATGGTAAATTTTATGCTATATATATCTTTAACCACAATTTAAAAATCATCAGAAAAAGAGAGCCATATATAAATGACTATCACTATTGCTGTTTAGTCGCTAAGTCATGTCCAAGTCTTTTGTGACCCCATGGATGGTAGCCTGCCAGGATCTTCTATCCTTGGGATTTCCCAGACAAGAATACTAGAGTGGATTGCCATTTTCTTCTCCAGGGGATCTTTCTGACCCAGGGATCAAACTGTCATCTCCTGCATTGGCAAGCAAATTCTTTACCACTGAACCACCAGGGAAATCCAAAAATATAAGCTACAAGGGACATAAAAATGAAGTACATAATGTGCAACTGCGTGCATGTGCGTGCTAAGTTGCTTCAGTTGTGTCTGACTCTTTGCAGCCCTATCTACGGACTATAGCTAGGCTCCTCTGTCTATGGGATTCTCCAGGCAAGAATACACTCTGGAGTGGGTTGCCATGTCAGCCGTAAGGGGATCTTCCCAACCCAGGGATCGAATCCGAGTCTCCTGCATTGCAGGCAGATTCTTTACCACTGAGCCACCAGGGAAGCCCCAATAGTGCAAATGAGGGAGGGATAAAAAATGAATAAAGAAGTGGAAACACACATACATAAGCATCCTGTCACCTTAGAAATCTAGTTTTGGAGCATAAGTAGTATATTTCTCTCACACTAACATGGGAAGCTAACATTTTGTTTTATCAGGGCTCTGTGAAAATGTAGTGTTTTATCTTCAATTGACAAAGATCCATGGCCAAATATGTGGTAGAATTAGACCTGGGGGTTGCAGGGAAGGTTAGTAATGGCAGAAATTGCCCTTGGATGTTAAGATAATAGTCATCAGGAGCAGGAGGATTCAAGGGCATCTATGGGACAAAGGGGGGCTTCCTAACCACTCATTCCCTAGGTGCTTAAGCCCCTGGCAAACACCACAGTTTCCACAACCTCAAAATATGGCTTAATGTCTCAAAGCAGATGGACTGCTTCATTTGTTTCTAACGCAAATTTGGTTCAAAGTTTTATATGCATATATTTTTTCTTCCTAAGAGGAATTCTTCTCTTACCTCCCAGATCTTCTCCAGCTGTTCAAGGATGTTGGAAACCCCAGGAAACAAGGGTTGACCCTGGAACATTTCAATAAAGATGCAGCCTGCACCCCTAACAAAGGAAATAAGAGTCAACCCGATACTTTCAAGGAAACCATACATGCAAAACCGAACTACTAGCATTTCATCCCTTAAGAAATATTTTAAGGATAATTAAATATGGGCCATGCACTATGAAAAGTCTTGGCAAAAAAAGTCCCTATGTTAAACAAAGATAAGAACAGCTTGCAGCTTTTTGTTAAAATGGAACGCATTGGGCATTTAGGATCACAGTATAGATAGCAAACATTTTAGTTCATTCAAGCTCATTAACTATCTATTTTATGAGAGAGGAAGAAAATACTGAGTCTCCAAACTGAATACCCTCTTTCACTGAATCTAAGGTGCTATCATTGTAAGAAGCATCATTATTGTATGTACTTTTAAGAAACCAAAAAAAAAAAAAAACCAAAAAAAAAAAAAAAACCCCACAAGTTAAACTATGACATGATCAGAATGTTTCTTTTATACTCATTGAAAGGGCTGTTACACATTTAATCAGACAGATTATTTCATCAACTATCATACTTGTACAATGAAAAATATTAAATGAAAGAAATTGATTCAGGTACTCATCAAACTTTCTCACATTCAGCATTTGACAAAGACTGTTTAATGTCTGTGTTTATATCCATGATATCGTCTTTTGATGGTATTGTCCAGGAGTTTGATGATACAGCATTTCTTAAAATAATCCTTATTTCTTAAAATAAAAGAACTAAGAGTTATTGGTGCTGGGCTCCTAGGCTGACCTTGCAATTACAAGTTACACTTTTGATTCCAGCTTAAAAAATATTGCTAAATATGTCTGATTCACTTATTCTCCACAACCATTTGGTTTCCTAAGAGTTAAAAAATAAAGAAAGAAATAAAGCTCTCCTGTCTTCAAAGTCACTGACTCCCATTCAGCAAGTTTTGATGCTGACATGTTTGATGTCCACACACATACAAGGGTAACTATAGTCACAACTGCAGCATGGTTGATGGCTATTCTAAGATGTTACTGACTGAAATGCATCCTGATTTAAACAGAGAATGCACATTTTAAAGGACTTCCCAGGTGGTACTAGTGGTAAAGAACCCATCTGCCAATGAAGGAGACACAGGAGTCGTGGGTTTGATCCCTGGGTTGGCAAGATCTCCTGGAGAGGGCATGCCAACCCACTCCAGTACTCTTGCCTAGAGAATCTCATGGACAGATGAGCCTGGCGGGCTACAGTCCATAGAGTCGCAAAGAGTCAGACATGACTGAAGCGACTTAGCACTCAGGCACATGCATCTTAAAATAAATTGTCTTTCCTGCTTAGTCAAACTGGAGGGTAATTCCTAAGGAACAGTAAGAAGTAAGATTTTGCTGGTAACACACATTTTTACTCTCACAAAACTTTTTTGAGAATGCTTCAAGGGGCTTCCCTTGTGGCTCAGCTGGTAAACAATCTGCCTGCAATGCAGAACCCAATGAGACCTGGGTTCGATCCCTGGGTTGGGAAGATCCCCTGGAGAAGGGAAAGGCTACCCACTACAGTATTCTGGTCTGGAGAATTCCATGGTATAGTCCATGGGGTCACAAATCGGACATGACTGAGCAACTTTCACTTACTTCAAATAATTGATTACAGAGATTATTCCCATGGTCTAATACTTTCTGATTTTTGACTCCAAATCTCTTTCACCATAACACATAATTTTGCAAACTTCCTTAATCATCTTGATGTTTTGCTGTGGCATGATAAAGAAGAAAATTTAAGTAAAACATTTTAGTATAGATCGTCATATTCAGTTCAGTTCAGTTCAGTTCAGTAGCTCAGTCATGTCCGACTCTTTGTGACCCCATGGACTGCAGCACGCCAGGCTTCCCTGGCCATCACCAACTCCCGGAGCTTACTCAAACTCATGTTCATTGAATCGGTGATGCCATCTAACCATCTCATCCTCTGTCGTCCCCTTCTCCTCCTGTCTTCAATTTTTCCCAGCATCAGGATCTTTTCTAGTGAGTCAGATCTTCGCACCAGGTGGCCAAAGTATTGGAGTTTCAGCTTCAGCATCAGTCCATCCAATGAATATTCAGAACTGATTATCATCATATTATTAAAGGTTTATTATGAAATTAATTTTAAATGGTTTTTAATATTATTCAAATTAATATAGTAAAGAATCTGCCTTCAACTCAAGACACCCAGGTTCGATCTCTGGCTCAGGAAGATTCCTTAAAGAAGGGAATAGTTACCCACTCCAATATTCTTGCCTGGAGAAGTCTATGCACAGAGAACCCTATATAGTCCATGGGGTCTCAAAGAATTGGACACAACTGAGTGCCTAATACTTTTTCATGATACATTTCCACTTTTCCATCTGACTATAGACACATGCTATTTAATTTATTTTGTGTAGCAGAAATAAGATTTCTTGATAAATAAGCTTAAGAATAATTTTTATGTTATGTCTAGTTTGGGGAGAGAATATATATATTTTTAAAAGTATGCACATTTAAACATATCTTACCATTTCAAGAGACAATTTTCATGACTTAATATTCGGTTTGCATGTAAAATAGTCAATTAACTTATTCTCAGAATTTTGTGTACACATAAATAAGAGGTATCAGACTGAGTTTTGTAGGTTTTTATCCTTTCCCTCAAACAACAGGTTGTCTTTATCCCCAGTTGCTAAAAAAACTAATTGGATAAAATGTCCACTGTATGTGTTTTACTGATTTCTCATGTACAAGAGACATCCTGATGTGTGATACAAGCATTTTGGGAGTTCCCTGGTGGTCCAGTGGCTAAGACTCCACCTTTCTGCTGTCAGGGCCCGGGTTCTATCCCTGGTAAAGGACTAAGATCCTGCAAGCTGTTCTACATGGCCAAAAAAAGGAAAACAGAATTTTGATGAGATGAATGTCTCTTAAAAATCTGGTGAATAGTATCTTGAGGTGAATTTTTAGAATTCAGTTCAGTTCAGTTCAGTCACTCAGTCGTGTCCGACTCTTTGCAACCCCATGAACCACAGCACGCCAGGCCTCCCTGTCCATCACCAACTCTCGGAGTTTACCCAAACTCATGTCCATTGAGTCAGTGATGCCATCTAACCATCTCAAGCTCTGTTGTCCCCTTTTCCTCCTGCCTTCAATCTTTCCCAACATCAGGGTCTTTTCAAATGAGTCAGCTCTTTGCATCAGGTGGCCAAAGTACTGGAGCTTCAGCTACAACATCAGTCCTTCCAAAGAACACCCAGGACTGATCTCCTTTAAGATGGACTGGTTGGATCTCCTTGCAGTCCAAGGGACTCTCAAGAGTCTTCTCCAACACCACAGTTCAAAAGCATCAATTCTTTGGCACTCAGCTTTCTTCACAGTCCAACTCTCACATCCATACATGACCACTGGAAAAACCATAGCCTTGACTAGACGGACCTTTGTCGGCAAAGTAATGTCTCTGCTTTTGAATATGCTATCTAGGTTGGTCATAACTTTCCTTCCAAGGAGTAAGCGTCTTTTAATTTAATGGCTGAAATCACCATCTGCAGTGATTTTGGAGCCCAGAAAAATAAAGTCTGACACTGTTTCCACTGTTTGCCCATCTATTTCCCATGAAGTGATGGGACCGGATGCCATGATCTTAGTTTTCTGAATGTTGAGCTTTAAGCCAACTTTTTCACTTTCATCAAGAGGCTCTTTAGTTCTTCTTCACTTTCTGCCATAAGAGTGGTGTCATCTGCATATCTGAGGTTATTGATATTTCTCCTGGCAAACTTGATTCCAGCTTGTGCTTCTTCCAGCCCAGCGTTGCTCAAGATGTACTCTGCATATAAGTTAAATAAGCAGGGTGACAATGTACAGCCTTGACAAACTCCTTTTTCTATTTGGAACCAGTCTGTTGTTTCATGTCCAGTTCTAACTGTTGCTTCCTGACCTACAAGAGGCAGGTCATGTGGTCTGGTATTCCCATCTCTTTCAGAATTTTCCACAGTTTGTTGTGATCCACAAGTCAAAGGCTATGGCATAGTCAATAAAGCAGAAATAGATGTTTTTCTGGAACTCTTTTGCTTTCTTGATGATCCAACAGATGTTGGCAATTTGATCTCTGGTTCCTCTGCCTTTTCTAAAACCAGCTTGAATATCTGGAAGTTCACAGTTTACATATTGCTGAAGCCTAGCTTGGAGAATTTTGAGCATTACTTTACTAGCATGTGAGACGAGTGCAATTGTGCGGTAGTTTGAGCATTCTTTGGCATTGCCTTTCTTTCGGATTGGAATGAAAACTGACCTTTTCCAGTCCTGTGGCCACTGCTGAGTTTTCCCAATTTGCTGGCATATTGAGTGCAGCACTTTCACAGCATCATCTTTTAGGATTTGAAATAGCTCAACTGGAATTCCCTCACCTCCACTAGCTTTGTTCATAGTGATGCTTCCTAAAGCCCACTTGACTTCACATTCCAGGATGTCTGGCTCTAGGTGAGTGATCACACCATCGTGATTATCTGGGTCGTGAAGATCTTTTTTTGTATAGTTCTTCTGTGTATTCTTGCCACCTCTTCTTAATATCTTCTGCTTCTGTTAGGTCCATACCATTTCTGTCATTTATTGAGCCCATCTCTGCATGAAATGTTCCCTTGGTATCTCTAATTTCCTTGAAGAGATCTCTAGTCTTTCCTATTCTGTTGTTTTCCTCTATTTCTTTATTATCATTTTAAGACTCCTTACTGGCTTGCTTTTAAATATTCATATTCTTTTTACTTCTTGTCTTTAAAGCAACAGATATAAAAGGTGTAAATTAAACAATACATGGAGAATAATGAAAGTAATAGCAAACTGTCAAATGGTTTAAAAACATCCTGGTTGCTAGCAATGTCAACTGTGAGACAAGCCAGCTGAAAAACTGAGATGGTGAATACCATCAAATGGTCTCCACCCACTTCCCCTCATGCTTTCTCTGCGTTCTTGAAAGGTCTCAAGCCATTTCAATTTGAAGTGAAAAAGAAAAACACACACAAATATATATTTATGTATCTGTGGGTATAAAACACAAGTGATTATTTATTAACTGACACAAAATTGAAATGAAAATGTACTGGCTTTTGAAGATTTGAACCAACTCTCCATCCAGTATCACAATAGCTCCAGAAACCCCAGGAGCTCACAAATTACCAGAAGGCTTGAGGGTGTTCTAAACAAGGTTAAACCATAGTCATCGCTAGTTTACTGAGCCTTCCCTCCCCTCAAAAGGCTTTCATGGCTAAGAAAGAGCTTGTTGCCTTTTTATGTCCTTTTATAATGGTGGCTGAGAGGAACCAAAAAGGAAGTCCTTTTCATACACAATTTCTTAGTGTCCTTTATCTTCTACACCACTAGGACAGTGGGCACAATTATGTAAAATATACTGGAGAAAGCTGGACTTTAAGGCTTCTGTGTAAGTACTACAAAATAACACGAGATGTTTGCATAAAAGAATAAAATGCTAATATTGGTTGAAATTCCATTTATATCTGCATTTGTGCGGTTGGTGCCATATAGACATTTTCTTGAGTCTTTCTTTTTAAGTTTCACTTAGGGACAGATTAAACCTTCCTCACCTACCAATCTAGAGTCTAAGGTTTTTTATAAGGGCTTCCCTGGGGGCTCAATTGGTAAAGAATCTGCCTACAATGAGGAGACCCAGGTTTGATCCCTGGGTGGGGAAGATCCCTTGGAGAAGGGAATGGCTACCCACTCCGGTATTCTTGCCTGGAGAATTCCATGGACAGAGGAGCCTGGCAGACTAATAAAATATATGTGTGTGTGTGTGAGTGTGTGTGTGTGTGTGTGTGCATGTGCAATGCACTTATGCACTTAGAATACTTACAAGACAAACAAAATTCCTAAATCAATTGTATTTCAGAAGCTGGACTATTTGTATCATAAATATCAGTGCACTGGAAAGAAAATAAGTCTGTGCACCTTAAGTTTGAAGAAGGAAAGATTTTTTTCAGGTAAGTACTGTTTTTTAAAAAATGTACAACTCACTTTCTTATTTTTTCCATTTATTCCTCAGAACTGTTTTTTTTTTTTTATTTGCTTTGTGAACAAGTTGTGTGACTTTCATTGTTTTTATTTGTTTCTTAAGCAAGTTGTGTGGCTATCATCTATTTTGTCCACCCCAGACTAGTCTTAAAGCAAACATTTTAAGTATTCTGAACATTCATGTCCAGATAGGGAGCCAGCTCCTATTTCTTTTTATTCCTCTGTTTTGTTCTTAAATCTTCATTCCTGTGGCTCTTATTACCCTACATATCTTTAGGCTTCTCAGAGGATTTCTGCTCTGTGGAGATACCCTTGGGGCAGCCCATGTAGATGAAGGGAAACTTCACACGCAGGGGAAAAAAGAGCTGGTGACATCAAACAGTGAATCCTTCCAGAAGGGAGAGATGCACTGGGTCATTTTATTGCTCCAACTGTGGTTCTTCAGTCACGTTAGAAGAAACAGCTAACATGTTTTCTGCTTTTTCTGGCTTTCTTCCTGGTCTTTTCTCTATTCTGAGCATGAGCAAATTCTTCCCATAAGAGAGAAAAAGATTCCTCAAATTCTTCAGGCAATCTCTGGAGAAATAAACCATCTCAGGAGTTTTAGGTTTGGGGAGATGCAAGGAGTCTACAAGAACATTGTTGGGAGAAGTGAGTCAATATTTCACTTTTCACTATTGAAGTTAATTCAGAGCAGCCTGATATATGGCAGTGACATGATATTTCTATTTGCTTTTCCCTGGGCCACTCTTTATATTTGGAAGTTTGCAGCAGGAGATTTGACCATAAAGAATCCCTCAGGCACTGATAACTTTCTGTAGTTCTAAATCCAGCATCTGCCTGCAGTTAGTTTTGAATAGAGGAGTTGACTATCAAAGGAAATTCTTGTTTAAAACCCAGTTTAGCATAATATGAATGAACCTTGAAAATATTATGCTAAGTGAAAAAAGCCAGACATGGAGGGACAAATACTGTATGATTGCATTTATATGAGGTACTAGAGTGGTCAAGTTCACAGGGAGAGGAAGTACGATAGTGGTTGTCAGGGACTGAGAGGAGGGAGCAAAAAGAAGTGATTGTTTAATGGGTACAAAGAGTCATACTGGGATGATGAAAAGTTCTGGAGATGTGGATGGTGGAGGTGGTGGGACTTGATGCCACTGAACTGTACATTTGAAAATAGTTAAAATGGTAATTTTTGTTATATATATTTTAACACAATACAAAAATTAAAAGCAAAAAGTGTAATCATCCTAAAGCATTGAGGTGTGTTTTTTTTTTCCCACTGAAGTTGCTAATGAAATCTTTTTAGGTCTGAAAAAGTATCAGAAAGAGAGGAAAAGATGATGGGAGATTAGAGGATGTTGGTTGTAAGTGCTGGGAATAACCAATGTGTCTTACTGGTGTATTTTCCATATTTTAAGTGTTTGCTTTGGGCCAAGGACTCTGTTGCTCCCAGGGTTTACTGTGAATGAGAGGCTCTTGTTAAATTAGTTTCATTAGGACAAAGGCTCTAATGCTCAACCACTGTCACCTGCTTCCTTACAAAAGCGTTCAGTTTGTACCCTATGGGGTTGCATGGCCTTTTCTTCCATTGTAACTGGAAATCTTTTCCTTGCTCATTTTCCTCACCCTGAAAAGAAAAAAAATAGAAGAGGATTCCTAATGTTGCTGCTGCTGCTGCTAAGTCGCTTCAGTTGTGTCCGACTCTGTGCGACCCCATAGATGGCAGCCCACCAGGCTCCCCTGTCCCTGGGATTCTCTAGGCAAAAACACTGGAGTGGGTTGCCATTTCCTTCTCCAATGCATGAAAGTGAAAAGTCAAAGTGAAGTTGTTCAGTCGTGTCCGACTCTTAGCGACCCCATGGACTTCAGCCTACCAGGCTCCTCTGTCCATGGGATTTTTCCAGGCAAGAGTCCTGGAGTGGGGTGCCATTGCCTTCTCCTCCCAATGTAAACACTTAATATCTAACAGTTATGTAGAGTAAACCATTATAGTAAATACTGAAAGATAATGATTATTCTATTTATACATTACTTTTTGAGTTTTACTGGACAAACAACAATCATCAAATTAATAACAGTAATGACAATAATTTTAACTTATGACTGAGTTTTTATTCTGTGAGCATCACATCGTTATTCATGATTAAATTAATGAAACACTTATCAGTGGAATAACATACACTTTAGTATATTCAGTAAAAACTAAGGGATACATAGTTTAAGAGGGGTTTAAAGGATGGGTAGATGAAGAAATTACCCAAAAGTAGCACAGAGAGTTAAAGGGACTGAAAATATGAAAGAGAGGATAAGAGCCAAGGATGATAGAAAGATAATCTTTCATTGGAGTTCCAGAAAGAGAGACTGGAATAGAGGCAACACTAAAAAGAAAATGGCTGATGGAAAACATGAATTCATAATTAGAAGAAGCACAATATACACCAAGCAGGGTAAGTAAAAAGAAGTCCACATTGGACACATTATAGTGAAAACTGCATAATAATGAAGGCAAAAAAAATTCTTTATCATATCCAGAGAAAATGGGAGATCACCTGTAAAAGAGAAAGACAATAAGGCCAAAATCAAACTTCCCTACAATTAGGCTAAAAGCAATCTTCACAGGAGCAGCACTGGAAGACAAAATGGGAAAAGATCCTCCAAGTTCTGAGAGAAAATAATGTCAATCTAGAATTACACCCCCAGCAATGGGATACCTTTAACAATGAGAGTTTATCTTAAGAAACAAAAGCGGAGTTTGACACCAACAGGCCAACACTAAAGAAAGCTTTAAAGGGTTTGTATCAAAAGAGGAAAATTATTCCAAAGTCATATTTGAAGTGCATGAGGGAATGATGAACAGTTTTAAATTTATTTTCACTTGATGAAAATAGCTTCAAAGTAAATAAAGGAAAAATGAATAGAAATATGACAAATCAAAAACTTCAATATATCTTCCCCTGATAGCTTAAACAGACAAAAATTATATAAAGAAATTGTGAATAACACAAGTAACAACCTTGAAATTTTGAACATATGTAAAGTCCTGTACCCAACAATTTGGGAATACACATCCTTCTCAAACACATAGTAAATAACTGAAAATATTGACTATGTACTGGGCCAGTGCTTCTAACAAAGCCAGTGCTACTTCATTCTCTTTGGTGAAACACCAGGTTTTTTTCAACTTTTTTTTTTTGCTAACCTTTAATTTTGAAATAATTTCAAAATTAAAGTTACAAAAACAGTAGAAAGAATTGTCTTATATACTTCAAACAGATTCCCAATTGCCAACACTTTGCCTTTTTGGTTTTATCATTTTTTCTATCATCCATCTATCTATTATCTAATTTTTTTCTGAAGCAATAGAGAATAAGTGGCAGATACCATGGTTCTTCACCCTTACATACTTCCACATGTATCTTCTAAGAACAAAAGCATTCTTTTACACAACAACAATGCAATTATCAAAATCAGGAAAGTTAATACTGATCTCAATACCGCTATCTAATCTACAGTCCATGTTTAAGTTCCACTGATTGTCCCAGGAGGGTTCTTTAGCTCCTTCTCCCCCAGTATCCAATCTAGGACCATGCATTATGTTTAGTAGACATGCTTCTTTAGTCTCTTTAATCTGGAACATTTCCCTAAATTTTTTTTTTTTTTTTGTCTATTCAAACATTGACTCTATATAGGAACAGAAAATACCACCCCCAAAATATGCCATTCTGGTATAAGGATCAGTATGAGCTGAAGGCAATTGAGAAAAAGCAGACACAGGATGAGATTTTGCTTCTCTTGGGCTGTCTGAAAGTGTGAAAGTGTTAGGTGCTCAGTCCTGTCTGACTCTTTGCGACACAATGGACTGTAGTCTACCAGGCTCCTCTGTCCATGGAACTCTTCAGGCAAGAATACTGCAATGGTTTGCTTTTCCCTTTCCCAGGGGATATTCCAAGCCCAGGGATCAAACCTGGGTCTCTGGCATTGCAGGCAGATTCTTAACCATCTGAGCCACAAGGGAAGCCCATAAGGAGGACATAAAATCCCCTTGTGAAGATGACCCCTTTCCCAGCCCTGGAGGGGAGAAAAACCTTATCACCAGATGCAGAGATGGCACCAAGAAGAATGTATGTAAACAGTTGTTGATAAGTTACCCTTATCCACCACTAGGGTTCCCCATACACATATTTACCTTCTCACAGTTATCACCCTAAAGATTTCAGAAGCCCTTTTCCTTTGTCTTGTTACTTCTCTTTACAGAGGAGTATATCATCTTTTGTCAGAATGGTATAAAAGCCTCCAAGTCTAGCTGTTTCTTTGGGGATTTTCTCTCCTTTTTATGAAGCCACTTACCCCATGTCACATAAAACTTTTAACATAAAATAAAACATGTATGCTTTTCTTCTGTTCATCTGTCTTTTGTCAGCTTATTTCACAGACCCATCCACTGAACCTCAGAGAATAGAAGAAATTTTTTTCTTCCTCTACAGCTCTTTGAAGGAGTATAGTCTAGGGGCTTCCTTGGTAATTCAGTGATAAAGAATCCATCTGCCAATGTAGGAGACACAGGTTTGATTCCTGGTCTGGGAAGCTCCTACATGCTGTGGAGCAACTCAGCCTGTGTGCCACACATAGTGAGCCTGTGCTCTAGAGCCCGAGAGTTGCAACTGCTGAGCCATATACCCTAGAGCGCGTGCTCGACAACAAGAGAAGCCACCGCAACGAGAAGCCTGCCACACGACACAACCAAAGCCCTCCACACATCACAGCTAAAGAGCAGCCCCTGCTCCCCGCAACTGAGAAAGCCCAGGAGCAGCAATGAAGACCCAGTGCAACCAAATAAATAAATAAAAGTATTAAAAAATAAAGTGAAGAGTACCGTATAGTTATGTCATAGAATGTTCCTCAAAATGAGTTTATCTGATGCTGCTTCATGATTTGACTCCGGTTATGCTCTTTTTTCAGGAAAACCACATTTGTGATACTGTCTCCTCTGATTCGTGTTAGGAGGCAAATGATGTCAGTATGCTCAGTTGCTCAGTCATGTCCAACTCTTTGTGACCCTATGGACTGTAGTCAGTCCCATTATTAATGATACTGACTCTAATCACTTGGTTAAGGTGGTGTTTGCCAAGTTCCTCTGATATAAAGTTGTTATTTTTTCTTTTGTTATAAATAATTTGTATAGAGGTACTTTGAGACTATGTAAATAAATATTTTATTTCTCATGAAAACTTCCCCACTAATTTAGGATTGATGATTCTCATTTGAACTGATTACTACTATATATATTACAAAATAGTGATATTTTGAATTCTATCATTTCTTCCCCAGTTATTAGTTGGCATTATATTGTAAGAAGGAGCTTCCCTTCCTATGTATCTATGGGTCCATCCATCCACCCATCTATCCATCCATCTGTTGTTGCTCAGTTGCTAAGCCGGGTCCAACTCTTTGCAACCTCATGGACTGCAGTATGACAGGCCTCCCTGTTCCTCACCATCTCCTGGAATTTGCCCAAGTTCATGTCCATTGAATCGGTGATGCCATCCAATCTATCCATCTATTATCTGTCTATCTTCCATATAGACATATATTCTTATGTTATTCAGTGTTAAAATACATTGTCCACACTATTTATTAGGATGCTCAGAAGGTATTGGCTTTGGCCAGTGGGAGTCTCTTCAAGCTGCTTTCCACATCCTTTTGACATATTCCCATCATTTTTTGATCACTTTATTAGAAAATATTCTGGCCTAACAAGATGTTCCTAGCTCATCTTAAACTTTTTCTGCCCCAGTCTCAGTACTGGCTACTTCTCCAAAAAGGCCTAGTTATTTTCAGTAGGGAATGGTATTAAGAAATAATATCTTAGTAGGAGACCCACACTTATGTAAAATACAATAATAATTTTAAAAAAATGTACCTAGCAGAATCAAATGCAAATCCTCTCTGACAGACTACACTTTATTCAAGCCCTCAAAAAAAAAAAAAAAAATCCCACAAATAAAATTCCAAGGAGAATTAGCATATCATTGTCAAAATCAACTAAATACGCATGGAAAAAAGATACCATATGCAAGAACCAAAAGAAACAATAAACAACAGAAATCAACTTACAAGAAAAGAACATTTACTTTAGATATGTAAGAGCTTATAATACCTTTACTAAAAGGTATTATAGATGAACTAAACAGACAGAGAACTATACTGTTTTAAAATTGGAAGACAGTATTATAAAGGTGTTAACTATCCTCAAAATGTTCTATAATTTCAATGTAATTCTAAAGAAAATCCCACTAGGGTTTTTACATTCAGTAAAATTTATATGGAGAACCAAAGGGGAAAAATAGCCAAGATACTCCTGAGGAAGAAGATGAAGTAGGTGGTGAGACTCGTCCTAGCAGAAATCAAGTATTATTAGAAAGCTACAGAAATTAATACAGTGGGACACTGGTACAGGGACAGATAAACTGACCCCAGTCAGAGTAGAGAGCCCAGAAACAGACCTATGCATCTTTAGAAACCTGATATATGAGATATTTGGCAAGGCAGATCACTGAAGAAATTGAGGTGAGACAATTGGTTAGTACAGAGAAAGTCAATTTCCCATATACTAAAGATTTGAAGTGAAAGGAAAAATTCTACAGTTAAAAGAATGTATTAGATAATATCACTTTGGTCTCAGGGAGAGAAGGATTTTTAAAATAAGGAACAAAAAGACTAACCATAAAGGAAAAGACTGCTAAGGTCAGTAATATTAAAACAAAGCACTCTTGCTTAAAAAGACAACATTAAGATGAAAATGTAAGCCAGGAACTGGGGAGACTTCTTGCAACACACATAACTGATAAAAGATTAGTATTCAGAGTATAAGAACTCCTATAAATCAATAAAGAAAGAAAGGGAGAGACTGTCAGAGACATAGAGACCAAAAGAAAATAAATGAAAGACACACAGAGGTATTTCATAGGAGAAACCCCACGAATAATCCATGAAAAGACTTCCAACCTCATTAGTAATTAGGGAAATGCACATTTGATCACAGCATGCTACCATTCTTCCCACAAGATTAGCAAAAATTAAGAAATCTGATTTTATAAAGCTAGTACAGATGTGGATAAGGGACCATGATATACTGCTGATGCATAAATTGTTACAACCACTTGGAAAACAATTGGACACTGTTTCATGAAGTTGAACATTCATATACCCCATGACACAGCAAATCTACTTTGAAGTACTCTTAGAGAAATCCTTAAATATAAGTACCAAGTATATTCAAAATAGCAAAACCAAAAACATCAAGTTAGATAACTGAAATGTTCATCAACAGAAAATAAAGTGTAACTTAGATCAACGTGGATAAATCCTATAAATACACAGAGTTTAAAAAAAGCAAATCACAGAAAACTAAAAGCAATATAGTACAATTTTTATAAAAACTCAAAAGTAGGTAAAATAATATTTTTAAAATACATAAAAATGTAAAAGTATTATTTAAAAAAAGGTGAGGGATGGACAACAAGAATAAAAATTCAGGGTAGAGCCCCTCCGGTGGAGGGGCAGGCTCTGGTGGATGGAAAAAAGACACAAGCGAATGTGGAAATATATTTTTTGGCTGTGCCATGCAGCATGTGGGATCCTAGCTCCCCGAGCAGAGGTCGAACCCATACCTCCTGCACTGGAAGAGCAAAGTCCTAACCACCGACCACCAGGGAAGTCCAATGTGGCAATACTGACCATGCTCTGGTTGTTTTGTTGGGTAGTGGGTTCATGGAGTTCGCTTCATTATGCTTTTCAATCTACATCCGGTTTCTCAATCTTGATGCTATTGACATTTGGGGCTGGATACATCTTTGTTGCGGGGGGCTGCCCTGTGCACTGTAAGATATTTAGTAGCACCCCCGGCCTTTACCCACTAGATGCCAGGAGCACCCCGCCCCTACCCAAGTGTGACAATAAATGTCTCAGACATTGCCAAGGTCTCTGGGAAGTAAAATTGATCCTGGTGAAGAATCACTGATATATATGTTTATGTATTTTGAATGTTTTAAATGCTCAGTAATAAAGCAATGTTTAAAAGTGGTGAGCAGAAGTTTCACTGTCTGTGAAGCACAACTAGGAAGTGATCATTAAAAACTGAGAAAACCAGAGCCCGCTGAAAGCCTTTGAAGTGACAGCATGGAGCAGTGAGTACTGACAGTTTCAGGGGGGTTTTGACTAGCAGGTGATATTCTGAGACATGGTACTGGGTATCGGGAAATCAACGACTCCAGATACACTGCAGGAAATTTTCTTCAACTTTTCTCAAGACTTTGGGAAATTCAAAAGCTTAGTTTCGCCTCTTAGTGTTTTTAAACAGGGCCTTCAGTGTATATAAGACCGTCTAAAGAATTGAAAGAAGTCCGTATACTCTGTTACCTTTGAGGTGCTGGCTGTGACTGTAAATTCACCACACAAATGACTGGGATATTTCCAGGAATCAGAAGCAGACAACATAACAGTACAGGTCTGGGATGTTGAGTGACTGATATCCCACACTCACCACTGCACCTCTTCAATCCCAGAGCCTCCCAACAATGTGTTTCTACTTGACAACATCTATCTGATTTCTTATATTCACACCACAGTCCCCCTTAACCTTCATGGGAAGAGTATATTGCCCTTATTTTAAAAACAAAGAAACATAAACACAGAGAGGGTACATGGTTTTTTGAAGATAACATAATCCAGAAGAAATGATTAGAAATAGAACTGACATGAAAATCAGGTCTACAGAATCTTGGTATTTATGTTTTTTTTCCATCAGGCTCTGAACTGTGTTTGGCCATGTGTAGACAAGCAGGTGTGTGTGTGTGTGTGTGTGTGTGTGTGAGATCTGTGGTTTGGGAGCATATGTATGTTTCCCTGGAGACAAAGGAAAAGACAAAGGATTAAGAGAAGAGCTAGAAGAAGGAGCATTGACAAAAAAGGATAGAATCCAGAAGATGCCTTGGGCAAGACCTCTATGAGCCTCAACTTATTTAACTGTTAAAACTTACTGTAAAAATCAAATGAGATATGTATTGAAAGTACCTTATATTTCTGTATACAAATGTGATTGTCATCATTAGAATGTTTGTGTGTGCATACTCAGTCATTCAGTCATGTCTGACTCTTTGCAACTCCATGGACTGTAGCCTGGCAGGCTCCTCTGTCCATGGGATTCTCCAGGCAAGAATACTGGAGTGGGTTGCCATTTCCTTCTCCAGAGGATCTTCTCAGCCCAGGGATTGAACTTGGGTCTCCTACATCTCCTGCATTGGCAGACGGATTCTTTACCACTGAGCCACCTGGGAAGCCATTAGAATGACTATCTAAAATGTAACACGGTTAATAAAGCAATCTTCATGGCTAGGATGACTCACATTTTCTTGGCACTTGCTCTTACCATATGTCCAATTCAGAGGAATACTCAGTGGCTCCCAGCAAGGCATCAGGAGGGCGGTACCAGAGAGTCACAACTTCTGAAGAATATGTCTGGCTGGGAATGGACTTGGCTCGAGCAAGACCTGAGCGAAGGGGGAAAGCACAGAACTTGTTGTCCTGAGACTTCCCTGAGAGGCACAGTGATACAGTCTGCCAAGGAGAGTGCAGCTGGCAGAGTAAACAATATTTTTAAAATGATACACAAATTTCAGTGCTTTTAATAGAACTACTCAACTATCTTGATTCTTGTGTACCTCTTCATCGCATTAATTTCTCTAAATTTAGCCTACTTTGCAGCTAGATGTGACCTTCCTGGCAGCTAAGTGTTGCAAGGCAACTAAAGTTTTGCCTATTTGATACGAATAAAAGTGACGTGTGAACTTCCTGGAGGGGTTAAATGTTGGTCCCTTTTCTCCTTCCTCCAGGCTGTGGTGAGGAGGAGGCGGCTGCCATCTTGAAATATGCCAGCGGGCAACACCTAGGGGTGGTGGGGCTCACGTGTCAGAAGGAGCATGAGCCAAGACATCTGGGGGCTTCCACAGAGCTCTGACTGCCTAGGTCAGCTGTTACACGAGAGAAAATTAAGCTCCAAGCATGTTTACACCTCTGTAATTGGAGGTTTCTATAACAGCAAGGGAAGATCAATTCATGACTAATGTGACCACCCTCCATTTCTGCAGTTCAGGAATCCCCAGTTTAGTAGATAAAGGGTAGGGACTGTTAATCCACATTAGCTAGTTTGGCAGGAACTTAGATGAGTCATTCTCAAGCACTCCTCTGCAAAACAGTACATTTGTCAGTTAGCTATTTATCTCACAGAATCACATGATCTATAGCCATATGAAATCTCAATAGATGAGTTTACTTTTATAGGGAATTTGATAAACGAATGTCTGTTACATGCTTACTGCAGTTATAGCAGTGTCATTTGACATCTGCCAAACAGAGAAGAGGGTCTTCTCAGCTTATATGGAACCAGTTTTTCAACAAAAATTTACTGAGCACCTGTGATGGTGTCAGGCACTAGGGATATAATGATAAGCAAAAATGGATCCAGGCTGCCCTCATAACACTTATAGTCTAGTGGAGGAGACAAAACCATCATATAAGTATGTATGTATGTCTATATGTATAATTATAAACAGTGATAAACACTCAGGGTAAATCTGCATCACTCTGATGGGAATGAAAGCCTCAGGTACCTGGTGGCTCAGTGGTAAAGAATCTGCATGCAATGCAGAAGACTCCCATTTCTGTATTCTCCCACTTCTGTATTCAACCCACTCCTGTATTCTTGCCTGGAGAATTCCATGGACAGAGAAGCTTGGCAGGGTACAGTCCGTAGGGTCAAAAAAGTTGGACAGGACTAAGCAACTGAACACACACACATACACACACCGTACAGTCCCACCTGTATAGATACATAGGTGTTCTGGAACCTCCATTCCAGCAAGAGTCCAGCCTAGAGTCTGGGGGTGACCTCTTTATCTGGCCATCCTGGGATAGCTTTGATCTAGTCTGATGGAATTTGTACATCCACCCAGATTTAAGGAAACCTAAGAAGTACCATTCACTCTACAAAAGTCTCTGCATCAAAAACAGCAGTGAGGTAATAGGGGTGCTCACATTTTAGGATCTGATTACACTGAGGCTTGATGGGACCCTGAGAAGCGATCAGTCTCTCTCAGTGTCTTGCCTCACTCTTACTGTATGGTTGTTTGATATCTTCAAAAAATGTCATGTTCCCTGGTCCCCACTTTTCAAAGTCCAGGCCTAATTGATGCTTTAAACACTTGCTCACAAAAGCATCATTGTTCATAGCCCAGAAAGAGACTCAGGGGGTGACTTACCAAAATCAGCCAGTTTGAGCTCTCCCAGGTGACTGATGAGTAAGTTCTGAGGTTTCAGGTCCCTGTGAAGAACGTGTTGGTGGTGGATGTATGCCAGGCCCCGCAAAAGTTGAAACATGAAAAGCTGGAAGGAATGAACACCTTATCTAAGCAGATTTGAGCCATTATGTGTTGATTTCTCCTCTAAATCAAAACCAGTCATCTGAAAGAATATAGTAAAAGTGTCTCTTAAGAGACCAAAAAAAAAAAAAAGAAGATTTTACATTCAAACAGGAAGAAAAAGGACAAGGAAAGTCAAATAAGTAGACCATGTCCTAAACAAAAGGATTCTGGTTTTTCCTGACATCTCATTTCTTTGATACTGAAGGAATTACCCTTCCTTAAAAATCTAAAGTGAAACTTTGAAGTTTCCTTTGGAACACTAGTTATTGATTTAGATGTGAAAGATTTAATTTTTTTCCCACCAATGAACTTGGCATACAAGATCAAAGTCGACCTGGAAATGATATTCTAAGGTTTACAACTGCTTAAGTTTTCCAGGCTCTCTGATATAAAACCCTTTTAAAAACAGAACACAGGGAGTCCAGACTGGGAAGTATATCCTTAGATGGTGTTAGGAAATACAGGAACCATTATCTTTTTAAACATATTTTTTAAGTCTTAAGTTCAAAGTGAAAACAAGGGAAATATACAGTATAGATTCAGAGGGAAAAGGCACCAAAATAAATCAGACCAAGAAAAAAATCAAAAGAGAATAAGGAATAAATAGTAGAGAGAAGAAAAAAAAAAAGGTGGGGGGAAGCAAAAGGAAAAATACATCCTGGATCCAAATTTTAAAACATTGCTGGTGATTACAAGGCACAGAAACCAAAGACATTAGTAGATTCCCACCAATATAGAAGCCTAAGGGAAAAAAAAGAAAGCTTAGTATTCTAAGTGTCTTTTGCTATTTTCCAGTGCAACTGGCAACTGAGAATGCAAACACCAACGTTAGTGTTTACAAAGACTTATGCCAACTGAGAACATGTTCTGGCAGTTTTGAAAAGAAAGAGCCAGCCCCAGCATTTCTGGGACATGGACCTAATAGAAGACACAAAGTTGTGCAGATAAATTCACTTTTTCCATCACATCTTGGAAACTAGGAACTTCAGAGATGCTTTTATAGAACCTGTAATGACCTAACAAAGACTTGGACACATTGGAATCAGGTTGATATGCACCATGGTCTGAGCAAAGCAGGATCCTGGAGAGTTTGCCTCCCATGGCACAGTTGTGGCCATGTGAGCTCCATGCAGGTCCCATATCAAGGTCCCCAAACCATTTAAGAATGTGTTTACATGTCGGTATAGGACCTTTATGCCTTGACAGTAGAGTGATGGTAAAAATGAGTAACAAGTGAATAAAAAGTGAATGGTAAAAATGAATAACAGTGTGTATGTTTGAAGTACCAGAAAGAGAAAGAACTGTGATGAGAAGACTCATAGAAGCAGCAAACATCTGAAGTAGGAGCCTCAAGAAAATTTTAACATTCTTAAATGGCTTGGGGACGTTGATATGGGACCTGTATGGAGCCCACACAGCCACAGCTGTGCCGTGGGAGGCAAACTGCCCAGGATCCTGCTTTTCTCAGACCAGACCCTGGTGTTCATCAACTTGATTCCAGTGTATCCACCCTCATGTAAAAACCCTTGTCCTTGGATTTCCATGCCATCTTTCTCTACCCCTCTACCCCTCTTCTCACTGTCATCCACACAACTCCTACCACTCTCCATCATTCACTCAAGACTTGGACACCTGGATCACAGCTGTTGTTCCCTTGACATCAGTGCTCACGTGAATATGTCCAGCCAACCTCCATGCTCCAACGATCTGCTTCTCCAACCCACTTTAGCCCTTGGCTCCCATGGTCACACACTGGGTCCCACCATCATATAGAACTGTTTGTCCTCTGAAAGGTGAAATTCCTTCCCCTACAAAATGGTTTCTGCTGCGATCACTTTATTCATAATGTTTTCACGGTGCTCACCAATGTCTTTTTAAAATATTCTTTTTTTTGGCTGTGCCAGGTCATAGTTGTGGCATGCAGGATCTTCGATCATTGCTGTGATGTTTGAAATTTAGTTGCAGCATGTGCAATCTAGTTCCCTGAAAGGGATCAAACCTGGGCCCCCAGCATTGAGAGCTTGGAATCTTAGCCACTGGACCACTAGGGAAGTCCCACCAATGTCCTTTGCTACGAAAATCCAGTGGATCCTTCACTTTACAGGATCTGGCTTTGTTGCTTCTATCTTCCTTCCTGATGCTCTTACCCCCACTTGGTACCAAAATCTCTTAATTTTTCTCCTACTTCTCTGACTGTACTTTCCATAGGCTCCACTTTCTCTACTGATATCTAATATGGTGATATTCCTTAGGGCTCCATCATTGACCTTCTCTTATCACCATACATGCTTCCCTTACCCATCTTATCCACTAACATTGCTTCAATTAACGACTGTATTCTGATAATTTGAAAGTCTTTAGCTTCACTTCAGATCTCTTTCTGGAACTGTTCGACCCATATAGTCTGAAGTTCACCTGGACATCCCATAACACCTCAAACCCAGTATGCCAGAACTTAACTCTCTGTGTTCCTCCAGAATCTATTTTCCTATTTCTCTATTTCAGTGAATGGCACCATCATCCACATAATTAATTAAAGCTAGAAAAAACACTGTTGATTCTTCCATCTCCCAACAATTCTGGTGAAGTAATCAATTGCCCATATGTCCACTTTCTTCCACCACCAATTCACATCTACACCACTGCTGTCCTCGTGTCCTGGCCGAACCCTTCTCTGTTATTGTTTTCCACAGTCCTTTCCATTCGTACCTTCACTGTCCTAATTTAGGCCTTTATCACTTCTTACCTATAACCTTGCCATTCAAAGTTTAGTCCTCAACCAGCAGCATCTGTGTCACCTTAGAGTATGTTAGAAACACAAACCTCGAGCTTTGAATCAGACTTACTGAATCAGATCCCCAGGTCATTAGTGTGCTCACTGAAGCTTGAGAAGCACTGGGCTAGCCCACATTGACAAACTCCTAACTGAAATCCTTGATTCCAGTCACCTCTCTTTAATCTCTCCCACAGACCACAATTACATAAATTTCCTTCTGATCATGCTATTCTTTTTCAATCAAGCCCTTTTAATGACTCTCCTGTCTAAGAAATAAAGTCCACATCTTAGAAAGTAAGGCTCTCAGCCACCTACCCAATCTATTCCCCCAGACTCATGTACTCCATGTCACTAAGACAGTATCTGTTTCAGGCCAACAGGACCAGAGATTCAGGATGGCAGTAGTGGAAAAGAACCTCAACCAAGAATCTCTTTGAGCAATGGCAAAAGCTGGTTCTATAACTTCAGGAAAAATATTTCTTTTCAAACTTGAATTCTAATTCTGCAAAATAAGGAAGTTAGACCAACCCAGTGTTTTAAGTTTTTTTTTTTCTTACTGCATTGCACAATAAGAAATAGATATGCTTCCAGTTTCCACATTCATGCATAGAAATGAGCACAGTTTCTAATGGAAAAGAATCTGCACAAAATAAAACTTGTTCTTACTAAGTGTTGCATACTATAATATTTTCTATTCCTTTCTCTGGAGGGTTTCCCAGGTGGCACTAGTGGTAAAGAGCCTGCCTGCCAACGAAGGAGACGTAAGAGATGCAGGTTTGATCTGTGGGTCAGGAAGATCCCCTTGAGGAGGGCATGACAACCCACGCCAGTATTCTTGCCTGGAGAATCCCATCGGCAGAGGAGCCTGGCGGCTACAGTCCATTGGGTCGCAAAGAGTCAGACATTACTGAATTGATTTAGCACACAGATACACATTCTCTTCTCATCCATTCCATTTCATTTTTTTAAAAAATGCTGGTTGCTGATTACCGATTGATTTCATAACCCACTAATGGACTAGCACCTGGAGAGTGAAAAACACCATAGTCCCTTTGACCCTAACAGTCCGTGTGGCGCTGGGATCTTCTTCCTTCAACACACCCTCTACTTCCCTGCTCTGAACCTTCGCTGAAAACATTCCTTCCTCCTCTAACATCTTCCCCTATTCCAGCCTCTGAAAAGCATTGCAGCTTGTAAGTTCTGGCTTATCAAAACCTCTTAAAATGAGAAGATATCTTTTCCTTGCACATCTACAACATTAGGTCTTATTTCTTACTTGATATTATTCACAAATGTCCTGGAATAGTGGTGGTGTGTATGTCTTACCTCCTGTTTTAGGCTCTACCTCCTTTGAGGATAGGAATCATGTCTTCTGCATCTTTCTATCCTGCTAAACACTTAGCATAGTGCTTGCTACAAGAGTCCCTCAAGTCTGAAAATGTTCTATCTTTCACACAGTTACTCTTTCTCCAACTGTTCTATTTAATCAAACTTCTGGTTCCTTGACTCTTCTGCTCTCTCCCTAGCTATCAGTCTTCACTTCCTTCCCTCAGATTGGACTCAGCGTAGAAGCCCCTGCCCATCCCTTTAGCCTCTCTCTTGATAGTCTCCAAATATGTGGCCCAACTGTCTTTTCCTCTCACATGTCTGGCACAGACCCAATGTCTCAATCAGTCCAACTTTCTACTTTCTCTGCTCCTCTATTTGCTGCCATTAAAAAAATAAAAAAGAAATCCCATCATCATGCATATAATTTAATGGATTCCATCCTCATCAGAGTCCTTAACACACTACTAGACATTCCTTCTTGGTCCCCTTAGTTAGTTTTCTATTTCAGTTTCCTCTAAGTATTTTTAAATGTTTTAATTCTCTTCAAAACCCTGTCTTCAAACCTTCCTTTCCCCTTGCCTCCATGACTGGAGTCCCCTTACTATGAGTCCTCATAGTATTCCTAATTAACATGGCCATAGCCCTCATCACCTTGCTTCTCACTACCTATCTAAGTCCATATATCTTGCTGGGCTTCAGCTCATTGAAAATAAGAAACACAACTTTTTCATTATTGAAACCTTAGGGTTTAATATGGTACTGAGTACTCAAATATATCTTGAATGAATGAATAAATGAACACATAAATATTAGTTAAATGAATGGGTACATCATATACAAATCTCATATGGTTATGTTAAGGGCCAATCAATTAATGCCAATAAAACCTTAGAGAATGAAAAATATGGCATACAAATGGTTTCTAAAATTTATAACAAATGTGGAATTATAGCTAGTTAAGAGTTTAATATTATTTCTATTCCAATAACTGGAAAAATGGAAGTTGGTCCTGCATGTAATACGATTTTATAGAACAGGCAAACAGATAACTGATAAAGAACCAGTCAAGGTAGTCTGCTAGTCCTAGTTGGGAACTTTAAGTGCAACATGAACTTTATCACAGAGCACAGTAGTCTGCTATGAAGAAAGTATTTAATTTATGATAGCTTAACTTCACTTCTTTCCTTTTAAGGCGATTCTTTTTAATTGGATTATACTTCTAAAGACACATTTGCTTGATGGTGATGACTGACAGGGTTAGCTTGCCCAGAAAGCAGCTGGACTTTGCTCCATATCTTGAGGGCAGATTTTTTTTTTTTAACTTTTCTCTAGAATATCAGTGGTGTCCATCTTCTTACCTAGTATCATGGGCTTTCAGTTTGTGATGGCAGTCTGTTTCTGAATTCTCCTGCCGTGGGCAAGCCAGAGGGGAGTCCCAGCCCTCAAAGTACTTACCCTGACATTATGAGGATGAAGCCCTCCTGGGTGCTGAGACATATACTGAGCCAGGTCTGTGTGCTACACAAAATAGTGGAGAGAGTGATGTTAGTAGTGCTTGGTCAGTGTCACAAAGCAGACCACAGACTTGACTCTCAGAGGCATTACAAAGTTTATAATTTTTGAGAATAATGTGCAAAAGGTACACAACCAGGTTTTCTGAGACACCACTGTTAAAGTCAAACACAGTGTGTCTTTCTAATTAGCTGCTCTTAGAAGGAACCCTGTTTCTTGACACAAGAGAGGCTCATTTTACTTATTTTTTTATTATTTTTTTAATTATGAAAGTATGATAACACATTTATAGGAGACTTGGAAAATACAGAACAAGATTACATATAGTTCCTCTATATATTATAATTGTTTAAAGTAGATAAATGAAGATTTTTAGTTGGAGTTTCAATATCATACTCAAAAATTAATAGAATGAATATACTGAGAAGCAGTAGGATATAGTAGACCTGATAAGCACTGTCAACCAATTCAACATAATTAAGATTTATACAATTTTCACACACCAGTAGGATACAAATTCTATTCAAATCTCCATAGACTGTAAACTGGAGACACTGGAACATATCCAGGAATGTAAAACAAGGTGTAAAAATTTCATGATCTAAAGGTATTGAAATCATACAAGAGAGGTTCATTTTAAATGACTGCCACTGAACACAATGATGTGGGGATATTTGTACTCTCCAAGTGTCCTGAAAAGCAAGTTGTGTACACATACCTTATGCTTTCTTTCTGTTATATTTGAATGGTTTTTATCTTTCAAAAATACAAAATGATTTATTCTTTAGTAAACTCATATGGAGTTTTTTAAAACCCTGTGGTTTATGTCATTATTGTCAATGAAAAAAATTTTGGTCTCTCCTCACATAGTGATTAAAACTAGATTAAAAAATAAGTGCAAAAGTTTTATTTAGGAGGCAAACTTGAAATGTTTATTCTTGTTCATGAGAGGGAAAAAGGCAACAAAAATAGTGAGTAAAAAAGAATAAGAACAATAGAGAAATTTCCAATAATGAAAATTTCCATGACACTTTTCACATGGTTATCAAAGTTTTGTCATGCCATAAAATATTAACATATTCATCATACAAGCACCAGGCTTTTCCCTTACACTTTGTAAAATGCTGGGACAACTCACCACATATTCAAATACGAATGTCAGTGTCTCTTTGGTGTGTATTATGTCATGCAGCAGCACAATGTTGGCATGTTTCAAACCCTTCAGGAGTGAAGCTAGAAAAATTAAACAAAAATTTAATTAAATCTTTGATCATGAAAATACTTCTTTAAAAATATCAAGCACCATTTGTTTTTTAAACATTTCAAATCAAGCATTCTGATTTTTCAAGCCTGGAAAAAACTTGTTGTGAAATAATATTTAAAACTATTTTTAAAACTTCATTATTTAGTAAATGGTCAGTCAATGATTGCATTTACGTAACTTATTTTTCTTACAGGCCAGAGAAGTTGCAAAAAAAAAAAAAAAAAGATTCCATTTTCCCAGTCAACTCAGAGCACTTTGAATATGCCTTTCTCTGGAAAGCTTATCAACTCTGCTTCAGGCTACAGGAGAGGAAGCCTGGAGAGATAGAGGCCATTGGAGGACCAGGAAAGGGGTGTTCTGCCTTCTAGAGCAAGACTGCAAGATGTGACCATACTCTAAAGTTCAAAGTCCCACAGGAGGTCAGCAGGGCCTGTGGACGTGATCGATGGAGGGCAGGAGCATGGAATGAAGGATTGCTGCAGCATAATACAGAGAGTGGAGGGGATTTCCATTTCACAATGGGAGAATTGAAAACCTGTGGAAAGGAGGAAATTCAAAGTTAAAAAGAGGAGAGAGCCAAACTTGGGGAGCCCGGATGAGTGGGAAGGGCTGAGGACTGGCTCTTGTATCTTCAATAACAGGTTATTATTAGGTCACTAAAGGCCCCTTTGGGTTTCTCTGGTAGCTCAGCTGGTAAAGAATCTGCATGCAATGCCGGAGGTTCTGGTTTGATTCCTGGGTTGGGAAGATCTCCTAGAGAAAGGAAAGGCTACCCACTCCAGTATTTTTGGGCTTCCCTGGTGGCAGAAGAGTGCTGGCTGCAATGGGCCTCACAGAAGCGTGGCCGAGAGGAGCTACCCCATGTCTGAGGTCAGGGGTGGCAGCCGAGAGGAGCAACCTCAGGTCCAAGAAGCGGTGGCTGCGCAGGCGCAGGAGGGCCAAGAGGAGCTACTCCACATTCAAGCTCAGGAGGAGCGGCGGTGAGGAGATACCCCTTATCCAAGGTAAGAGAAACCCAGGTAAGACAGTAGGTGTTGCTAGAGGGCATCAAAGGGCAGACACACTGAAACCATAATCACAGAAAACTAGTCAATCTAATCACACAGACCACAGCCTTGTCTAACTCAATGAAACTAAGCCATGCCCGTGGGGCCACCCAGGACGGGCAGGTCATGGTGGAGAGGGCTGAGAGAATGTGGTCCACTGGAGAAGGGAATGGCAAACCACTTCAGTATTCTTGCCTTGAGAACCCCATGAACAGTATGAAAAGGCAAAATGATAGGATACTGAAAAAGGAACTCCCCAGGTCAGTAGGTGCCCAATATGCTACTGGAGATCAGTGGAGAAATAACTCCAGAAAGAATGAAGGGATGGAGCCAAAGCATAAACAATCCCCAGTTGTGGATGTGACTGGTGATAGAAGCAAGATCCGATGCTGTAAAGAGCAATATTGCATAGGAACCTGGAATGTTAGGTCCATGAATCAATGCAAATTGGAAGTGGTCGAACAGGAGATGGCAAGAGTGAATGTTGACATTCTAGGAATCAGCGAAATAAAATGGACTGGAATGGGTGAATTAAACTCAAATGACCATTATATCTACCACTGTGGACAGGAATCCCTTAGAAGAAATGGAGTAGCCATCATGGTCAACAAAAGAGTTTGAAATGCAGTACTTGGATGCAATCTCAAAAACAACAGAATGATCTCTGTTCGTTTCCAAGGCGAACCATTCAATATCACATTAATCCAAGTCTATGCCCCAACCAGTAACGCTGAAGAAGCTGAAGTTGAACGGTTCTATGAAGACCTACAAGACCTTTTAGAACTAACACCCAAAAAAGATGTCCTTTTCATTATAGGGGACTGGAATGCAAAAGTAGGAAGTCAATAGGCAAATTTGGCCTTGGAATACGGAATGAAGCAGGGCAAAGGCTAATAGAGTTTTGCCAAGAGAACACACTGGTCATGGCAAACACCCTCTTCCAACAACACAAGAGAAGACTCTACACATGGACATAACCAGATGGTCAACACTGAAATCAGATTGATCATATTCTTTGCAGCCAAAGATGGATAAGCTCTATACAGTTAGCAAAAACAAGACTGGGAGCTGACTGTGGCTCAGATCATGAACTCCTTATTGCCAAATTCAGACTTAAATTGAAGAAAGTAGGGAAAACCACTAGACCATTCAGGTATGACCTAAATCAAATTCCTTATGGTTATACAGTGGGAGTGAGAAATAGAACTAAGGGACTAGATCTGATAGAGAGAGTGCCTGATGAACTATGGACATTCATGTTCATGACATTGTATAAGAGACAGGGATCAAGACCATCCCCATGGAAAAGAAATGCAAAAGAGCAAAATGGCTGTCTGGGGAGGCCTTACAAATAACTATGAAAGGAAGAGAAGCAGAAAGCAAAGGAGAAAAGGAAAGATACAAGCATCTGAATGGGCAGAGTTCCAAAGAATAGCAAGAGATAAGAAAGCCTACCTCAGCGATCAATGCAAAGAAATAGAGGAAAACAACAGAATGGGAAAGACTAGAGATCTCTTCAAGAAAATTAGAGATACGAAGGGAACATTTCATGGAAAGATGGGCTCGATAAAGGACAGAAATGGTATGGACCTAACAGAAGAAGAAGATATTAAGAAGAGGTGGCAAGAATACACAGAAGAACTGTACAAAAAAGATATTCATGACCCAGATAATCACAATGGTATGATCACTCACCTAGAGCCAGACATCCTGGAATGTGAAGTCAAGTGGGCCTTAGAAAGCATCACTACGAACAAAGCTAGTGGAGGTGATGGAATTCCAATTGAGCTATTTCAAATCCTGGAAGATGATGCTGTGAAAGTGCTGCACTCAATATGCCAGCAAATTTGGAAAACTCAGCTGTGGCCACAGGACTGGAAAAGGTCAGTTTTCATTCCAATCCAAAAAAAAGGCAATGCCAAAGAATGCTCAAACTACCACACAATTGCACTCATCTCACATGCTAGTAAAGTAATGCTCAAAATTCTCCAAGCCAGGATTCAGCAAGACGTGAACCGTAAACTTCCAGATATTCAAGCTGGTTTTAGAAAAGGCAGAGGAACCAGAGATCAAACTGCCAACATCTGCTGGATCTGGAAAAAGCAAGAGAGTTCCAGAAAAACATCTATTTCTGCTTTATTGACTATGCCAAAGCCTTTGACTGTGTGGATCACAATAAACTGTGGAAAATTCTGAAAGAGATGGGAATACCAGACCACCTGACCTGCCTCTTGAGAAATTTGTATGCAGGTCAGGAAGCAACAGTTAGAACTGGACATGGAACAACAGACTGGTTCCAAATAGGAAAAGGAGTTCGTCAAGACTGTATATTGTCACCCTGCTTATTTAACTTACATGTAGAGTACATCATGAGAAATGCTGGGCTGGAAGAAGCACAAGCTGGAATCAAGATTGCTGGGAGAAATATCAATAACCTCAGATACGCAGATGACACCACCCTTATGGCAGAAAGTGAAGAGGAACTAAAAAGCCTCTTGATGAAGGTGAAAGAGGAGAGTGAAAAAGTTGGCTTAAAGTTCAACATTCAGAAAATGAAGATCATGGCATCTGGTCCCATCACTTAATGGGAAATAGATGGGGAAACAGTGGAAACAGTGTCAGACTTTATCTTTTTGGGCTCCAAAATCACTGCAGATGGTGATTGCAGCCATGAAATTAAAAGATGCTTACTCCTTGGAAGGAAAGTTATGACCAACCTAGGTGGCATATTCAAAAGCAGAGACACTACTTTGCTAACAAAGGTCCATCTAGTCAAGGCTATGGTTTTTCCAGTAGTCATGTATGGATGTGAGAGTTGGACTGTGAAGAAAGCTGAGCACCGAAGAATTGATGCTTTTGAACTGTGGTGTTGGAGAAGACTCTTGAGAGTCCCTTGGACTGCAAGGAGATCCAACCAGTCCATCCTAAAGGAGATCAGTCCTGGGTGTTCTTTGGAAGGAATGATGCTAAAGCTGAAACTCCAGTACTTTGGCCACCTCATGTGAAGAGTTGACTCATTGGAAAAGATTCTGATGCTGGGAGGGATTGGGGGCAGGAGGAGAAGGGGACGACAGAGGATGAGATGGCTGGATGGCATCACCAACTCGATGGACTTGAGTCTGAGTGAACTCGGGGAGTTGGTGATGGACAGGGAGGCCGGGCGAGCTGCAATTCATGGGGTCTCAAAGAGTCAGACACGACTGAGTGACTGAACTAACTGAACTGGTGGCGCAGATGGTAAAAAAAATCTGCCTGCAATTAGGGAGACCTGGGTTTGATTCCTGGGTTGGAAAGATCCCCTGGCGGAGGGCATGTCAACCCACTCCAGTATTCTTGCCTGGAGAATCCCCATGGACTATAGCCTTCCAGGCTCCTCTGTCCATGGGGTTGGAAAGAATTAGTCATGACTAAGCAACTAAGCATCACTGACTCAATGGACATGAGTTTGAGCAAGCTTCGGGAGATGGTGAAGGACAGGGAGGCCTGGCATGCTGCAGTCCGTGGGGTCACAAAGAGTCGGACACGACTGAGTGAGCAAAAACAAGACTTCACTGTATCACCTTGTAGAGGTGCCTTTGTCTGTTTTTGGCTTTTTCTTATATATGGACTGAAAATAATTACTCCGTAATGTTTTCTACTAGAGAATGATATTAAAAGATTCTCAGCTGAAACCATTTTCTAACTTAAAGATTTGGAATTATAGTGCTATAGAGCATATGAAAGAATCAGAATTGATAAATACACAATATTGTATATTTTCTTTAAAATGTTTCTCTTGCATTTACTTAATGTTTATACAACATGCTTCATAAAATAGATTTCTATTTTTATTTTTTAGTTTTACTTTTGCAAAAGGAAAAAATCCTTGAGTTAAGGATTTCTAACTTTACTGTAATAAAGTAGAAAGGCTTTAGAATAGAATAGAATGGATTTGAATATGTAATGCCTCTGATTACTAGCTCTGTGACCTCTGACCAGTTATCTAACCTCTCTTAAGTTCAAACTCCTTCATCACTACGACAAAAAACACACTTTACCAACTAGAGTTGACGTAAAGGTTCAAAAAAAAGATTGAAGTTGGGGGAAGATTATATTATGTGCCCAGTCCTCAAAAAAGATTATTTCTATGAATGCTTCCTAATGAATCCCGCTAAGGGGCTGAAAGTCCTGGAAGTGCTTTTTAAACAGTTTCTATTTTTATAGACAGATATTTAAAATAATGTACATTATTAAGACATTGATACATAGGTTAATAAAACTAGGGAACATGTTCTTATATAAAAACATCATATTAGCCTATTCCAATGAAAGTGCTATCTCCTAGTTGCAAAAACAAATGTTTAAAATATAGAGCCCATTGGGAAAGATTCTGTAAGTTTCAATGAAGGTGGTTAATCTTTTTAACTAGCAAAGGAATAAGGATGGGCAATATGCCTATTGTGTCCACTGTTGTGTATATAGCAGTCGGCAAAATACCTAGCCATAGTAGGTGGCCAGGTGTTTGTGTATGAAGTCAAAATCCATACACTCTCCCATATGGATTTTGACTCAGATTTTGCTTGACTCACAGCTCTGTACAGGAATCATAATAATATCTACCTCCAAAGGACTGGAAGAGGTTAACACATGAAAAATATTTGGCACATGTATTAAGGTATATTGCCCTTAGTACTGTGCATACTTTTGCTAATTTCATTATATTACATGTTACAATCAAATAATATTCCAAATGACCAGATTAATAAATTGCCACATGCTTTCTACCTATACATATAGAGACTGCACATGGAGTAAAATCCTACTCAATGAATCTTTGGCTGATACACCATTAGAGCAGCCAAACTGTTCAGGAAAAGTAATTCCTACTTCAAGGCTTTTTAGAGAAGTCTGCATTGCTCATTTAGTTTTTCTGCACGTGGCTTTCGGTTGCCTTTTTAGCTAGTGACCCTGGATTTTAACTAACAAACTCCAGCTGTTCTTCTTTTGCCTTCCAGCCCTTCTCATTTAACCTCCTGTCTCCCTGGCCTCACATCCTTAAAGTTCTTACAGGAAAAATGGGACAGTGCCAAAGTTTTCAAATGAGGCCTTCTGTCTTCTTGAAGAGAGAGGGCTCCTCTATCAAGGGCTCCCAGCATTTACATTGGTGAAAAAAGAAACATGCGTTGTTGGAAACTGGATGCCTAACAACCTCCAGTGTGTCAAAAAAAATCCTTTTGTGGTTTTTCATATTAAACAAGCAAAGCATTCAGTAAGGTAAGTCCATAAAACAAACCAAGAAAGTCCACAGTTGAATACTAAATGTAATTGCAAACACCTGTGATGGAGAGGCACTTTCTCAGTAAATAAGAAATAAAAGAAACATTTAGCATACAGAACAATGCAGATCCAGCATTTCTGAACCATGCTGAGAACCATCTGTTAGCAAAACTGGCAAAGTTTTCGCTGTTTAAAGTCAAATGTCAACCTGAAAAAAAACTTGGCTGCGGAGAAAATCTGAGCAAGGCAGGCCTGTAGCAACAGGCAAGCGCACCTCACAAAGGAAACGCTGTGAGAAGAGGGCGAACCTGGGCCTAGAGACCCAGGCCTGATGCTGGCCGCCTGAGGATGCCTACTATGCTCAGAAATGCTCCTTAGCCTGTCCACACATCTCTTTCTAAATCTGATCATCCTTTCATGGGGACCACTAATATGTCCATCAGTAAATACAGAGTCCATTATATTAAACACTTAAAAACACGCTTTCCTCCAGAATGCACCTGATCCTACTAGGTTGAAGCCCCGGCTAATCAGACAGCCATTTGGTCCTTCTACTGAAATTCAGAATGACGTATTTCCCAGGGGCTCTGGAAGTCTTTTGAAAATGGCATCAAATTCAGTTATAAACTCATTTTCTGAATTGCTTTTCCCAAGCCTGTTTGCATGACCCATCCTCCAAGCTCAGTTCAAAATCTATTGACTCAATTAGCCATACTGAGACTGATTGGTTCTCATCTCAGTTTACAAGGTCCTTTTTACCTTCATCATAACACTGCTTACAACCTGAACCATCTGCTCTGTTACAACTGAAAAGATATATAGCAAAGATCAGATCTTTCTTCTCATCTTTCACAACACCCTGCAGTATGCTTTGTGTACAGTATGTGCTTCATAAAAAAGGGAAGATGAAGTTGTTAAAAGGGGACAAGCAAGACCAGAGAGGAGCCATTTCTCTGGGTTTTTGATGAAAAAGATACTAATTCTATTATCATTTTATTTCAAATGGCTCATGTAAGAAGGCTAATAAGTTGCATTTTAATGATTTATTTTCACTGTACTGGCTTCTTGATTTTTAAATTATAAATTTTTAGTTATCTTGATAGCGAACGAGACATCACTAAAAGAAAGGAGCAAAAAGGATATGATATTTGCCAACATGTTGAACTCTGAAGATGAACCCTGTGATTAGTGTTTTATATGCATATTGTCACTTAACCCTCATAATAACTCAAAGAAATAGGTATTGGAGATCAAACCAGTCAATCAACCCTGAATATTCATTGGAAGGATTGATGCTGAAGCTGAAGCTCCAATACTTTGGCCACCTGATGGGAAGAGTCAACTCATTGGAAAAGACCCTGATGCTGGGAAAGATTGAGGGCAGGAGGAGAAGGGGACAACAGAGGATGAGATGGTTGGATGCCATCACTGAGTCAATGGAGAGAAGTTTGAGCAAACTCCGGGAGATGGTGAAGGACAGGGAAGCCTGGAGTGCTGCAGTCCCTGGGATCACAAAGAGTCAGACAAGACTGAGAGACTGAACAACAAATCGTCTTTCTGCAATAGACGTCTTAAACAGGAAAAGTAATCTACCCATGGTCACAGCACTACTAATCTGTAGACCTCTAAGATTCAAGCCCAAGTCCTACCGACACCAGACTTCTCATCTACTTGCTCTACCACCTGAGGTTCAGAGAAAATATAGGCATAACACTAAAAATACATGTTTTTCCAGAGAGTTTTTCAAATACTATCTAAAGAACTTATTTTCAGGTAAGCTGCTTACTGAGGATTTGTAAGTACATTAATTTTCTCCTTTGTATGGATATTTCTAGGGTTTTATAGATATGGCCTTAGCACGCAGCATGGGACCAAGCTCACAGACAATATTTAGTAAATACTCACTGAGTTCATAGTTTGGGTCAATTAATATAATAGTTTTGAATTCTAATTTCTTCAAGAGTAAGTAATAAAATGATTTGGAAAACTGGTGTGAAGAATAAAATTGCAATTACAACATTACTTCTATAAAAGCTAGATGCTGAATGGATAGATTCAATGTGTTTTTATCGAATCAAAAACTTAAAACATCTCTTGGGTCCACTCTACTGTTCTTACCTTCCCGGATGGCTGTAAATGGGACTCCTTCCTCTGCATTCATACTGATGACTTTTAAAGCCACTAGTTGTCCATTTATCCTGGAAGAGTCGGGGGAAAGGGCATACATTTGTCGACATGCCTCATAGTAGCAATTTATACTAGAGATGGCTTAACAAAAGTAACTTTGCTTCAAATTTTATTCCAGCATATAAAATGTACAATTTTCTCAAAATAAAAAGTTTTAAAAGTCACATGTATATATCAAACCATTGCTTTCTCTTTACCAAAGTGATATATATTCATTACAGAAAAGATGGAGAATTCAGGAAAGCACAGAAGACAAACCCAACAAAGCCATCCTCATATTCCGATGTATATTGTTCCTTTTATTTACCACTGAGCCATCCTTATTTTTCATCTGAACTATTGTAATGAACTCCTACAGAGTTTCTGCTTGTATGTTTGTACCCCCACTATCTTCTCCCAACGGTAGTCCAGGGAATCTTTTTAAAGTGAAAGTCAAAACAAGTCACTTTTGTGCTCAAAACCCAACATTGTCTCCACATCTCATCCTGAATAAAAGTCAAATTCTTACAATCGGATCCTGCTGCTGTTGCTGCTGAGTCACTTCAGTCGTGTCTGACTCTCTGTGACCCCAGAGACGGCAGCCCACCAGGCTCCCCTGTCTCTGGGATTCTCCAGGCAAGAACACCGGAGTGGGTTGCCATTTCCTTCTCCAATGCATGAAAGTGAAAAGTCAAAGTGAAGTCGCTCAGTCGTGTCTGACCCTCAGCGACCCCATGGACTGCAGCCTACCAGGCTCCTCCGTCCATGGGATTCTCCAGGCAAGAGTACTGGAGTGGGGTGCCAACCTGCCCAGTCCCACCATTCTCTCTCTCTCCATCGCCTCCTACTCTCCAGTTATTCATTGTTCTGTTTACTGATGTGAGCTAAATGCCAGAAAACAGAGACGATTTTAATGCAAGTGTAACTATACTGTTTTTTTTTAATACAGTAGGTTTTATATCATATTATTAGTTTTTTCTCCATTTGACTTCTAATCATTCTTGTATTATGTGATATTTAATAATAACATTTATCAGATAAATATGTTACAATGTGTTTTGCCAGATCCAAATATTTTAATATTGTCTCTAACTTTTGACTGTTATAAAAATACCCTGACAATCATATTTGTTTGTATTTGCACATAAGTCTTTTCACATAGCCTCTGTTATTTTTTCAGGGTTGAGATAGAATTGCTAAATCAGAGTATGTAGCACACAAGTTTTTATTGTTTTGCACACATGTTCCCAAATTGTGTCACAGAGTGGTCGCACCACTAACTGGTCATGAGGCTGGCCATTCTAGCACCCACTGACTGACACCAGACAGATTCCTTGCTTTTCATTGTTATTGCTTCAATATTTCATTTTTTAGAACAGTTTTAGATTTACAGAAAAGTTGAGAAGATAGTACAAAAGGTTCCCATATACCTCACATCCAATTTCTTCTGTTGTTATCATACTTATATTAGTATCATACATTTGTTGAATTAATGAGGCAATATTGATATATAATTATTAACTAAAGTCCATAGTTTATTAGGAATTCTTTAGGGTTTTTTGCAGTAAAATTGTATTGCTTCTTGTGGGTTGCACTGTAAATTGGTAAAATTTGGGAGAGTATAACTAACTCAGTTGGTAAAGAATCTACCTGCAATACAGGAGACCCTGGGTTGGGAAGATCCACTGGAGAAGGGATAGGCTACCCACTCCAGTATTATTGGGCTTCCTTTGGGGCTCAGCTGGTTAAAAATCCGCCTGCAATACGGGACACCCGAGTTTGATCCCTGGGTTGGTTGGGAAGGTCCCCTGGAGAATGGAAAGGCTACCCACTCCAGTATTCTGGCCTGGAGAATTCCATGGACTGTATAGTCCATGGGGTCACAAAGAGTCAGACATGACTGAATGACTTCCACTTTGCAACATGATCATGGGATTCCCTCATAGCTCAGTATTGCAACATATGCCTGCAATACAGGAGACCTGGATTCAATTCCTGGGTGGAAAGGATCTCCTGGAGAAAGAAATAGCAACCCACTCCAGTATTCTTGCCTGAAGAATCCTATGGACAGAGGAGCCTGGCAGGCTACAGTCCATGGGCTTGCAAGAGTCAAACACAACTTAACAACTAAACCACCACCATAACATGATCATACATATGAAAAGCCTTGAGATTATCATACTCGGGATTTTTCCCAATAATGTTAATTAACAAAGATTTTAATAATTCCAAGTAATGAAAGACATTGTTGTGTTAGTTACAATAGAAAAAAAAAGAAATAACTGAAACGTTCAACATTAGAGAAACAGCTAAAAAATGTGTGGTACATCAGTATAGTAGAATATTTTGCATTCATAACAAAAGTTAAGTCCAGAGGCATATAGAAAGAAACATGAGGCGTCCCTGGTGGCTCAGTGGTAGAGAGTCTGCCTGCCAATACAGGGGGAGATACAGGTTTGATTCCTGGGTCTGGGAAGATCCCACGTGCCACAGAGCAGCTAAGCCCATGCACCACAACTATTGAGCCTGTGCTCTAGCACCTAGGAACCACAACTACTGAGCCCACACCTTGCAACTACTGAAACCCGCATGCCCTAGAGCTCGTGCTCTGCAACAGGAGAGGCCACTGCAGCTAGAGAATAGCCCTTGCTCACCGCAGCTTGAGAAAAGCCCACGCAGCAACAAAGACTCAGTATGGTCTTTTAAAAAATTAAATTAATTAAATTTTAAAAAGCCATAAAGTTTATGATAATATGAAAAATAGAGTACATAACAGCAAGCACACCATATTTGTAACTAAACAATCTACGTGCAAGTGAAAGACAAAATGCACGTGTGCATATTGCTATGCCAAAGTGATGGAATGATTACACAGTAGATGATTTTTAAGTTTAAAAAATTCATCTGCTGTTGCATATTTCCTTTTAAAATAACATTACAACTTTCCAATTTCATTTCAAAATGCTTTCCCACAGAAACTATTCTTTCTAGATATGTATAAATGTATGAAAATCAATTTACCTCTTAGTCATTTCAAAAATTGAGATATATAGCATTGTATACTCATATACAATGTATATACATATAACCCTGTAAATTTAAGGTATGCAACAGGTTGACTTGATACATTTCGGTACTGAAATATGATTTACCAGGATTTCTTTAGTTTTTACCTGATGTCCTTTTTGTATTCTATGATATCATCTAGGACAAACATTGCATTTAGTTGTCATGTCTCTTTAGGCATCTCTTGGCCGTGACAGTTTCCCAGACTTTCCTTGTTTTTGATGACACTGACAATTTAGAGGAGTACTGGTCAAGTATTTTGTAGCATACCTCTTTATTGGAATTTTTCTGATGTTTTTCTTATGATTAGACCATGGTCATGGGTTTTGGTTTTGTCACATTGTGTTGGGGTACATGCTGTCATCATAATACATGACTTTTGATGTGGCCTTAATCACTTGGCTCAGGTAATATCTATCAGGTTTCTTCACTGTAAATTCATTCTCGCCCTAATCCCTTTCCATACTGTATTTTGGGGGAATGTCACTCTCAGTAGCCCACACTTAAAGAGTAGAAAGTTATGCTCTGCCAGCTTGAAGGTAGAATAGTGACTTAAATTGTCTGGAAATGGCCTCTTCTCTCCCATTTATTAATCAACCAAACTACTTATTCATAGCACTTTGGACTCACAGGTACTCATTTTATACTTTGGCTTACAACCCAATACTATTTTATTTTGTTGCTCAATTTCCACATTTGTTCCTTGGGAGCCTTTCCTTGGCTTCTGGGTCCCTTTGACATACTTCCACAAATGTGGGGCTTGTTTATCAGGTGCATGCCTTTATCTTCAGTTTTGGTCTTTTTAAAAGATTAAAAGGATGATTCCATTTTAATTTCTATTCCTTCAACTACTTGTGGAACTGAATTTTTATAAGCTTATTGGTCTTTTATGTTTTTTTGTAGTTTCCCTATTTGTCCATTTTGGGGGGAGGTATTTTGCATATACCTCTTACCAATTTCTTTTGTTTGCCTTATTATTTCTTTGAAATTTTAAACTTTCAATTTCTTATGACATTCAGTATTTTCCAAAATGCTTTACTCAGAGAATAGGTCTGTGAAATATTCCCCACCCCCTATGCTAAAAATTTTCTGGTCAAATATGAAAGTGAAAATGATGTCACTCAGTCATGTCTGACTCTTTGCAACCCCATGAACTGTAGCCCTCCAGGCTCCTCCATCCAGGGGATTCTCCAGGCAAGAATATTGGAGTGGGTTTTCATTTCCTTCTCCAGGGGATCTTCCTGACCTAGGGATTGAACTCAGGTCTCCTGCATTGCAGGCAGACTCTTTACCATTTGAACCACCAGGGAAGTCAAATATGTTTAGAAAATGCTTTTACTTTAAAATTTTTCTTAATCTTTTTTAGACAGTCATGCTATACATCAACATTTTAAAGATGCTGAGAGCACCTATGATGAAGGATCACATTATATTTTGATCTAGGGTTACCTGTGTCAATTTGACCATGGTAACTGTTTCAGTGAACCTCTATTGAAGTAGCTCAGAATTGAGGGGTCCTCAGGCAATGGCAAGCCACTCCAGTACTCTTGCCTGGAAAATCCCATGGATGGAGGAGCCTGGTAGGCTGCAGTCCATGGGGTCGCTACAAGTCGGACACGACTGAGCGACTTCACTTTCACTTTTCACTTTCACACATGGGAGAAGGCAATGGCAACCCACTCCAGTGTTCTTGCCTGGAGAATCCCAGGGACGGCAGAGCCTGGTGGGCTGCCGTCTATGGGGTCGCACAGAGTCGGACACAACTGAAGCAACTTAGCAGCAGCAGCAGCAGAATGTACTTGGATAGATGGGCAACCATGAACATGTCCAATCTTCCCTAATAGGTTCTGACTTCAGTGTTATGTACAGACAGACCTTTCCAGTCCAAAAGTTATATAGACTTCCCTTGTTTATTCTTCTAGTTCTTGTATGTTTTCTTTTTCAACTCCTTTCATTTCAGTTCAGTTCAGTCGCTCAGTCATGTCCGACTCTTTGTGACCCCATGGACTGCAGCATGCCAGGCTTTCCTGTCCATCACCAACTCCTGGAGCTAGCTCAAACTCTTGTCCATCGAGTTGGTGATGCCATCCAACCATCTCATCCTCTGTCGTCCCCTTCTCCTGCCTTCAATCTTTCCCAGCATCAGGGTCTTTTTCAGTGGGTCAGTTCTTCATATCAGGTGGCCAAAGCATTGGAGTTTCAGCTTCAGCATCAGTCCTTCCAGTGAATATTCAGGACTGACTTCCTTTAGGATGGACTGGTTGGATCTCCTTGCAGTCCAAGGGGCTCTCAAGGATCTTCTCCAAAACCACAGTTTAAAAGCATCAGTTCTTTGGCACTCAGCTTTCTTTATAGTTCAACTCTCACATCCCTACATGACTACTGGAAAAACCATAGCTTTGACTAGACAGGCCTTTGTTGGCAAAGTAATGTCTCTGCTTTTTAATATGCTGTCTAGGTTGGTCATAGCTTTTCTTCCAAGGAGCAAGTGTCTTTTAAATTTCATGGCTGCAGTCACCATCTGCAGTAATTTTGGAGTCCAAAAAAATAAAATCTGTCACTGTTTCCACTGTTTCTCCATCTACTTGCCATGAAGTGATGGGACCAGATGCCATGATCTTAATTTTCTACACGTTGAGTTTTAAGCCAAGTTTTTCACTCTCCTCTTTCATTTTCATCAAGTGGCTCTTTAGTTCCTCTTCGCTTTCTGCCATAAGGGTGGTGTCATCTGCATATCTGAGGTTATTGATATTTCTCCCGACAATCATGAGAACCCCATGAACAGTGATTGTATATTAGATCTTACTAATATTTGGATTTGTGACTCTTTGGGGCTTTACAAATCATATTTATTTGATCTGTCTTTTCTTGTACTCATGCTACACTACTTTAATTATTGTAGCGTTTGAACATATTTAGAATGCATTAAAATTCTAAATTATAGAATCATTAACATCTTTGTATTACTAGATTTTTTAATCTAAATGTCCTTACAGAGTCCCTGGAATGATCTACAAGATCCTACACAATGGCCCTACTGTATCTGCAACTCCTCCTACCTTCAAGTCCTTCCACCCACTGCCTCTAATGCCAGGCATGCTCCTGCCTCAGGGGTTTGCTGCTTGCTGTTCCCTCTGCCTGAGGTCCTCTTCCACTACACACCCACGCAGTTCATGCCTCACCTTTGTCAGAATCTCTGTTCAAGTGTTCCCTTCTCAGTAAGCCTGCCTCTCACCACTCTGTTTAAAATAGTAATTCACCACCCCATGCCGGCACTCCCGATTCCTCTTCCCTGTTTTATTCTTTCCCAACATTTTCACTCTTTGACAAACTTGGTCAAAGAGTTTGTTTATTGCCTCTCTCATCATCACTAGAACATACACTCCGTACTTATCACTTTTTTTCTTCAATGAATCCTTATTGGCTAAAATAGTACCTAGCACATAGTAAGTAGGGCTTCCCTGGTAGCTCAGTGGTAAAGAATCCACCCCACCAATGCAGGAGATGCTGGTTTGATCCGTGGGTCAGGAAGATTCTCTGGAGAAGCAAATGGCAACCCACTTCAGTATTCTTGCCTGGGTAATCCCATGGACAGAGGAGCCTGACAGGCTATGGTCTATGAGGTTGCAAAAGAAATGGACACGACTTACTAATTTAGTTGTTAAGTTGGTTGAGTTGGTAAGTTGTGACTAACCAACAGCAACAACATAGTAAGTGCTTAATAAATACGAGTAGAATGAATGCCTTTCTGGCTTTTGCAAATCTTTTATATCCTTTAGTAAATCTTATATATAAATCCTGCCCATTTTTTAATGCTAATGACTTTTTATTGTTGCTACTTTAAGAATAATTTCCCCTACAATATTTTCCATTAAATGCTTATTGCTAATACATAAGGCAATTGTTAACAAGTATATTTTGATTTTATAACTGATGACCTAGTTGTTCTATCTCACTATTTCAAGTTTCTTAGATGATTCTCTTGGGGTTTTTTTAAGTAGACAATTCTATAATCCATAAAAATTATATTCAGTCTTTTTTCCTTGTTGCATGAGCTAGAATCCTTCTGATAATCTTTAACAATAGAAAATAATGGGCAGTCTTGCCCTACTCTAACTTAATGGTGATGTCAGTAGTATTGAGCAAAGAAAAAGTATAGAAGTTGTTGATCTGAAATTACTCTACGTCATGATGGGTAATTATCATTCTATTCCTATTTTGTTCAGAGTTTAAAAACTAGTAATTGATGTTGAATTTATAAAATGCTTTCTTGACATCTATCTTTATGGTATGTTTTAACTTGTTTTAAATTATGAATGTAACACTTTTATGGTAAGAAATACAGTGAAAAGTTTGAGTGATCTTCCTCCATTCCAGTTTCAACCACTAAAAGTAGCTACTTTCAATGGTCCCTTTTAGATTTTTCCAGATTCCTCTAAGCACATACAAATTTATACATGAACAGTGCTTTTTTTTCCTAAATGAGATCATATATTGTTCTGTAACTTGTTTTTCTTCATATATGTCTATCTTATACTCTAGATGTTTGCATACTATTTCACTATATAGTAATAATTTAGCCAGTCCTCCATTAATGGATATTGGTAACCAGGCTTTCACTCTTTCTATTATAAGTCTTGCTGCAATTAATATACTGTTACATACATCTCTGTGAACTTGGACAGAGTATATATTTCTAGTGTATTTTTTCATTCTGTTACTAGGATGAATATTTTGAAGGAAATTTTTTATATTCTTAGTTCCTAAGATAGTTTATGGAAGTGAGTTAAATCTTGTTTATACATAAAATATTTAAAATGGTATCTCTTCCAAACTCGCCTTTAACAAGTAAAAACAATACCACAAGTATTAAGATACATAATAAATACTTAGTTTTGTAGTATTTATATTAAATTGTTAAAAATTAACATTAAACCACTTTGAGCCATTATTTTTCTCCACTGGAGTAACGTAAATTAAGGAAATCAGACCTTCTTGACTATCCCACCTTGAAAAAGCAGTGAAATTCATGACTCTCTCAAATATGTTTAACATAGTTTTTATTAACCAAAATGGGTATTCGCTTTCTGGATTAACAGTCTTTTTTATTCTCCAGCCATTTTTGTGTAATTTGCAAGTGTAGAAAACCCAGGATAAATCAATCTTTGCGTACTAGGTCTTACTTTGTAGAAACCAACTTCAGTATCTTCTAAGAAGGCAAAGTAAAAGAAGGAAGGAGCAAACTCAAGGGTGCTACTGAAACCCTTGTCATGTTTCAGGTAGGATATGACATCTTATCCACTGTACTCCCCACCAAGTGATGGACAGTAATTGAGAAAGTTTAATTTGAATTGACTCAAAAGGAGGAAAAGCTGATAAACATCTTAGTGGGCTGATTTTAATTGGGGCACGGGAAGTCTGTCTGCTTTCAAGGCTGCTTCAGTCATTATGTCATTCCATATTGACAGTGGGGTCTTGCATAGGTCCTGAATTTCTACCATGTGTCAGCTGGCTTCATAATGTCAAATCCTGGGGGTGAAATCCTCATCTCTAAAGTTTCTCCCAGCTAATGAGTCACTTACCTGCTAATCCCTTTGTAAACTGTAGCATAAGAACCTTCACCCAGCTTCTCCAAGTTCAAGTAAGATGAAGCTGCCCCAAAAGGGAGGCTCTTCCTCTGCATAAGAGGAATGAGGAGTGAGGAGGGGGGAAAGAAAAGAGCATTTTTTTAGTGTTGACTTTTTCCCCCACAGAAATTAGACAACGTTGCAGAATGTGCTTGGGAAGGTCTGCTTAGTAATTGTCTTGGAAAAAGGGCCAGCCTTCCTAGATAAGTACACATTAAATTCCTCTTGATCAACATCAGCTGCTCACTCACCCACTGAAAACCTTGCCTCAGATCCTCTTCCTGAAAAGAATCGCTGTTACTCCGTGGCCTTTTACTCTTGAACTTCCGGGCATGCACAGCCTGAAGTCCCCTGGGGTGAAATGAAGTCATGGAACATGATGCTTCTTTTAGGTCTGTTAGCTAGAGAAAAAGGAAAGTGCAGGAATAAAATTTATGCAAAGTCAAGACAATGGCTAGCATAAACCGCTTTTTCTTTATTTGCCTGATGTTAACTCTTCAAATGTTTTCTAAGCTTCCCACACTTTCAAAATGTACCTTTCTTGAACATCAGTTCCTTTAAAAAAACAAAAAACCCATAATGATATCAACTGCTAAAACACAACATTCTTTCTTTACCTAAAAAATCTGTCTTTAGACACTTAGGTTAACCTAAATTTCTCTGATGGATGGGTTCCAATTTTTCTGTTAAACCTAGACTTTTCTTTTTCTTGTCCCTTTAATTTACCTCTTTAGGGGAATAACTTTCCTGTACAGCATTGCTGATAGCCATGAGCTAATTAACTGAAAATTTTAATCCATAGGATACCAAATACCGCAGCTTGTTTTTTGAGGTTCAGCTCGCTAATTTCGTACTTCAGAGATTTCAAGAGAATAACTTTCTTGACTGCAAGGCAAGTGAATTTCGTGCAGCCCAAAGCATAGGGTTATTTTCCCCTTTTGGCTTAAAAGAAAATCCCCGAATTTGATAACAACAGCCACACATTCTTTGTGACTTTAATAGAATTTTCTTTTTATTGCCTTAGTCCTAATGCAGGAAAAGCAGACCCTGCTACAGAAAGGGAGCCTCTGAACTCTGTTTATCAGTAGAGGGAGATGCTCCTGGGATATGAATACCTCGATCGCAGCCTCCGTCATCACAGGCGCACTCCTCTGACAGCTGTGTGCGTTGCCTCCCTCCCGACAGCGATGGCAGCTGCATCCAGGCTGCAGAGCCTTTGCACACAGCTCTTGACCCATAATCTTCTAGGTTCAAGGAGAACACCGGCACTTGAACCTCTCTCCCTCTGCTTCTCCTCTCCTTGTTCACTCCCTTTTTTGCCAGAGGTCAGCAGTGCGGGAGCTTTCATATGACTCACATGAGGGCTCTGCCTGGAGCAGCCTCATGACTTCAGCAGTTTTTCTTGATCAGTGCAAGAGAGTATACCTCAGAAAGGCAGCCGCCTGCCTTCATATGTGCACAATGGACACCAAGACAGCTAATGTTGGATAGAATAAACTTTGACACAACTCAAGTTCTTCCAGCCACAAGTTAGTGCCACTGGTACACACCTTTTTAATGAATTTGCATTGCTTATCCATATTACTGAAGATATTTATTAGATTTTCCTGGACATGTTGAGGAATATTTTCTCCCTGCCTTTTATGTGAAGGTATTTTGTTTTTAAGACTACAGAATAAATTTGCAACCTAACCAATTTTTAGTAGTCAAAGAAACCACAGAACCCTAGGACTGAAAGAGAGCTGAAGATATCTAGTCCATCTCTTTGCCTTCGAGTAACAGGGTAACTAATAGTCCCAGAGGGGTACCCATTCATTCACTGATTCAAAAACTATCTAGTGAGCACTTGTGTTGTTCTTTAAATGTTACCCAGTAGTGGAGAGACAGGAGTTTGCACGAAATATTTTCTCTCCCTCTCTCCTTCCCTCTCCCGACCTCCTTCTGTCCACATAAAAGTAACTAACATTTACGAGTTCCAGAAAAACATCTATTTCTGCTTTATTGACTATGCCAAAGCCTTTGACTATGTGGATCACAATATACTGTGGAAAATTCTGAACGAGATGGGAATACCAGACCACCTGACCTGCCTCTTGAGAAATGTGTATGCAGGTCAGGAAGCAACAGTTAGAACTGGACATGGAACAACAGACTGGTTCCAAACAGGAAAAGGAGTACATCAAGGCTGTACATTGTCACCCTGCTTATTTAACTTATATGCAGAGTACATCATGAGAAACACTGGACTGGAAGAAGCACAAGCTGGAATCAAGATTGCTGGGAGAAATATCAATAACCTCAGATATGCAGATGACACCACCCTTATGGCAGAAAGTGAAGAGGAACTAAAAAGCCTCTTGATGAAAGTGAAAGAGGAGAGTGAAAAGTTGGCTTAAAGCTCAACATTCAGAAAACGAAGATCATGGCATCTGGTCTCATCACTTCATGGGAAATAGATGGGGAAACAGTGGAAACAGTGTCAGGTTTTATTTTTTTGGGCTCCAAAATCATTGCAGATGGTGATTGCAGCCATGAAATTAAAAGACGCTTACTTGGAAGGAAAGTTATGACCAACCTAGACGGCATATTCAAAAGCAGTGACATTACTTTGCTAACAAAGGTTCATCTAGTCAGGGCTATGGTTTTTCCAGTAGTCATGTATGGATACAAGAGTTGGACTGTGAAGAAAGCTGAGCACCGAAGAATTGATGGTTCTGAACTGTGGTGTTGGAGAAGACTCTTGAGAGTCCTTTGGACTTCAAGGAGATCCAACCAGTCCATCCTAAAGGAGATCAGTCCTGGGTGTTCTTTGGAAGGAATGATGCTAAAGCTGAAACTCTAATACTTTGGCCACCTCATGTGAAGAGTTGACTCTTTGGAAAAGACTCTGATGCTGGGAGGGATTTGGGGGCAGGAGGAGAAGGGGACAACAGAGGATGAGATGGCTGGATGGCATCACTGACTCGATGGATGTGAGTCTGTGTGAACTCCGGGAGTTGGTGATGGACAGGGAGGCCTGGCGTGCTGCAATTCATGGGGTTGCAAAGAGTCGGATACGACTGAGCGACTGAACTGAACTGATCAATATATTAATACAGTGACATGTCAGGGCAGGACCTCAAGCTAGTTTGCAGTCTTAGAACAGAACTTTTTTCTCTCATAGAATCCTAAAGGTCATTACCACTATAATGTGCTAATTAGAATGAGATGGAAAATAAGACACATACACACATGATCATTAAGGAAAAAATAAGAGTCATCTCTTTTATCACAACAATATTTACATATATTTGATATCTGAATCTTACAAGAATAATTATAATTATTGTAATTATTCAGATAATTTAACTATGAGCATGTTCAGTTCAGTTCAGTTCAGTTGCTCAGTCGTGTCCGACTCTTTGTGACCCCATGAACAGGACATAGGAGCCAACCTGAAAGAGTCTCATTTGGTTTAAGAGAGGACGATTTGAAAACCAAGAAAGAATAATGGCTATAAAGGATTGGCACACACCAAATACATAAAATCCATAACTTTATAGTTATTTGAAATAAAAAGGACAACTTGGAGGTTTCTAGTGCAGCAATTCATTACTCAGGCTATTGAGACATAAAGGGGAAAATCAAGTACTTTCTTTGTCTCTTCTATACAGACTGTTTTTCCAGGGTTATCAAGTAGTTAATGAAGGGGAAATTCTTCTTCATGGAAGAATTCCAACTAATAAATGCAGAAGAAATGACAAAAGTAAGAAATTCACTATTATGCAGTCCCTAATGCAATAATCGGAGAAGGCAATGGCACCCCACTCCAGTACTCTTGCCTGGAAAATCCCATTGATGGAGGACCCTGATAGGCTGCAGTCCATGGGGTCACTAAGAGTCGGACACGACTGAGCAATTTCACTTTAACTTTTCACTTTCATGTATTGGAGAAGGAAATGGCAACCCACTCCAGTGTTCTTGCCTGGAGAATCCCAGGGACGGGGGAGCCTGGTGGGCTGCCATCTATGGGGTCGCACAGAGTAGGACACAACTGAAGTGACTTAGCAGTAGCAGCAGTAGCAATGCAATAATACTTCAAAGCAGCCATCATTAATGGATGTTAAAATGGTTAGGTGAAAGATTTTTTTTTAATGTTTGTTTAGCCACGCCAGGTCTTAGTTTTGCGCTCAGGAGTTTTGATCTTCGCTGCAGCATGCAGAATCTTCAATTGTGGTATTCGAACTCTTAGCTGTGGCATGTGGGATCCACTTCCCTGACTAGGACCTCCTGCTTTGGGAGGATGGAGTCTTAGCCACTGGACCACCAGGGAAGTCCCTAGGTGGAAGATTGATAAAGAATTCTGCAATGAAGGGTCAAGTAGACACCATCTGAGTCCTCAGATCAATCTTAGCTCCACTAAATTTGGGACATCCAGACATTATGTGCTTCCTGATGTGATGATACAATAGAAATTGCACAGCATCACTTGTGATGTATTTTTGACTAAGGAAAAAAAATTTAACCTGAAGCCAATCAAATAACTGCATCTAAAACCAGATTGCAAGAAACACAGAGAACAGAAAAGTTACATAATGCCACAAGGAAGCAAATCCCTAAATCAGAAAGGTCAGTAAACCTGATTTCTCTTAAAGCAGCAATGGTAAAAAAAGAAAAAGTCAAGAGACAGGACAAACTAATGCAATATGTAGACCTTATTTGGATCCTGATTTGAATAAACTAAATGCAAAACAGTTTCTTTTTAAAAAATAAATTAACTGTAAAACAGATTTTCCCTCCAGCTTTACTGAGGTATAATTGACAAAAAAAATTGCATGTAATTAAGAAATACAAGGTGATGTTTTGATATATGTATACTTTGCAAAATGTCTACCAGAAGGAAGCTAATTAACATATCAATCCCTTCACAACTTTTGAGTATGTGAGAACAATTAAGATCTACTCTTAGCAAATGGCTCAGGCAGTAAAGCGTCTGCCAGCAATATGGGAGACCTGGGTTCGATCCCTGGGTTGGGAGCATCCCTGGAGAAGGAAATGGCAACCCACTCCAGTATTCTTGCCTGGAGAATTCCATGGACGGAGGAGCCTGGTGGTCTACAGTCTGTGGGGTTGCAAAGAGTCGGACACAACCGAGTGACTTCACTTTCTAGCAAATTTCAAGTATACAATACACTATGGTTAACTATAGTCACCCTGATGTACATTAGAGCCCCAGAATGTATTTATCCTGGATATCTGAAACTTTGTACCCCTTGACCAATATTTTCCCATTTCCCCTCACGTCCCAACCCGTTAACAATTATAAAATGATATTTCTGAGACAAATATGGGTATGTAAATATGGTATTAGTTGACATTAAGAATTCATTTTCAGTGTTGCATGATGATTATGTTTTTAAAACAATTATATGGTTAAAGATGAATACTCAAGTATTTGCAGGTGGAATGATTTAATTTCCTTGCTTTGAAATATTTCATAAAAATAATATTGGGGATAAAAAACCCAAAATTGGTAAAAATGTTGATCATTGGCTAAGCTGAGTGATGGCTATAGGGAGGTTCATTTCTGTGTGTTTAACAATTTTCTAAACAAGACAGAAAAAGAATAACAGTTTTGAAAATGCATTCACATGAAATGCATGCGTTTGATTATTTATTTCCTTATATCCCTGCCTTTTTTCAACAAGGTGGGGGGTAGGGGGAGGCTTTAGATAAAAGTACAGTAGTAATAGTAACGACAACAGTTACCATATCAGTGCTCACTGTATGCCAGACTCCAGGCTGATCCTCCAACTCCTTGACATTGAGTAGGTACGAGTAGTAGCCTCACTTAGTCATGAGGGAACTGAATCTTAGAGAGTTTAATTAACTTTCCCAAGATTAGGTTTGGGTTTAGTCACTAAGTTGTTTCCAACTCTTTGTGACCTGGCTCCTCTGTACACGGGATTTCCTAGGTAAGAATACTGGAATGGGTTGCCATTTCCTTCTCCAGGGGATCTTCCCCAGCCAGGGACTGAACTCGAGTTTCCTATATTGGCAGGTGGATTCTTCACTATTGAGCCACCAGGGAAGGTCCCTTCCCAAGACTACTAAACTACAAATAGTAGAAAATATTTAAAAAGCAGCTCAAAGACTACTAAATTCCCCAGATTTTATTTAATGAGGACACACTGATAATTGTATTTGCATAAAAAGCACAAAATCTCTCTGTTTGGTCTCATTCTTTATTAATTATTAGGCCTACATTTAAACTGGCTTCCCCATGTGGTGCAGTGGTAAAGAATCCATCTGCCAATGCAGGAGATGCGAGAGACTCAGGTTTGATCCCTGTGTTGGGACGATCCCCTGGAGCAGGAAATGGCAACCCACTCCAGTATTCTTGTCTGGAAAATTCCATGGACAGAAGATCCTGCTGGGCTACAGTCCACGGGGTCAAAAAGAGTCGGGTTCGACTGAGTGACTGTGCACACACATATTTAAATTAGTTGTATTTAGAATAAATCAGTAATAGGTAAGTAACTCTAATTTGTTAATCAGGAGGCATGTGACATCATCTTTGGTCCCAATACAAGCTAGAGCATGATTCTGAAATCTCTTGCCTTAGTTCTTCTTGGAATTCTTTGACCTGACACTTCCACATGCTGAGAGTGCTGTCTGCTGACAACAAGCAGAACTGCAAGCGCGTGGCATCTGGGTCTCCTTTGCACCTTTGCATGCATCTGTGATCTGTAATGACATCATACTATCATTGCCTGTTAGAGTGTTATTTGTTGCCTTGTACTCAGTTTTCATAATGAAGCTGATGGTGTGAACTCCAGAGTTACATTTTATTTCTACTTCCTTCAAGAAAGAGTCAGTTTTAAAACTAATGAATTAATGAGGAATTGTGTGGCGCAAGATGGCCATTTTCCAAATTTCACAAGTTCTCCTGATTTAAGAAGATGACTCTGAAGCTTGGGAACTTCAGCTCAGTAATGCACAATGCCCCAGTTACAGTTTTCTAGACTTAAATTCTGTGCTGTGCTCCTGACTCTGACACTATTGGACCCTGCCTCACATTCAGGCTCTCCTCACATCCCAGCTTTCCCTGTTGTGGATCAAAACGGTGAGCTACAGATAGAACACTGAAGAATGCTGAGCAATTCCATATGTGCAGACCCGTATTCTAAATTTTATTTTTAAACTTTACATAATTGTATTAGTTTTGCCAAATATCAAAATGAATCTGCCACAGGTATACATGTGTTCCCCATCCTGAACCCTCCTCCCTCCTCCATCCCCATACCATCCCTCTGGGTCGTCCCAGTGCACCAGCCCCAAGCATCCAGTATCGTGTATCGAACCTGGACTGGCAACTCGTTTCTTACATGGTATTTTACATGTTTCAATGTCATTCTCTCAAATCTTCCCACCCTCTCCCTCTCCCACAGAGTCCATAAGACTGTTCTATACATCAGTGTCTCTTTTGCTGTCTCATACACCGGGTTATTGTTACCATCTTTCTAAATTCCATATATATGCGTTAGTATACTGTATTTATGTTTTTCCTTCTGGCTTACTTCACTCTGTATAATAGGCTCCAGTTTCATCCACCTCATTAGAACTGATTCAAATGTATTCTTTTTAATGGCTGAGTAATACTCCATTGTGTATATGTACCACAGCTTTCTTATCCATTCGTCTGCTGATGGACATCTAGGTTGCTTCCATGTCCTGGCTATTATAAACAGTGCTGCGATGAACATTGGGGTACACGTGTCTCTTTCCCTTCTGGTTTCCTCAGTGTGTATGCCCAGCAGTGGGATTGCTGGATCATAAGGCAGTTCTATCTCCAGTTTTTTAAGGAATCTCCACACTGTTCTCCATAGTGGCTGTACTAGTTTGCATTCCCACCAACAGTGTAAGAGGGTTCCCTTTTCTCTACACCCTCTCCAGCATTTATTATTTGTAGACTTTTGGATCTCAGCCATTCTGACTGGTGTGAAATGGTACCTCATAGTGGTTTTGATTTGCATTTCTCTGATAATGAGTGATGTTGAGCATCTTTTCATGTGTTTGTTAGCCATCTGTATGTCTTCTTTGGAGAAATGTCTATTTAGATCTTTGGCCCATTTTTTGATTGGGTCATTTATTTTTCTGGAGTTGAGCTGTAGGAGTTGCTTGTATATTTTTGAGATTAGTTGTTTGTCAGTTGCTTCATTTGCTATTATTTTCTCCCATTCTGAAGGCTGTCTTTTCACCTTGCTAATAGTTTCCTTTGATGTGCAGAAGCTTTAAAGGTTAATTAGGTCCCATTTGTTTATTTTTGCTTTTATTTCCAATATTCTGGGAGGTGGGTCATAGAGGATCCTGCTGTGATGTATGTCAGAGAGTGCAGACCCGTATTCTAAAACCACCTGAAAGCAATGACAGGTTAAGAGACGTTTCACAAGTAGGAAAAAAAAATCTAATTATAAGGTGTTCCTGTGACAGATGGCTTAGCTTATGAAACTACCAAGTTACACTGAACTTTTTACCTAAGGGGTTATCCTGGTGGCTCAGATGTAAAGACTCTGCCTGCAATACAGGAGACCCAGATTCAATCCCTGGATGGGGAAGATCCCCTGGAGAGGGGAATGGCAACTCACTTCAGTATTCTTGCCTGGAGAATCCCACGGACAGGGGAGCCTGGTAGGCTACCTAAAGAGATATACCTAAAGAGGATCCTTTGTCTAAAACTGCATGAATCCTTGGGATATTTGTAGATGAAGGGAAAGTAGAAAGACACTATTTCCAGTATGAGCAAAAAATAAAATTCTCCTTCTAGAGACTAGTTGTTTCCCTGTTTCCCTGTTATGCATAACTAATGCATAACAAATTTGAATTTTTGTTATGATTGCTTGTTTGTTTTAATTTCTTGAGTCTTGATTTATTAAGGGAAAATTCCAGAAATGACTTAAACTGATGATTTAGTGCCAAATGAAATGGGGGACACCAATAATATTATAATTTTTAAGAGGAGTGATTTCACATTCTTTTTATAAAGAGTAGATCTGTATTCATACCATAATCAGGTTCCATGATGAGGCAACTGTTCATATAGTTAGTCTAAGTCTTCAGGCTAAAGGGAGGGGGAAAAAATGACAATAATAAGGCAGACACATGGTTTACTTGTATTTACTCATAACAATTCTGTGGTCAGAAGCATTAAACAATTTGACCAAGGCCACACAAGAAAAGGTGGTGGAGCTCAGTTCGGTCGCTCAGTCGCGTCCAACTCTTTGCAACCTCACAGACTGCAGCACGCCAGGCAGCCCTGTCCAACACCAACTCCCGGAGCTAGCTCAAACTCATGTCCATTGAGTCGGTGATGCCAACCAACCATCTCATCCTCTGTCATCCCCTTCTCATCCCACCTTCAATCTTTCCCAGCATCCGGGTCTTTTCCAATGAATCAGTTCTTTGCATCAGGTGGCCAAAGTATTGGAGTTTCCTTCAGCATCAGTCCTTCCAATGAGTATTCAGGACTGATTTCCTTTAGGATTGACTGGTTTGATCTCCTTGCAGTCCAAGGGACTCTCAAGGGTCTTTTCCAACACCACAGTTCAAAGGCATCAAAAGCACTCAGCTTTCTTTATAGTTCAACTCTCACATCCCTACATGACTACTGGAAACACCATAGCTTTGACTAGACAGACCTTTGTTGGCAAAGTAATGTCTCTGCTTTTTAATATGCTGTCTAGGTTGGTCATAGCTTTTCTTCCAAGGAGCAAGCGTCTTTTAATTTCATGGCTGCAGTCACCATCTGCAGTGATTTTGGAGCCCCCCCAAAATAAAATCTGTCATGGTTTCCACTGTTTCTCCATCTATTTGCCATGAAGTGATGGGACCGGATGCCATGAATTAGTTTTATGAATGTTGAGTTTTAAGCCAACTTTTTCACTCTCCTCTTTCACTTTCATCAAGAGGCTCTTTAGTTCTTCGCTTTCTGCCATAAGGGTGGTGTCATCTGCATATCTGAGGTTGTTGATATTTCTCCCAGCGATCTTGATTCCAGCTTGTGGTGGAACCAGGATTTAAATCAAAGAAGAACAGCTCTGATGTCCATATTTTAAATCTACTTGACCATTTTCATTCTTGATCAAGAATGTCACAGCAAAGACTTTCCACATCTGCTCTTGGTCTCCGGTTTTTTTTTAAGGCATTGCCACCTAACATGGGCTTCCCTCGTGGCTCAGATGGTAAGGAATCTGCCTGAAGTGCAGGAGATCCTGGTTTGATCCCTGGGTTGGGAAGATCCCCTGGGGAAGGGAATAGCTAAATATGGCTGCTGCTGCTGCTAAGTCACTTCAGTCGTGTCCGACTCCATGCAACCCCATAGACGGCAGCCCACCAGGCTCCTCCATCCCTGGGATTCTCCAGGCAAGAATACTGAAGTGGGCTGCCATTTCCTTCTCCTAAATATGGCTAAAATTTATTTAAAATCTGTTCTAACCAAGCACTTCATATACATTATCTCATTTAATTCTGTGACAGAGACATTTATTCTCCTGATTTTACATGAGAAAACTGAGAATTTCTCAAAATTTCTTAGAGTATAAGTGTCAGAATTAGAATTTAAACACACTGGTATTGATTCTGGGATCCATGCTCTTAATTACATCTCCACACAGTGAACACCCAGGTGGTATGGGCATCCTTTTCCCTGACACACAGGGGGTCCATCAACTCAGCACACTGTTCTCTTGTACATGGAAGGGAATTATGTTTCCTGGTGTCCAGAAGGGCACCCTAAACCATGTGAAAGAACATCGCTTCTGACAGGAAACATGCATTCTTGGAAGCAGAGGCTGAGCTGTCTTCCTCCCGTGGCCTCCACAGCCATCTGCATCTCTTCCCGTAGCCCCTCACAATTTCAGTGTACTATCGGAACAACTAGTCCACCACAGAAGTGCTCATGCTGGTGATTAAAGAATAATGCTAATTTTGTATAACTCATCATTGTTAATTTCTGTGAAATGGATTAAAATGTTCTCATAACCTTCTTTAACGCTGCCTTAAAGTTTCTTGCTCTGTCAGAGTAAAATGGTCTAGCCTTAAAACCCATCATTTTTCATGTTGAAGCATAGTACCCTCCACAGTACTAAAATTAGTAGTTTTAGAAATGCTTGAAACCCTCTCCTGCAATTTACTATCACTTTAAAATATGTGTATATTGTGGATCTGTAAATACAGATAAACACAACTTACAAAAACCTGAGTGGTCAATTTCTGATCCCCACAAACTCTGTGGCAGAATCTGAGACTCCCTCTCCCTACATCCACCCCAGGATGCCTGATCCCCTCTAGTCCTTCATTCTGGAAAGCAACCAGCCCTGTTCCAACAGCACCACTAGGTGGCCAGGATGGAAAACAGGTCAAATCGACATTTCTTCCCTCCAAACTTTTTTCCTCAAGAGAATGCCCCTCCCCAACCCCAATCTCTCCTCCACCACACACTCACCTCAATTTTCTTTGGACTTTGTCATTTCACAGCCAAGGTGATTCCACTTCAGGTAATCTTCCTCAAATTTACACACATCCTTTTTGTTTTTGCTATTGGCTTAGAACTCTTTTTTAAATTAATTTTTATTGGTGTACAGTTGCTTTACAATGTGTTAGTTTCTACTGTACAGCAAAGTGAATCAGTTATACATATGTTTCCTCTTTTTTGGATTTCCTTCCCATTAGGGTCACCATAGAGCACTGAGTAGGGTTTCTTGAGCTAAACAGTAGCTCTCATTACTATTTCATGCATAGTATCAATAGTGTACACATCCTTCTTTAAAAAAATCTTTTTCTTTTCCTCACCCAGTTACTTCATAAGCTTTTCTTAATCTTCCAACTGCCTTTACTACATGCATAAGCCTAGCAGTTACTATGACTGAGTAAACCAAATTTGGCTCCTATAGGAGCCAAACCCACCCTAACAGGCTGGGTCGGTTTATGAGGTTTGATTGACAGGGATATGCAAGAGATTGGCCATGCAAATTTTTATATCTATAATTTATCTATCTATCTATATATCCATCATCTACCTATGTTTTTCCCAACTATAGGGCTTTAATAACTTTGTTTCCAATTGATTATAAGATATGGGAGCTTATTTTGATCCATGTATGTATAAGAGTGCAGGTTTTTCCTGTTGCCCAGGCTCCAATATGGCTGGCAGGGGTGCTGCTTCCTGCTCTAGAACTCCACAACTTCCAACCAACTTTTTATGCTTGACCCTTAAAACCCACCTTTCTTTAAGTACCAGCATTCATGCAAAATTATTCACTCAATACGGACGGGTTTTCTTTCTCATTTTTTAAATTGTAAAGCATTGCAGAAGTATTGCTTAAGGCACATTTTTAATTGCAAATGCACATTATTTGAATAACATCATAAATCAAATAACATTTGTAGATTAGCCCAGGAACTAATCCATCATTTACCTCACTATGACTATGAGAAGGCCAAGTTCTAAGTTTCAAAGAACTCACTTGCAAATAAATATTTGAGATGCTGTTTTTTGCACATTGGGCCCTAAATGCTTTCTTTAAATATTTACAACAATTTACAAGTTTCACTTTGTAATACACACCAACAAAGGATGCCCTTTAACTCAGACTACTGCTCTTTACTTTTAAGAAAAACAGTGACTTGTGGGGCCCAGCTTGAGATCAGAAGACTAAGATACATCAGTAGAATGGGTTTTGTCAAGAAACTGAAATAAGGGAAGAATAAAAGAGAAAAGTATAATATTATTAGGCACATATTACATAAAAATAACTCAGATCCAGAAAAAACATTTCATTTAAATATAAATACTTTTTAAATTACAATGTGCTGTGTATGCTAAGTCACTTCAGTTCTGTCTAACTCTTTTTGACTCTAAGGGCTATACCCTTCCAGGCTTCTCTGTGCATGGGATTCTCCAGACAAGAATACTGGAGTAGATTGCCATTTCCTATTCCAGAAGATCTTCCCAACTCAGGGATTGAACCTTTGTCTCTTAGGTACAGGTGGGTTCTTTACCACTAGTGCCACCTGGGAAGCTCCTTTTTATTATGCTTGTTCTAATGGATACTTCTACGTCATAATATGGGATTTATCAATATATGTCTCAACAAGTCTCATACAGCTATGTGTTTCCATTTAAAAAATAACAACTTAGCATCTGCTTACCTATATCTGCTGGTTAGTCATTTAACTCACTGATTATTTTTGGTACAAGATGAGTAGAAGCATTTCTTTTTAAACCATTCCCCCAAATTATAGTATGTCATCAGCAGGACTTTGTTCCTCATTTCAGTCATTATTTTCTTACATGAATTTTGGCCATAGAGTAAAATGCTCCCAGATGTCAAAGAGAGTTGGGTGCCCCTTTAAAATCTCAGCTACTTAGAATCTCAGGATGCATTTCAAAACACAAAGATCTAAGTTGTTTTAGGGCTTCCCTAGTGGATCAGACAGTAAAGAACCCTGCAGTGTGAGAGACGTGGGTTCGATCCCTGGGTGGGGAAGATCCCCCAGAGGAGGGCATGGCAACCCAATCCAGTATTCTTGCCTGGAGAATCCCCATGGACAGAAGAGTCTGGCAGGCTACAGACCATGGGGGTCACAGAGTCGAATATGACTGAGCAGCTAAACACAAGTTGTTTTAAACTATGCTATGGAACTTGGGAGAGAATGTGTGCGTGCTAAGGTGCTTCAGTCGTGCCCAACTCTTTGATACCCTGTGGACTGCAGCCCACCAGGTTCCTCTGTCCACAGGATTTTCCAGGCAAGGATACCGGAGTAGGTTGCCATGCCCTAATCTGGGGGATCTTCCTGACTCAGATATCGAACTCATGTCTCCTATGTCTCCTGCACTGGCAGGTGGGTTCTCTACCACTAGCACTACCTGGGAAGACCTCAAAGAGAAATGTAATCTAATTCAGTAAGAATAAAAGGTATAACACACACACACACACACACATACCCTCTGTTTTAATGGTTAAGTAAAATAAGAAACGCAGACTACAACTTTTCTTTGAAATTCAGTAGATGTTTCTGTGGTATACTTTTAAAATTCCTCATAGACCCTTAGTACAAAAGTACAAACTGAAGCCGCTCAGTAGTGTGTGACCCCATGGACTGTAGCCTACCAGGCTCCTCTGTCCATGGAATTTTCCAGGCAAGAGTACTAGAGTGGGTTGCCATTTCCTTCTCCAGGGGATCTTCCCAATGCAGGGATTGAATCCCGGTCTCCTGCATTGCAGGCGGACACTTTACTGTCTGAGGTACCAGGGAAGCCATAGACCCTTAGTTACCTGTGAAATCAAGTCTAAATTCTTCAGTTTGGCTTCAGACAACCTGACTCATATCCTGCTCCACCCACCACAATTTCCCAGTCATCCCCTACTGTGGCCACACCTGTAGCTGTGCAACAGACCTTCTTTCATGTGTCTCCCATCTGACACTTCTTCCTTCCCCTGTTCATGCCCATCCTCCAAATCGTGGCTGAGCTTCTATCTTCTCTCTCTAAACCTTCCCTTGCTTCCTTGATTCTCCCCACCCGACTCCCATCTCTTCAAAGGACAAGTTCCTGAATCACTGATTGTCTGAATATCCTAATCACTATTTTTAATGTTTTCCTAACAAGTTGAAAAGTATATTCTCTAGGGTGTGAACTTTCAGATTCCTTTAAACGGCAGTTATATTAAGTAATAATGTACAAATGTGTGTGAATGTACCACCACACCCACTCATATTCACATACATATAGGGGATGGGAGCCTAAAATCAGGGTTTATGTTATGTTCATGCTGATCCCACTCTGAGACAAGTCCCTGAAGCCTGCCCTCCCATGAGTGTTATTCTCAGTGTCTAATAGTGGCCTTCACTGGCTCTGTTACTTCTTCTCTGTCATACTCTATCCTCCTCTTTTTGAACCCGACTTTTTAATCTTAGTTCAGAACTCTATATTCAACATATTGATCCAATAAGAGTTGAAGTAGGGGTCAAAACAAAGAATTTGGAGTTCAGAGATCTAGATTAGGAGATGCGGGCCACTTAGAGTAGTTGGGTTCACTTGGACAAGTCAGTGGGCTTCAATTCCTTCATGTGATTCATGTCTGACTCCTTGCAACCCCATGGACTACAGCAGGCTAGGCTTCCCTGTCCTTTACCATCTTCTGGAGTTTGCTCAAACTCACATCCATTAAGTTGGTGCTGCCATCGAACAATCTCATCCTCTGTCTCCCTCTTCTCCTCCTGTTCTCAATCTTTCCCAGCATCAGAGTCTTTTCCAATGAGTTCACTTTTTGTATCAGATGGCCAAAAGTATTGGAGCTTCAGCATCATTCCTTCCAATGAATATTCAGGGTTGATTTCCTTTAGAAGTGACTGGTTTGATATCCTTGCAGTTCAAGGCACTCTCAAGAGTCTTCCCCAACACCACAGTTCAAAAGCATCAATTCTTTGGCGCTCAGCTTTCTTTACAGTCCAACTCTCACACCCATACATGACTATATAAATAGAAAAGCACTAAATAAAATAATTAACTTCAGATATCTGTTCTTTGTGGTTAGCAGTAGTCTTTCGATGCTTGATTCCATGTTTTTCCTAGCAAAAAAAAAAAAGTTAATATATGTATATACTGGCTCCTCCCTTACCTCTTCAGAGCAGTTCCTCAGAGCTATCCGAGAGGCTGGCTTCCAGGTTGTTGTCCTCAGGAAGGTTCCTGAATAAAACTTAACTCACAACTTTTATGTTATGCATTTTTCTTTCAGTAGACATTGACAGGAGTAGGTTCAGTGGAACAATAGACAGAGGTTTTATCAAGGGTGAGTTAAAGAAAGAATAGGAGATGTGGGAGCAGGGACATCTCCTTCAGGAAGTTTTGTTGTGAAGTGGAATAGAAAACTGGGTAGTGGCTGGAAGGGAATGTGATATTAAGGCAAAGAACAGATACCCCAAACCCAAGCATTAAAAAAAAAAAGGTCAATACAATAGCAAACCCAGATTTCCTATTGGAAAGAAACTGATCCTATAAGGAAAAAAAGAAAACACATCCAAACACATCTTTCTAGATATTATCCCAGATTTAGTACTGTAATGCAAAACCTGAGTTGAATCTACTTATATATATGTTCTTTTAGCATGGCATGTGTTACACTAATTTTCAAGCCCGTATGTCTCTCTTGTTAGATTTTAAGGTCCTAGACAATGTTTCTTATTTTTTAATTCTCTAGAGACTAGCTGCTGCTGCTGCTAAGTCGCTTCAGTCGTGTCTGACTCTGTGCGACCCCATAGACGGCAGCCCACCAGGCTCTCCCGTCCCTGGGATTCTCCAGGCAAGAACACTGGAGTGGGTTGCCATTTCCTTCTCCAATGCATGAAAGTGAAAAGTGAAAGTGAAGTTGCTCAGTCATGTCCGACTCTGAGCAACCCCATGGACTGCAGCCTACCAGGCTCTTCCGTCCATGGGATTTTCCAGGCAAGAGTACTGGAGTGGGGTGCCATTGCCTACTCCGAGAGACTAGCTACAGTGCCTTAAACTTAATAATTGTTCAGTAATATTGTTTCTTGAGATCTAGCAATTCAACAATTTGTTGAAGTGAAGTTCATTGAAAGCGACATAAGTGGTTGCTTCTTCTGCCAGCTAACCTGACTGACATGGGCTCTTGTTCCTGTCCTCTGATCACTGGGAAGAATTGAGGCATGATTCTCCTACTTTCCTCTCTTTAAAAGTGACAAAATAAAATTCCTATTTGATGGCAAGATGAGAAAAATTATATATAAAATTTCTCTTTGCTCATTTGGCCCTCCTCCATCACCTTTATTATGTATTGTGCTTCTGTATTAGCCAGACCTCCTTCAGTTCAGTTCAGTTCAGTCGCTCAGTTGTGTCTGACTCTTTGCGACCCCATGAATTGCAGCACGCCAGGTCTCCCTGTCCATCACCAACTCTCGGAGTTCACTCAGACTCACATCCATCGAGTCAGTGATGCCATCCAGCCGTCTCATCCTCCGTCGTCCCCTTCTCCTCTTGCCCCCAATCCCTCCCAGCATCAGAGTCTTTTCCAATGAGTTAACTCTTTGCATGAGGTGGCCAAAGTACTGGAGTTTTAGCTTTAGCATCATTCCTTCCAAAGAAATCCCAGGGCTGATCTCCTTCAGAATGGACTGGTTGGATCTCCCTGCAGTCCAAGGGACTCTCAAGAGTCTTCTCCAACACCACAGTTCAAAAGCATCAATTCTTCGGTGCTCAACTTTCTTCACAGTCCAACTTTCACATCCATACATGACCACAGGAAAAACCATAGCCTTGACTAGATGGATCTTTGTTGGCAAAGTAATGTCTCTGCTTTTGAATATGCTATAGTCAGCAAAAACAAGACCAGGAGCTGACTGTGGCTCAGACCATGAACTCCTTATTGCCAAATTCAGACTGAAATTGAATAAAGTAGGGAAAACCACTACACCATTCAGGTATGACCTAAATCAAATCCCTTATGATTATACAGTGGAAGTGAGAAATAGATTTAAGGGCCTAGATCTGATAGATAGAGTGCCTGATGAACTATGGAATGAGGTTCGTGACATTGTACAGCAGACAGGGATCAAGACCATTCCCATAGAAAAGAAATGCAAAAAAGCAAAATGGCTGTCTGGGGAGGGCTTGCAAATAGCTGTGAAAAGAAGACAAGTGAAAAGCAAAGGAAAAAAGGAAAGATATAAACATCTGAAAGCAGAGTTCCAAAGAATAGCAAGGAGAGATAACAAAGCCTTCTTCAGCGAACAATGCAAAGAAATAGAGGAAAACAACAGAATGGGAAAGACTAGGGATCTCTTCAAGAAAATCAGATACCAAAGGAACATTTCATGCAAAGATGAGCTCGATAAAGGACAGAAATGGTATGGACCTAACAGAAGCAGAAGATATTAAGAAGAGATGGCAAGAATATACAGAAGAACTGTACCAAAAAGATCTTAATGACCCAGATAATCACGATGGTGTGATCACTGGCCTAGAGCCAGACATCCTAGAATGTGAAGTCAAGTGGGCCTTAGAAAGCATCACTACGAACAAAGCTAGTGGAGGTGATGGAATTCCAATTGAGCTATTTCAAATCCTGAAAGATGATGCTGTGAAAGTGCTGCACTCAATATGCCAGCAAATTTGGAAAACTCAGCAGTGGCCACAGGACTGGAAAAGGTCAGTTTTCATTTCAATCCCAAAGAAAGGCAATGCCAAAGAATGCTCAAACTACCACACAATTGCACTCATCTCACACTCTAGTAAAGTAATGCTCAAAATTCTCCAAGCCAGGCTTCAGCAATATGTGAACTGTGAACTTCCTGATGTTCAAGCTGGTTTTAGAAAAGGCAGAGGAACCAGAGATCAAATTGCCAACTTCCACTGGATCATGGAAAAAGCAAGAGAGTTCCAGAAAAACATCTATTTCTGCTTTACTGACTATGCCAAAGCCTTTGACTGTGTGGATCACAATAAACTGTGGAAAATTCTGAACGAGATGGGAATACCAGACCACCTGATCTGCCTCTTGAGAAATGTGTATGCAGGTCAGGAAGCAACAGTTAGAACTGGACATGGAACAACAGACTGGTTCCAAATAGGAAAAGGAGTATGTCAAGGCTGGATATTGTCACCCTGTTTATTTAACTTATATGCAGAGTACATCATGAGAAACACTGGACTGGGAGAAACACAAGTTGGAATCAAGATTGCTGGGAGAAATATCAATAACCTCAGATATGCAGATGACACCACCCTTATGGCAGAAAGCATGGGAAATAGATGGGGAAACAGTGGAAACAGTGTCAGACTTTATTTTTCTGGGCTCCAAAATCACTGCAGATGGTGACTGCAGCCATGAAATTAAAAGACCCTTGCTCCTTGGAAGGAAAGTTATGACCAACCTAGATAGCATATTCAAAAGCAGAGACATTACTTTGCCAACAAAGGTTCATCTAGTCAAGGCTATGGTTTTTCCTGTGGTCATGTGTGGATGTGAGAGTTGGACTGTGAAGAAGATTGAGTGCCGAAGAATTGATGCTTTTGAACTGTGGTGTTGGAGAAGACTCTTGAGAGTCCCTTGGACTGCAAGGAGATCCAACCAGTCCATTCTAAAGGAGATCAGCCCTGGGATTTCTTTGGAAGGACTGATGCTAAAGCTGAAACTCCAGTACTTTGGCCACCTCATGCGAAGAGTTGACTTATTGGAAAAGACTCTGATGCTGGGAGGGATTGGGGGCAAGAGGAGAAGGGGACGACGGAGGATGAGATGGCTGGTGGCATCACTGACTCGATGGATGTGAGTCTGAGTGAACTCTGGGAGCTGGTGATGGACAGGGAGGCCTGGCGTGCTGCGATTCTCATGGGATCGCAAAGAGTCGGACACAACTGAGTGACTGATGTGATCTGATCTGATCTAGGTTGAACATAACTTTCCTTCCAAGGAGCAAGCGTCTTTTAATTTCATGGCTGCAGTCACCATCTGCAGTGATTTTGGAGCCCCAAAAAATAAAGTCTGACACTGTTTCCACTGTTTCCCCATCTATTTCCCACGAAGTGATGGGACTGGATGCCATGATCTTCGTTTTCTGAATGTTGAGCTTTAAGCCAACTTTTTCACTCTCCACTTTCACTTTCAGCAAGAGGCTTTTTAGTTCCTCTTCACTTTCTGCCATAAGGGTGGTGTCATCTGCATATCTGAGGTTATTGATATTTCTCCCGGCAATCAGACCTCCTTAGGAGATAGGATTTCTTCTGAATCTCATTAATGGTAACAACTCCTTAGGAAATAATCTTCCTTCTAAATATTGCAAGGGGCTGTGACAATCTATGACCCACTACTCACTTTGTACATGTAGATCTGGATTGTGTAAACTGTCAACAACACTTGATGTATATAATATACTCCTTTGTCTCAACTTGAATGGGTGGAACACTCTTCAGAGCTTTCTCAAAGACTCTCCCAGGTTATAATCCTCAGATTGCCTCAAGTAAAATTTTCTATTTCTTTCTTAGATTGACTATTGATTAATTTTTCCATCAACAAAAGTCATACAAGATAAGCCCCTTCTGGGCTCAAAGGGCAAAAGGATTGAAGGCAGTGGTTTACCTGCGCTGAGGCAATTGATGAATGAATGTGTGAATGTGTGTGTTCATGAGGTGGGTGATATGCCCACTGGAAGGTAATGATACTCGGACTAATTTAAATACTCTTGCAATAAAATATATTTTAGAACGTACAATTTGCAAAGTGCTTTATATATGTGTTTTCTCTTCCAAAAACTCACAAAAACCTATGATAGAAATAAATAAAGGCATGACGAACCTAGTGCGTGCGTGCTCAGTTGCTTCAGTCATGCCCCACTCTTTGTGACCCTATGGACTGTAGCCTGCCAGACTCTTCTGTCCATGGGATTCTCTAGGCAAGAATGCTGGAGTGGATTGCCATGCCCTCCTTCCCAACCCACAGACTGAACCCGGGGCCTCCTGCATCTTCTGCTTCACAGGTGGATTCTTTACTGCTGAGCCACCTGGGAAGCCCCATGACAAACTTAGACAGCGTATTAAAAACAGAGACATCACTTTGCTGACAAAGGTCCATACAGTCAAAGCTATGGTTTTTCCAGTAGTCATGTATGGATGTGAAAGTTGGGTCATAAAGAAGGCTGAGTGCAGAAGAGTTGATGCTTTCAAATTGTGGTGTTGGAGAAGACTCTTGAGAGTCTCTTGGACAGCAAGGAGTTCAAACCAGTCAATCCTAAAGGAAATCAGTCCTGAATATTCATTGGAAGGACTGATGCTGAAGCTGAAACTCCAATACTTTGGCCATCTGATGCAAAGTACTGACACACTGGAAAAGACCCTGATGCTGGAAAGGACTGAAGGTGGGAGGAGAAGGGGACGACAGAGGATGAGATGGTTGGATGGCATCACCAACTCAATGGACATGTGTTTGAGCAAACTCCAGGAGATAGTGGGGGACAGAGGAGCCTGGTGTGCTACAGTCCACGGGGTTGCAAACAGAGATGACTGAGCAACTGAACAACGACAATGACAACAACCCCTCCGTGCTAGATATTGTTGCCTTCTTTCTATTTCTCCTTTCAAAGAAACTCGCAGGTTTCTGGGCTAGATTCTCCCTATCTTCTTAGTCTTTAGATAGAGTTTGGACCTAAGACTGCTTATCTTTTCCTTGGACAGGTTCCTAAATTTTATCTCCAGCCGTAACCTTTCTCCCCAACACAAGACTTGTATCTGCAATTGTCTACCTGGCATTTCCATTCAGATGCTTATAAGCCATATAATCTATATATATAAAAAAAGAATATTTGGTACTTCCTCCCTATACTCCCAGATATACTCTTTTCTTCAGTCTTTTCCATCTCAGTAAACAATAGTGCATTTTTACCAACAACTCAGACCTTGGTGGTGGTTTAGTCACTAAATTGTGTCCGATGCATGAGACACCATGGTCTGGAGTCTCCCAGGCTCCTCTGTCCATGGGATTCTCCAGGCAAGAATACTGGAGTGGGTTACCATTTCCTTCTCCGGGGGATCTTCCTAACACAGGAATTGAACCTGGGTCTCCTGCAACCCACTCCAGTGTTCTTGCCTGGAGAATCCCATGGACAGAGAAGCCTGGTAGGCTGCAGTCCATGGGGTCGCACAGAGTTAGACACGACTGAAGCGACTTAGCAGCAGCAGCAGCAGCTCCTGCGCTGCAGGCAGATTCTTTACCAAATGAGCTATGAGGGAAGCCCAAATCAGACCTTAATTCCTCTTTTTATCTCAAAGCTCATGTCTAATCCATGAGCAAATACTCATGACTCTACTTTCAAAATACATCAGGAATCCAACTTCTTTCACCTTCTCCTCCAGTCTAGCCAAAATATCAAAACTGTTTGCCTTGATCCTCCTGTGTCTGTGGGCTCTGCATCCATGGATTCAACCAACCATAGGTTGAAAATATTTGGAAAAAAAATCCAGAAAGTCCCAATAAGAAAAACTTAAATTTGCTGTGCCAGGCAACTATTTAGGTAACATTTACATTGTATGAGTTATTATAAGTAATCTAGAGATGATTTAAAGTATATGGGAGTATGTGCATAGGTTATATGTAAATAATATATCATTTTCTATAAGGGACTTGAGTATCTGCAGATTTTGTTACCCACAGGGGTCTTGCAACCAGTGCCTAGTGGATACTGCCTATGTGTTGCAATAGCCTCTTACTGCTCTTGCTGCTTCTGCTCTTAAACTACTAATGCTCAAAATTCTCCAAGCCAGACTTCAGCAATATGTGAACTGTGAACTTCCTGATGTTCAAGCTGGTTTTAGAAAAGGCAGAGGAACCAGAGATCAAATTGCCAACTTCTGCTGGATCATGGAAAAAGCAAGAGAGTTCCAGAAAAACATCTATTTCTGCTTTACTGACTATGCCAAAGCCTTTGACTGTGTGGATCACAATAAACTGTGGAAAATTCTGAAAGAGATGGGAATACCAGACCACCTGACCTGCCTCTTGAGAAATGTGTATGCAGGTCAGGAAGCAACAGTTAGAACTGGACATGGAGCAACAGACTGGTTCCAAATAGGAAAAGGAGTTCGTCAAGGCTGTATATTGTCACCCTGTTTATTTAACTTATATGCAGAGTACATCATGAGAAACACTGGACTGGGAGAAACACAAGTTGGAATCAAGATTGCTGGGAGAAATATCAATAACCTCAGATATGCAGATGACACCACCCTTATGGCAGAAAGTGAAGAGGAACTAAGAAGCCTCTTGATGAAGGTGAAAGTGGAGAGTGAAAAAGTTGGCTTAAAGCTCAACATTCAGAAAACAAAGATCATGGCATCTGGTCCCATCACTTCATGAGAAATAGATGGGGAAAAAGTGGAAACAGTGTCAGACTTTATTTTTCTGGGCTCCAAAATCACTGCAGATGGTGACTGCAGCCATGAAATTAAAAGACCCTTGCTCCTTGGAAGGAAAGTTATGACCAACCTAGATAGCATATTCAAAAGCAGAGACATTACTTTGCCAACAAAGGTTTGTCTAGTCAACACTATGGCTTTTCCTGTGGCCATGTATGGATGTGAGAGTTGGACTGTGAAGAAGATTGAGTGCCGAAGAATTGATGCTTTTGAACTGTGGTGTTGGAGAAGACTCTTGAGAGTCCCTTGGACTGCAAGGAGATCCAACCAGTCCATTCTAAAGGAGATCAGCCCTGGGATTTCTTTGGAAGGACTGATGCTAAAGCTGAAACTCCAGTACTTTGGCCACCTCATGCGAAGAGTTGACTTATTGGAAAAGACTCTGATGCTGGGAGGGATTGGGGGCAAGAGGAGAAGGGGACGACAGAGGATGAGATGGCTGGATGGCATCACTGACTTGATGGATGTGAGTCTGAGTGAACTCTGGGAGTTGGTGATGGACAGGGAGGCCTGGCGTGCTGCGATTCATGGGGTTGCAGAGTCGGACACAACTGAGCGACTGATCTGATCTGATCTGATACTATGATCACTATGATCCAGAGCAGAAGTCATTCCTTTAAAACAGAAGCCAGATTACAGCACCCTCTGCTTAAAGCCACAGTGGTTGCTCTTATCATTCAGATAAACTCGAAGTCCTTTCCATTCTTTCCCCAGCCCAGAGGATCTGCCTCTACTTTCAGATCATTATTTACCTGATCTTATCAATCTACCCTGAAAGGGAGTCCAGGGAGGAGATCAGGAATGAGGCACTCTGTGCTCTGGGAAAAATGGGCAGAACAGGATTTCACACAGTTAGATATTTTCAGAGAATTCTATGAGCCCAAATTCTTACATAGTATCATCTTTTTGTTTAGTTGCTAAGTTGTGTCCAGCTCTTTTCAGACCCTATGGACTCTAGCCCACCAGACTCCTCTGTCCATAGGATTTTGGAGTGGGTTGCCATTTCTTTCTCCAGGGGATCTTCTCGACCCAGGGATCGAACCCGCATCTCTTGCACTGGCAGGAGGATTCTTTACAGCTGAGCCACCAGTTAGTAGCTTATCTCCTACCTTTCATCCTCTTCTCATTCAACTCTAGCCTCATTCAGTCACTTTTAGTCTCTTATTCAGCTCTAGCCACATTGCCCTCCTAGCCTTAGAGAATACTTGTTTGGGTTGCCTGGAGTGTCAGATATTCATACGGTTTGTGCCTTCACTTACTTTTAGATCTCTGTTCAGATATCTTCTTATTAATAGAAAAAGAGGTTTCTCCTACCCACCTTACATAAAATCGCACTCTTTCTTGTCTATTCCCTTACCTTTGTTTATTGTTCAAAATAACAACATTTATATAACATTTATATGCCAGGTACTATTCTAAGTAATTTACATGTAATTCTATCACCCTGTAAAAGTGACTTTACTATTTCTGTTTTTAAAAAATATTTATTTACTTGGCTGTGATGGGTCTTGCAGCATGCAGTATCTTCATTGCAAGTCATGTGAGATCTTGGACTGCCTACATCTTCCCAGGTGGCTCAGTGGTAAACTATCTGCCTCCCAATGCAAGAGACACAGGAGATGCAGGTTCAAATCCTGGGTCAAAAAGAACCCCTGAAGGTGGAAATGGCAACCCACTCCAGTTTTCTTGCTAGGATAATCCCATGAACAGAGGAGCCACAGTCCATGGGGTCACAAAGAGCTGGACATGACTGGCCATGCACGCATGCACGGACTCTCTAGTAGTGTCGCAAGGGCTCAGTAGCTCTCGGGTTCTAGAGCAGAAGCTCAGTAGTTGTGGCCCACAGGTTTAGTTGCTCCAGGGCACATGAGATCTTCCTGGATCAGGGATTGAACCTGTATCCCTTGCATTGCAAGGCAGATTCTTAACCACTGGACCACCATCGAAGTCCCACTATCCTTGTTTTATGGATGAAGAAACAGAGGTCCAAAGAGCTGAGATTTGAACCCAGGATGTTTGGCTCCAGCCTGTGCTTTTAGCTACTCCACTATTTTGCCTCTTGGGTAGCCCCAGTCACCGCTATATTTATTTATTATCTCTCACTCTTCCCATATGTTTCAGTTATTGTGGCGTAATCAACCATTCCAGACTCACCAGCTTGAAGCAATTAGTTACTATTTCTTGGAAACTTGGGTCAGAAACTCAGGCAGGGCTTAACTGGGCTGTTGTGTATGCTCCCCTTCACGTTGGCTGATGTCACTCACTCAGCTGCATTAAACTGACTGACACTGGGGAGAAGAATTGGGAACAAAGGCAGGGAAAATATTCAATTTTCTCTTTATGCCATATCGCACTGTTTGAACTTGTAACTTTACAAATGTAGATTAAATATGCTTTTTCAAACTTATTTATAGGAGGATAATTTTCACTCTCATCTTCCTTTCCCTCTTTTCTTAACTTCTGGGATACATTCCTTCTGGGCTTTCCTCCTACTTCTTAGACCTTTCCTTAACCTTTTCAGACTCTTTCACTTGTCCTTTAAATACATGGACTAAATAAACATACAGCTCGTTAGAAGGCCTTCATTCAGAAGTATCAGATCTTCATTTCTGTCACATTAGTTGGGGAAAAAAACATAAGCCTAGCCCATATTCAGGGGAAGAGGAAACAGACTCCATCTCTTGATGTCAAGAGTGGCATTTGTATACACAAAGGGAGGAACTGATGGCTGCTACTGCTGGAAACTGTCTTCCCCACCACAGAGTGCAAGTTCCATGAGAGGAGGGGCTCGTCTGTTTTGTTCATTGTCTCTTTAGTGCCTAGAGCAGTGCCTGGCACATAATACATGTACAACAAATATTTATTTAGCCCATGTATTTAAGGGACAAATGAAAGAGTCTGAAAAGGTAAAGGAAAGGTCTAAGGAGTAGGACCAGTAGCCCAGAAAGAATGTGTCCCAGAAGTTAAGAAAAGAGGGAAAGGAAGATAAGAATGAAAATTATACTCCTTTCCCCCCCAGATTTAAAAGCTTTAAAAATAAGTTTGAAAAAGCATATTTAATCTACATTTGTAAAGTTACAAGTTCAAACAATGCGAAATGGCATAGAGTGAAAAGTGAATTTTTTCCCTACCTTTGTTCCCAATTCTGCTCCCCAGTGTCAGTCATCTTAATGCATCCTTTCAGAGTTAAAATATGAATACACAAAGACAAGGATATTTATCTTCTCTCTCTTCTAATGTATGTAATTAGTAGAATACAATTCACATGATTCAGCCTCTAGCATTTTTTCTCTTAACCTAACTTCCAGATCATTCCACATCAGTACATATAGAACATTTTCTTTCTTTCAAATGGTTGCATAGAATGGTTCCATTCTTAGGCTGTATCTTTAGCTTTCAAAATTAGAAGGCAATTACTGATTTCATTACCTCCTGAAAAAGTAGAGACTGCAGATTGGGATGAAGATTGAGGGGTCAGAAAGTAAACAAGGAGAGGACAAAGGAAAAAGAAATAAAAGATGAATATGCAGGAGCAGGCTTATATCCTTAAGAATAAAGGTAACAAGGGACAAAGAGATTGAAAATACACAAAAGGGAAGCGATAAGTAATGGAGCAAGCCTCTAAGGGGATTGGAAGGGATTAACCTTGAGAGGACAGAACACTTCTAAGGAGAAAGAGAGAGAAGGAAAGGAAGGCTGGGGCTGCAGGTAGTCTTTGTAAAGGTAGCAGTTGGGAGCTAAGGAAATTCATCCTTCAGTTCAGTTCAGTCGCTCAGTCGTGTCTGACTCTTTGTGACCCCATGAATCGCAGCATGCCAGGCCTCCCTGTCCATCACCAACTCCTGGAGTTTACCCAAACTCATGTCCATTGAGTCAGTGATGCCATCCAGCCATCTCATCCTCTGTCATCCCCTTCTCCTCCTGCCCCCAATCCCTCCCAGCATCAGAGTCTTTTCCAATGAGTCAACTCTTCGCATGAGGTGGCCAAAGTATTGGAGTTTCAGCCTCAGCATCAGTCCTTTCAATGAACACCCAGGACTGATCTCTTTTAGAATGGACTGGTTGGATCTCCTTGCAGTCCAAGGGACTCTTAAGAGTCTTCAAAAACATCAATTCTTTGGTGCTCAGCTTTCTTTACAGTCCAACTCTCACATCCATACATGACTACCGGAAAAACCGTAGCCTTGACTAGACGGACCTTTGTTGGCAAAGTAATATCTTTGCTTTTGAATATGCTGTCTAGGTTGGACATAACTTTCCTTCCAAGGAGTAAGTGTCTTTTCATTTCATGGCTGCAATCACCATCTGCACTGATTTTGGAGCCCCCAAAAATAAAGTCTGACACTCTTTCTACTGTTTCCCCATCTATTTGCCATGAAATGATGGGACTAGATGCCATGATCTTCGTTTTCTGAATGTTGAGCTTTAAGCCAACTTTTTCACTCTCCTCTTTCATTTTCATCAAGAGGCTTTTTAGTTCCTCTTCACTTTCTGCCATAAGGGTGGTGTCATCTGTGTATCTGAGGTTATTGATATTTCTCCTGGCAATCTTGATTCCAGCTTGTGCTTCTTCCAGCCCAGCGTTTCTCATGATGAACTTCGCTGCTGCTAAGTCAACTCAGTTGTGTCCAACTCTGTGCAACCCCATAGATGGCAGCCCACCAGGCTCCCCCGTCCCTGGGATTCTCAAGGCAAGAACACTGGAGTGGGTTGCCATTTCCTTCTCCTTTTCATAGTGAAAAGTGAAAGTGAAGTCGCTCAGTCATATCCAACCCCCAGCAACCCCATGGACTGCAACCTTCCAGGTTCCTCCATCCATGGGATTTTCCAGGCAAGAGTACTGGAGTGGGGTGCCATTGCCTTCTCCGGATGAACACTGCATATAAGTTAAATAGGCAGGGTGACAATATACAGCCTTGACCTACTCCTTTTCCTATTTGGAACCAGTCTGTCATTCCATGTCCAGTTCTAACTGTTGCTTCCTGACTTACTGGTCTCATTTTCCTCAGAAATGTAGGAAGCAAACTTTTTTTATTTTTTAAAATTTGCATCAGAAAGGGTGGGTGGGTAGAGTTCAGTAAGAACTTAGCGGAGTGTGACGATTGGGAATAGCAGGGGACAGAGATAAGAGAAATTCTGAGTAGCAATATATTAAGGACAGTTTGGGGCTCACCAAGGTTGCCCTGCCACATGGTAGTCCTGACTGAAGTTGGACACCCTTGGTTTGCAGTGGTACGAATCCTCGGGGTTATGTTTTTTCCAGAACTGCCGCAAGAGTGTATAAGCTTGAATTGTTACAGGCTAACAGTTTTGCAGGTGATGGAGGATCAAGGAGGTCACTGAGTTGAAGATGTTGGTGAACACAATAGACCATTTATGCACAGGACGGTGAGACCCTGACTGCACATCTCTCACTGATGGTCTGAATACAGATTTGCAGGTCCAGCGATGGCACACTGCCTAGCCGTAAAGTTTGCATCCACTCTCTGCCAAGAGTGGCGTCTCCGGAAAATCTTCACGAGGGGACTTATGGGGCTCGAGTTGAGACGGGGTGGGGTAGTGACTGCAAGAAGCAAAAGGTCGTGAAAATGTGTGCTGGGCAAACAAACTGGCTTTACTAAGACTGTACACTCGAGAGCCCAGTGGGAATCATAGGAGAGACCAACTAATTCCCTCCGACCAGACTCCATCCTTTGGAGTCTAAATAACAGTATAAACACAGTATGAACACTAGCGCCAACCCGCGCCGCATGGCGATGACGTCATTCTCGCGGGAGCAAGCGGCTACCGTTGGGGTAGGTACAGTCCATCAAAGCAGTCTGAATACATTTCACATTTTAGCCTCTTCGCCTTCAAGTGTAGCGCTTACCCTTCGGACTTCGGCAGTTTGAGGTAGCAACAAAATGACTGTGGCTCCCGACCACCCTCCTAGTTGTCCGTTACCATGGAAGCGCTCGGGTAGTTAGGCTGCGGCGACGCCACGTTACGTCACTGTCCAAGTGCATCTCAGGAGGGGTGGTTCTGCCTGGTCTTAAGGGAGAGGCAAGTACCCCCGGGACGTTGCCCGCTGTGCCCACCGCCCCTTGAGTAATTTTGATCCCTACCAGACGCCGTTGGCATCTGACCCCACCTCTTCGGGGGTGATCTCCTCCCGCCTTCAGACTCGCAAGCCGCCCAGCCCGAGCTGAGAAGCCCCGCCCCCCATGAATCAGCTGATCTCACGGCCCGCCGAGCTGCGGGGCTCTCGCCGGATGCAGACGGCGGTGCCGCTGGTGGAGCGTCAGGTGAGCGAGCGCGGGTCCCGGGTTGGCCCGTGGCTTCGGAAGGCTGACCGGCCGGGGCCTCCAGCCTGAGGGCGGCCGGGGTCCGAGAGAAAGGCGGAGGCGCAGGCAGAGGCCCAGGAGCGCTCTGCGGGGATCCGCGGAGACGGCGCCCCCATCTTCCCAAGCCAGCGTCCGCCCCGCTGCGCCTGCCTGTGGAGGAGCACCCAACGGCCCCAGGTTCTCCCAGTCGCCCCGGTTCCTCCCTCCTCACACGGGGCGCCACTGCGGAGACCTCAGCCTCCTGAAATTCTTCGCGTCCCCCCTTCCCGCCTCCACCCACGCTGCCTTCCAGCCATTCATTCCGGAGGATTTATTGAATGCCCACTCTTGGCGCCGACCAGATAAACTCGGGTCCCTGGCCGCGAACCTTGGTGAGTGTCCCGGGAGGGGTTGCCCCTGGATGCAGCTCGCGGTGGACAGTGGACCAAGGGTTTCGCTGACTTGAAAAGGCGGTCGTGGAAAAAGAAAATGATATTAAGAATTAGGAGTTTAGGTTAGTCCTTTTGCGTGTCAAGTGATCCAGCAGAGGGTGGCAAGTTCTTTTGACAAGTGAAGAGGAAAATAACAGGGGTTTTCGTGAGGAAATGGTACTGACGCTGGTGTTGGTCCTCCTTGTGTGTTTGGCTAAAGTGGTGGTGTATTGCTTAGGGCTTTGTTGATGAGGGAATAGGAAAAACACACTGGCTGAAGTGGCTTATCCAAGTACAGTATTTTCTTTTGGGTTTAGAATGGAAAAGGAATAACTGTTGAATACACACGCTCACCATTTGTCCATGGCATCACCGATGCAATGGACATGAACTTGGGCAAATTTCGGGAGATGGTGAGGTTCAGGGAGGCATGGCGTGCTGCAGTCCATGGGGTCGCAAAGAGTTGGACACGACTGGGCGACTGAACAATAGCAGCAGCAACAAACGCTCATCCTTAGTCTGTTGCCTTCTGGATTTGTTGGTGGCTGTAAATGTTCTTTAAAATGCTTAGAAAAATAAAATTGTGTGATGTGTGTTTATTTTGAACAAGTACAGAAATTCAGCAAACCTGTTGGTCCAGTATCTTTTCAGTTTATCATAGATAGGGATGGTTTGGAGTGGCCACTTGACCTCTGAGTTAGTGATTAAGAATTTAAAAGAGTGAAAAATTTGTTTTTGCAGTAGATTACAGTATTTTAATCTTAATAGTACAAGCATAATGGTGAAGATCCTAGGCTTTAGACCTGGGCGTACCTGGAGCCCCATCAACCTACATCTTTGAGTTTGGGCAAGTTACTCCTCTGTCTGAATTTCCTTGTCTTTAAACTGGGGATAAAAGTACTTTCTTCATAACAGTATCTTTACATGTAGTGGTTCATGTATTGTATTTTTTTTTCTTTTTTATTGAACTTGGCACTGTATGTAAATATTCAATACATATTAGCCATTTTATGTCATTTTCTTTTCCACTACACCATGACCCACTGACTTACTGTTTTCTAAATGATGTGAAAGAGAACTGATTTTTTTTTTTTAGAAAAGAGCTATAGTTTTTAATATCAAGGGTTAGTTTCCAGATAGTTTTATGATGCAGGGGTATATTTAGAGAAAATATGATTTCAAGTTGGTCTGTAGTAACTTTGGTGTTCCATTAGAGTCTTTTAACGGGGAAAATGCTGATGGAATCCATACCTAGTTTAAATTAATTACTTAGTTTGCAAACTGTGACTAGTATTGGCAGATGTAAGATTCATAGTTATAAGGAGAAATGTTAAAAGCTGTTTCACAATATTAAAATTTGGAAAGATAATGATGCAGAAAATAAAGTACCAAGCAAGTAATTTGAGGGGGAGAATTTGAGTAACATTATGTAAGCCCCTTATTTTTAAAATTGATTCGTATAATGTGAACTGGAATCCCTTCTCTCCAGATTTCAGCCTGACAGAATTTAGGTCATCATTGACTTACTTTGGACATTTTGACTGTTAAAGAAGCAAAAGGTATGATATGAACCTCACTGAAAGCTGATTTTTTTCATATAATTAGATGGAAAGAGTACTATCCTCTACCTGTTCATGAAAAACATGGGTTTAGTGTAGTAGTGTTGGGTCCATTTTAAAAGTATTTCCAAAGAATATGACTGACTTGTAAAAACCTTTTGTAATTCTTTATTAATATGAGACTAGGTAAGGAGTGGGTTGAAAAACTGTGAAGGAAGTAACGAGTGGTGATTTTTGGGCTGGTGTAAAAAAAGCCTTGCTTTAATAAAGTGTGAGGTTGAGCCCTTTTCTCAGACACTCAGGGGAATGCTGTGAGGATTTTAATTACTTTGTGAAATTAAACCTACCACATATTCTGATTGTATTAGGGATATACATAATTCTGGTAGACTTAGTTTAATTTTTTAGCAATTTTTTCTTTTAACTCTTCATTGATGACCAGGTAATTCAGTCATCAATATAAAAGCAGTAGGTTTAACAGGATATCAGTCCTTAAGAACATGCATGGGAACCACAAATTAAATCAGCCAACTTGGACTTGATTCTTTTTAGCACTCCATTTATTTTCCTGTCTCCACCTCCCATTCCTCTATAGATGTAACAGTGCTATCGTCACATTTTGTCCTGATATTTGCCTATATCACACAATTGATAGAACAGATGAGCAATTGGTTAAATAGGTGAATTAATTGATCCATGTGGATAGAGCTGTTGCTGCTGCCGCTGCTAAGTCACTGCAGTCATGTCTGACTCTGTACCACCCCATAGACGGCAGCCCACCAGGCACCCCCGTCCCTGAGATTCTCCAGGCAAGAATACTGGAGTGGGTTGCCATTTCCTTCTCCAATGCATGAAAGTGAAAAGTGAAAGTGAAGTTGCTCAGTCGTGTCCGACTCTTCTCGCACCCATGGACTGTAGCCCACCAGGTTCCTCCATCCGTGGGATTCTCCAGGCAAGAGTACTGGAGTGGGTTGCCATTGCCTTCTCCATGTGGATAGAGCACAGATATTCAAATCAGCAAGGTAATGAGTACTTTGGGGGGCTCTTGCAGACTTACTCTTTTATTGTAGAGTTTTTTGTTTTGAAGAAAATGTAGCTTTCTTAACTCCTACGGAAAAAAGACTGGGTCAGTGTGATATGGGTAGGTTTTTCATTCTAGGATTATTTTCTTCCACAACCTGAATTTTTTTTTTCTTTTTGAGCTGAATTCTTAACTAAACTTAGGGCAGTTTCGTAAGCAAACATCTAACAAAGATGATGATAGCAGTTCTTAAAAAATAGCAATCAGTAGAACAATCCAGCTCTACTTTTGTAGGGAAATGAATAAACTATGGTTTATTCATTCAATGACGGAGAAGGCAATGGCACCCCACTTCAGTACTCTTGCCTGGAAAATCCCATGGACGGAGGAGCCTGGAAGGCTGCAGTCCATGGGGTCGCTGAGGGTTGGACACCACTGAGGGACTTCACTTTCACTTTTCACTTTCATGCATTGGAGAAGGAAATGGCAACCCACTTCATTGTTCTTGCCTGGAGAATCCCAGGGACGGGGGAGCCTGGTGGGCTGCTGTCTATGGGGTCGTACAGAGTTGGACACAACTTAAGCGACTTAGCAGCAGCATTCATGCAATGAAATACTATCCCCTGGTAAAAATGAGTGAACTAGATCTTTGCTTATCAACATGGATACACCTCAAATATATAATAGAGTAAAAATAAAACAAATTGCCAAAGGTTAGATACACACAGTATTATGCAACTGTGTAGAGTTTTAAAACAATATAACATATACTGTTTATTGTTATGTGTATATCTACTGAAATTACATAAACATACAAGAATATACATTGAAATACATACTAACTTTAGAAATAGTGGGTAACCCTGGAGAAGGAAGGTTTGGACAGAACTCCTTCAGGTCTCTGTATAACTTTTTCTTCTGTTTTAAAGAGAGCTGAAGCAGATATGAAAATGTGTTAAAATATAAAATGGAATGATAGGTGCATGGATTTGTGTTTTTAAAGACTTGTGTATGGTTAAGATAGTTTGTGAAACTAGAACCTTATAATTTTTGCTTATAATTGGGCTCTCTTCGATATGCTCTGTTTATTTTACTTTGGAGCTTCTCTCCCTGCAGCAGGAAAAGAATGTGCCACTGCATAGCCACTGTGTGAAGCTTTTTAAAGAAAGGAGCCAGACCAATTATTTATTCAAGTTTATTTTGCTGTTTGACTTGAGCTCCTGGGAGAAATGCTTTCCTTAGGATATGAGGAGTGATCCTTCTTAAGAGGCTGCAGGGGAATTCAAGTTCTAGAAACCCTTGAGAAGTACATGATGGTGAACTTTCAGAGTGTAGGGGAGTGCATTGTATCCTAAAATCCTGAAGAGAATTTGGACAGTGACTCAGATACAAAATAACTGTAGGTATCATATAGTCATTAACATTTACTTTTTTTCAAGTTTGCATTGGTTAAATTTCATTACAGTGTAGTAATCCTAAGTTTTATACTGTGAATACAAGTGTCCTAGTTATTGCTCAAGCAAAATAATTCTCTTTCTACAGGTATTAATAAGTAAACATGATGATAATGTATTAAATGGTTGAGTTATGAATAGTCAATTTAGTGGCTGATCCCTAATATAACTCAAGTTTAAAAAGAATATTTTCAGGCCTAATCAAGGTACCTGGTATTAGCACTTTCAAAATACTCTAAGTGAAATATGTCTCCAGAAAAGTATATTTTGGCATGTGTACTCCCTGTTGTGGTCCCTTTTTGACCTTAAGCACTGGGTATTATTGATCGGTAAAATAAGAAATAAGTCACAACATACTTTGAACTGTATTTCTGTAATGCCTTTTTTTAAAAAAGCAGCCATTTTAATGAAAGAATAGTAGCAAACTATTAAAGGAATAATTATATATATAAATATATAAATAAATAAATTATATAAATAAATTATATATATACATAATTTATATCATAAGTTATACACTGTCAAGTAATAATAGGCATAAATGGTTGCAGTACCTGGGAATTTGAAATTCATTTGCAGAATTATAATATTTATCAGAATGTTTCTTTGGAATTTTAGTATTTCCAACAAATGCATTTCAAAGAGGTATGCAGTGAGTGTAAAAAAGAGCTAAGTGGGTATTGTGGGATGTTTATTTTACCATGTTTCCCCCCTCCCATGAACAATATTCATTTTAGAAGATTCTCAACAGTCAGAAGAATACAGTTTTAATAGGTTTCAGGGTAAGATTTGTTGTTGTTGTTATTTTGTAACTAAGTAGTGTTGGACTTTTTTACAACCCCATGGACTGCAGCCTGCCAGACTTCTCTGTCCATGGGTTTTCCCAGGCAAGGATACTGGAATGGGTTGCTACTTCCATCTCTAGAGGATCTTACCGACCCAGGGATCAAACCTGTGTCTCCTGCATTGGGCAGGTGGATTTTTTACTACTGAGCCCCCAGGGAAGCCCCCAGGGTGAGATTATCGGGCCATAAAAAAATAAAAATAAGTAAAAAGAGAGAGACTATGAAGCCTTAATGTCCCTGATTACACCAAAAAGTCTCCATGTGCTAAGGAGAAAGGGACTGTTCTCTCCTGCGTTATCTGACATCTGTGAAGTGGCATGAAAGAAAAGCATCTTCCTTGTTAGGAAGATCATTAGCAAATTATGGATGAGAGTTTTTATTATGAGAAGATTCCCTTTTGTGTCTAAAACTGACTTTTAATTATATATAAGCATAGAAACCTTCTAATCATTTGAAAGTCTGTGGACAGGAACTTAAGATCAAGGGTTGTCTTCCACTGGGTACTCTTACGTGTAGCCAGCTTGCACCTAATGGTTCCTATGGGTACAAGAGCTTACCAATAAATAAGTCATGGTTTCTGACCTCCCGGAGTTTGTAATATATTTTGAATCAATGACTTAGTAAGTGCATTATCCCATTAGTAACAGCATTATAAGTAAGTACTTTCTGGCCATCCTACTGACTTTATGTATATGCATTAATTTACTGAATTCATGAACTCTGGGTCAGGATTTAAGGGGTGGTCAGCTCCCATGTGGTGATAGTGGTAAGGAACCTGCCTGCCAGTGCAGATTTAAGAGACATGGGTTCAATCCCTAGGTTGGAAAGATCCCCTGGAGGGGAGGGCATGGCAGCCCACTTCAGTATTCTTGCCTAGAGAATCCCCATGAACAGAGGAACCTGGCGGGCTAGTCCATGGGGTCGAAAAGATTCGGACATGACTGAACGACTAAGCACAGCACAGTTTGTCTACAGGTATTTATTGAGTACTTGTTGTATATCAGGACTGTTTTAAGCAGCTGGGATATAATAGAAGATAAGGTGTTTTGGGCTTCCATGGAAGTTTTATATTGGTTCCATACCTGAAGTATAGTAGGTAAGAAAAATACATATGGTTTTAATTGTTGAAATTTAAGCATTTTAAAGTTAGTATGCTAACTTTGACTAAATTATTAAAGCAAATGGACTTTGTCCAGAGAATAAAGTTTCCTAAATGTGAATACATAGAATTTAATTTTATCTTTGCATTGGGGAAAATAGTTCATTGATAATAGTTCAGTCTGTTCCATATTTAAAATGTTTATTTATATTCTACTTTGTTCCTACAAGGCAGTTTACAGAAATATGTCAATGTGGCAAAATAAAACGAAGAGATGGAATGAATGGAGCCAGGTGTGAGATTAGAAAACAGCACACATGCAGTGAAGTCCTAGTCACAGGTGCTATCCTGTGGGACTCTTATCCGCCCACCATGAAATCTATAATCCTGCCTGTGTTTATACCTGCCATTTTGTTTCTTCTTGAAATGTAGACCCTTCCTCTCATGAAAGATCAGTCCCACTGCATGTGTGTTCTGAATGCTATCCTTTCCCACTTTGTCCAGGATTTTGGTTTTGCCCTCTGTCCTTGTCCCCCTTATATCTAGGATCAGTGTCATCGTCCTGCAGACATATTCACCTGTCTCTCATCTTACCCTGCTCCCCCAAAATACACTCTTGATCTTCATATTTCTCTCCAGTGACTGCTCCTTTCTGTTTGCCATTTCAACATTTTTTTTTTTTAAGAGAATCATTTGCACCAACTTTATTTTCGTGTCCTCACCTCCCACTTACAGTCAGCCTGCTCCAATCTGGTTTTCATTCCCCAACTGAGACCCCAGCTGTGCTGATCAGTCCTTCCTGCTGGAAACGTTTTCTGCTTTGCTTTGTGTGCTCACATCTGACTCACGTTTCTTCTGCCTCTCAGGCCACTTCCCACCTCAGCCCTTGCTTGTTGCTGTCTGTCCAGGCATCTTACAGCTTGATTCTGTGCCTTCCCTTTCTTTGTGTGTCCACTGTCACTGTCCATTGTGTTGATCTCAGATATTGTCCATATGCTTCCCAAGTTCATGTCAACAGTTAAGACCTTTCTTCTGAACACCATACTCATATATTCAGCTGCTCACTTGATATGTACTCTTGGATTTCTCACAGGCACCTTAAATTTATATATAAAAAAAATCTTGTCTAACCAGAATCTTACCTTCCACTTCAGAATCCTGTCCCCTCACTTTTCCTCATTTCAGTAAATGGTACCACTACACAGTTGCTCAAGGCAGAAGTCAGAAGTCATTTTTTATTCTTCCTTCTTCTTTATCTCCCCCTTATATCTAATACATCACTAAGTCCTGATTGTTCTAGGACACAGCACCTCTCACCTTGTTTACCACTTTCCACCAGATGGGTAGCCTTGTGTGAAATTAAAGAGCCCAGGCTTCTTTGCTTCACTCAGATGAGGCAAGAGAGTATTTTCAGGGAGGGTATTCCTTACAAAACTCATTTGGGCACTGTATGTGACTATGTTCACTGTAAAATTGACTTAAAACTTTTGAAACAAGTGATGTAAACCATTGCCATTAAAAAGTTGAGGATGCCTACCAAAATGATAGTTTTAGAATACAGGTTCCCAGTCCCTTGCTTGTAACCCTTGGGGCAAGACGTGTTTTGAAACTGAGTTTTTCTGATCTTTGGACTAAGATGCATAAACCATATATAACACTTGCTATGGGGCTTTTGATCCCACCCTACATTCGTATTAATACTTCTGTGACAGAACTTATGAAGATGTGCACCAAAGGGGTAAAAACTAAATAGCCTCACTTTAGTTCTGGTCAGGTTTTGCTCTTGGGTGAGTTCAGGTCAGATTAAATTTTGCCACCAGAAGACTTAAATGAAAAAAACTTTTAGTTTTCAGAGTTTTTTGGCCTTTGGATTTCTGGTTATGGTATCATGGACCTGTAGATAGTTTGCAGCTCTTCTTTCTAGTGATAATTAGAACATCTAGACCAGATTTTTTTTTTTTTTTTTTTAGACACTTCCAGATCATGGTACTAAAACCATATCCTCAGCATGTACAAGTTAGCTTATCTCTCTGTTAAATGTAACAGGAGGTTGTGTGTCCACTGGGATCTAACAATGGAATCAATTCATTAAGAACCAAGATTTGCTTTTTGTTTTAAAGGGTCTTCTGAGAGTTTGATTACTTTACATTTCACAGTGAAGGAGATCATTTGAAGTGTTCAGGGGTATATTTAAACTGAATGTAGCTTTCTTCTGTGGCTCATAGTACTTAGTAGTTGGAGGGGATGCCAGAGTCTATTTTGCTTCTTTTACAGATGCCACTGGTGTCTGGAAAGGCCAGGTGAAGTAAAAGAGGACCCCACATTATTTGACTCCGTAAATATCACACAGTTTCTGGGTCAGAGCTATGCTATGCTATGCTAAGTCACTTCAGTCGTGTCCAACTCTGTGTGACCCCATAGACGGCAGCCCACCAGGCTTCCCTGTCCCTGGGATTCTCCAGGCAAGGACACTGGAGTGGGTTGCCATTTCCTTCTCCAATGCATGAAAGTGAAAAGAGAAAGTGAAGTCGCTCAGTCGTGTCTGACTCTTAGCGACCCCAAGGACTGCAGCCTACCAGGGTCCATGGGATTTTCCAGGCAAGAGTACTGGAGTGGGGTGCCATTGCCTTCTCCGGGGTCAGAGCTAGTTAATATAATAAAGGCTGTTAGGGAAAGTTACTGTAACAGAAGAAAAGCAGAGTGCAGGGATCCTGACTCACCTGGGGAGAAATATCCTCAGAAGAAGCCTCATAATTAGACAGTTTTATAACAATTAAAAATGTTAAATAGAGGAAGAACATAAGCAACTTTAAATGCTATTTGAATGGTTGAGGCAAGTCTTATAGATTTCCCGAGGGGGGGGATCATAAAAATATTAGGAAAACAAAATTTTTAAATTTACGTTTCTGTTTCGGTACATAGTTGAGGAAGAATACTGGGTTAACTGGATTTGGTAAATGCTACATATTTTAAGTATGTGAGGTAAAACTTTTTAAGCTTTCCACATTTAGCTGTAATATTCCTTTTTAGTTATGTTTACTTAGTACTCATTTCCTTTTTTGTCATTGCCATATTTGAATTTCAGGTGGGCATATCTTCTTAGAAGTATATTAAACACCATTAAAACAAAATTAGATCTATAAATATTGATAAAGATGTCTGTGAAATAGTATACTAGCTTTTGGTTGCTGCTTATAGCATTCCTACAAATTTAGTGCTCAAAATTCCACTAACTTATTATCTTAGAGCTCTTTAGGTTAAAAGTCAGACTCAAGTCTCTCTAGGTTTCAGTGTGTCATCAGGGAGCGTTTTTTTCTGGAGGATCTAGGAAAGAATCCGTTCCCTTGCCCCTTTCAGCTCCTAGAGGCCACCTGCGTTCCTTGGCTTAGGGCTGTTCCCTTCCATCTTCAAAGCCAGCAGTTTAGCAGCTCTCTGACCCTGTCTGCATCATCATATCTCTTTTTCAAACTCTCCTTTACCTCCCTTTCCCACTTTTAAGAACTCTGTGATTATACTGAGTCCACCTGGATAGCTATTAATAGAATCATCTCCCCAACTTAAAACCAGCTGGTTAGCAGCTTTACTTCTCCTTTGCCGTGTAACCTGATATACTCCCAGGTTCTGGACATTAGGATACATGGACATCTTGGGGATCATTATCTTCCCTACCATAGATAGAAAGTAACAAAGGAATGTTGCAAAACAGTTTGTAGAGTTTTAATTTCACTTGGATTTGAAAAAATGATTATTGGTGAGAAATCATATCACATAAGGGTAATCTACTTTAAGAAAGCCCTTTATTCAAAAAAAGGACCCCAAAAGGGAAGATATGTCAGCTGCTTCAGTCACTTTACCAAAAGATTCTCCACAGTTTTGATTGCCAGTTCAGCTCAGAGGCAGTGAGTCAGTTGCATTAAGTGTGTTTGTACACTGCCGCACCCTCCCCGAGCAGTTCTCTGGTTTCTTCCAGGGCATTGTTACTTGTATCAAGGGACCAGTTACTCTGTGATCTCTGATAGATAAGCGAAGGTTAGACCTGTCCTCAGAACTTTTCTGTTATGCTATGAACTGTTGAGTTCAGTTCAGTTCAGTCACTCAGTCGTGTCCAACTCTTTGGGACCCCATGAATTGCAGCATGCCAGGCCTCCCTGTCCATCACCAACTCCCAGAGTTCACCTCAAACTCACGTCCATCGAGTCCATCAAGTCGTACCTTTTTACCAAAAGTATATTACTGTCACACACAAAGCATAGTACCACTTAGTAATCATTTATTAAGTGGTGGTGTTCAGTCACTAAGTTGTGTCCGATTCTTTGCGACCCTGTGGACTGCAGCACGCCAGGCTTCTTTGTCCTTCACTATCTCTCAGAGTTTGCTCTTACTTATGTCCATTGAGTTGATGATGCCATCCATCCATCTCGTCCTCTTGTCCCCTTCTCCTCCCGCCTTCAATCTTTCCCAGCATTAGGGTCTCTTCCGATGAATCGGCTAAATCTATTCAAATATATCTTTGATTTATATGGTACCCTTCATCCAACTTGGAATGATTCAGAACCTTTCTAAAATAAGCACTAGGTAGAGAGTAATTTCCTCCAGATACACAGATGGGAAACAGTAAGAATTCACAGGCAACCTGGAGTAAACAGATGGATCTTACATCTCTCCTGCCGGTGTGGGCGGTTTGCAGAGCATTGTGATCATGCCATATCCTTTTGCAGGACAATAATAAATTTGGCCCCAGTATTTTTATCACTCACACATCTAAAACCCCATTGCCCTTATTTTCATGAGCTTTGGTGCCCTTAAAAATGTGAATTTCTAAGTTGAAATGCATTGAGCGTTTCTGTCTGCCTGTTCCTATTGCTAGCTCTAACTATTAAATTTTGAGTTGCTGAAATGATGGATCATGATATTGGTACTGTTATTTTCATATAACTCTTTTCTATTAAATGGCAGATGATATTTTAAAATTCAGATTTCTTTCTTCTAGCCCTTTGGATTATGGTTTTGAATTAAGATTGATTTGGGGAAAATACTGCTGGTTCCAATAAATGGAGAACTTTGTTCTAATGATGTAATTTTGTGTGTGGGCATTGCTGGAAAATGTAAATTAAAACTGCTTCAATCTGATACATTACTGGAGAGATTGTAGAATTTCTTGTTTATTTAGTTGGTATTTAAGTGTACATATGTCCCAGAAGCATTTAAAAAGTAGCCTTAGTGTGTATGTAGTGAATATGTAACACACTGAGTTTTTGGATTCCACTTCTTTGTAATAAAACAAACGAAAAAAGTCTGTTGCTTGACAAAGTACAGCGAGGTCATAGGTAGTCTTTTCTCACTTTGAAATTACATTTGACGTTCAACAGGCATTTTTTATAAGCTAGTGGGCAGGCTCAGTCTAGAGATTCAACTTTGGCAGGCAGGATGTGAAATAGTTTAAATAGTTTTGCTGCATATTTATTGCCCAGTGAACGTGCACTTGTTGGAAGGCTGCCTTTTTTTTTTTTTTCCCTTTTTTGAAAAATCTGACTGATAAAATAGCAAAGGGTTCTTTTACTGCTCTTTGTGCTTACCTGCGTTTTGCCGTTTAGGTCTTTACCTTTTGCAAGGAGAGAATGATTTGGTGATGGAGTGCTCCCACTGACCGATGGACTCAAAGAAGAAAAGGTAAAACCATTTTTTCCTTCTCCTCTGTCTTTCTAGGAAAACACAACAAGCAGTTCCACTTATGTGTAGCTTCTCTTCAGTTTAATTTTCTTCTTGATGGTTATTAAGTAGGAATAGCGACATTTGTGTTGATTGGCAAAGAGAGAAGATAATTACAATAAAGCTTGTTAGTGGTTCACTTTGTTGCTAGTCCCTTTCTTACTAAAGGCACAGATGTCTTCATTTCATCATTGCAAAGCTTTTGAAGCCATTTTTTCCTCACATAATTTCCGTTTTTTCAAAAGTAGCCTTATTACTTATAATTATATTCTTGGAAAACTTGTCATGAACGATATTTTGAAAAAGAGGTTAGGTTTCTGGCTTCCCTTTCATAAAACCATGGATGTGCCCAATTACAACTTACAGGAATATTATTTAGCACAAATAGAGAAAATCTAGGTATTACAAAATAAAGTCAAAGAAAGTTTCTGAACATCATTAAAATTTTGGCATCAGTGTTCTAGAAAAAAGATTATGAAAAAAGAAATGTCCCATCAGTGGCGACACAAAGGAAGACTTTATATAAAGGAAATCCAGAGTATGTTAATATGGCCTTTTCTTGGAAAGGGAGACAGTTAGGATATGATCATTATTACACAGCTGTGTGTTTTATGATTTTTGAGCCAGTGTCATCAGATGGATAGAATTCTTTGGCTAAAATGTAAGTAAAGCATGAAGGATTTTACCTGTTATAAATTTAACTCTTAAAAATTTAAATAGGAATTATAGAGCTTAAACTTAGCATAAAGTGAAATAAGGATCTCTACTGCTCCTGTCTTTCTCATCAGATATCTATTTGTTGTTTTTTTTTCTACCAAATTAAAAAAATTTAAAAGTAAGACTCCAACTTTGGATATGTTGTAACTTTATATATTTTTTTGTGTGTGTGATGGGGAACACATGTATACCCATGGTGGATATGTTGTAACTTTAATAGCTGAGGAGTTAATGTATTGAGAAGTTAGAATTTTGAAATTTTATGTTAATCAAAAAACTTCAAAAAATAGCCCAGGTTTTGTTGGCTTCTTAGATAGAAATAAGTAATTTGTGGATTTGTCCTCAGGGTCTCATATAAATAGTTGTTTTGCCTCTGCTTCTGTGTCGTAACCAAGTCATAAAATAGCTAACCTGTCTGACCCAGTCACCCAGTCACCCATGTACTGGTAAAAGGTATAAATCTTCATGACAGTATTAAGGACAAAAGGTATAGTTCTGAACTACAGAAACAATTAAGCTATTTTTCTTGATGTTTGTAGTTCCACAGAGGCTGAAGGATCCAAAGAAAGAGGCCTGGTCCATGTGTGGCAGGCAGGGTCCTGTTCTGTGACACCAGAGAGATTGCCAGGCTGGGGAGGAAAGACTGTTCTTCACGCTGCCCTTGGAGTGAAACATGGAGTGCTTCTGACTGAAGGTGCTGAGAATGGCTTAGCCAGCATTAACCGAAACTCTGACCAGTGTCTGAGTGTGTAAGAATAGCTGAGCTTCCTGTGTGCCCGGGGTTCTCAATGGACTTTGCTGGAGCTTATTTTCTTTTTGTTTTCAAAATATGTTCTTACTCCCTTTATCAGAAATCAGATTAGTTCTTAAATTTAAGATGTTCCCTAGCTAGAATAAAAGGGAGAATTATAGCTTAAATTTTTTTGTAGTGATAAGTACATGAAAAATTAGATTTTTTCAAAGATTATGTATTCAGAGATCCTGTTGCTATACCTTTGTTCATTAAATGTATCAAAATAATAATGCTAATAATAGCAAATGTCTGTTAAGCAATTATATGTGCCAGGCACTGTGCTAAGCACTTTATATGTATTATCTCATCGAGTCCTGACAGCCACCTTATGAGGTAGCTGCTGTTATTAGCCCCACTTCACAGATGAGGAAGCTGAAGGTCAGGGAGGTTAAATCGTTTTACCAAGCACACACAGCTATTTAAAGGGTCAGAGTCAGGATGGGAACCCAGAAAGTCTGATTTCAAAGCCTGCTTTTAAAATCACTTGGCTATACTGTCTTAGGTTTTCTCAGGCATAAATGGCAGCTTATAAGAATTTAATGCAGTCTATAAATCTGTAACAGAAACCTAGGCTATAATTTATATAGAGAGCTACCTTTAATTTTGATGGCATTTTGCCAGTGCAGTCATGGCAAATTTGATTTGGGTCAGGACTGCCATCAACTCCACTAATTTATAAATTTCTGCTCTATAAGCATTTGTTAAGTATTTAATAATGCTTTGGTATTTTCCTTGTAGGAACTAAGGGAAGACAAATTCTAGGAAACAAAGCTTAAAGCTGACCTTGGTGGTTTTATGGGGTAAACATAGATTTCTTTCTAACTTCTTTGTTATTTTGTCACTTTTGTTATGATAATACATAATACTATCATTATTATTGTATTAGGCCAAAATTTGGAAAAAGCCTTATTTTTTAAATGTAAACTATATTCGGTACCTATACTATGGGCTTCAAAATGTATAGTTCTCAAGCATATATAAATGGAATTCTGTTACTCTTGTTGTTTGAGCCCTTCAGTAAGCTGTTTAGGAATCCTTCATGAGCATGGGATCTTTAAACATCTAGAATCAAACCTAAAAGGCTGGGAAATCTGAGGGAAAACTTTAAAAAATATGTAAATAATGTTCATGTGTAAGCAGTATTCTGGTTTAAGTGTCAAAGTAACAAAAAATCTCCTCTCAACACAACTGTGTAGCTTGAAATGGCACAGAGATCTCCAGTACTTTCTTTTCTAAGTGAGGAAATGGTATTGATTGAATACTAGAAATTTCAAGCTTCTTTGTCTCTGTTCAAGTTAGCCATTAGCTCCTAATTCAGTGAGGACACCTCATTGACTCACTGTTTGTGTGGGATACTATTTTTAAATGATGTCTAAATATTCATTTCTTGCAGTTTTCTCTAGAGAGCCTATTATTCCAGTGGAATAATACCAATTGAAAGTTTTGGTGAACTGTGTGATTTGGTAAACAAGTGTGATAGGTGTATCACTTGGGAAGAAAAGTTTGAAAGCTCTTAACCAGTGAGCTTATTTTCTCAGTACTCTATCCAAATTAAAAATTCCCTAACAAAAGCTGATCTTTCTTCTAGCCACTGTTGTGTTTTTCCTAACACAGATCTTGTAGTGAGTTAATTTGAATATATAATTGTATCTGCCATGTATCATAGGCCAGAGATAAAATAAGCATTTTTTTCATCAGTGACTGAATCGCTGCTTGTGGAGGAAGAATAGTACTCATTTCTTTATTTAAAAAAAAAATGGGTAGATCCCTGGTCATATAGGAAAGAAAAGATAGTGGGCTTTGTTTAGTATTTTTCAAAATCCATGGCCAAATCTTTGTCCCATTTAAATTTTTTAGCTAATATGGATCATTTATACATGCCCCCAAATTCCTGCAGTGCCTGCAGTAAAATTACGACTTGATAGCACAAGTGAGCATAAATGGGTTGTCATCATTCATGTCTCCAACTCACTGGTGCCTTCCTTTTTATTTCTAAAGCTGGCCGGTTACCCTTCAGTCTAAAGCTATCGGTCATGACTTCGTTTGTGTTTTACTTTGTTTTGTTGTGATGTGCTTTTTAAATGCAACTCAGAAAGGCTGTCTAGTACACAATATATATTATATATAATATTTAAGAATTACACATAGTATAGTACAAAACATGAAGACAGTCACATATTGTTAATATTGCTGCTTTCAGTCCAACCTGGAGGTGTTATATAAAGCTGATTTCATAGTTTTGGCCAAAGTGAATCTCTAGTATTTTTTATGCCATTGCATATTCATCTACTGCTCTGTTAAACATTAGAAGTGAATTTTATAGATATTAATGAATGTATCTGTTTTGTTTTCTGCTTATTTTATCTAATCATATCATGATCATTGTTCTGTATTTGAACTTGGAATCTACTTCTGTAATAGCCTACGATGAGAGCCGTTAGTAATGATCAGTGCTAGGATGAGGCTGAATAAGAGGAGCACCTTCATTTGAAGTTGTCTCCTGCAATTTGTAGAAATTGTCACCATATTTCTGAATGTTCAAAGATGCTCTTTGTTAAAAGATTAGTAAGTATGGAATGCTATATGCTTGAACCAAATTTCTATAGCTGTGCTCTTGAAAATTAAGAAAAGGAAAAAAAAAAAGAAATTCTATTTTGTTAAACCTAGAGGGGACTAAAGGTTAGCTGAGAAAATGTCTAGTTAATTCACTAACTTTTTGTTTCTGTTTTGTTTTGTTTTTAAACCCTCAGATGGTGAGGTCTACAGCTTTGGGACTCTCCCCTGGAGAAGTGAGCCAGCAGAGACTTGTCCAAGCAACCCCATTCTGGAGAGTGCCCTGGTTGGGCAGTATGTTGTTACCGTGGCAACAGGGAGTTTCCACACCGGAGCAGTCACAGACAGTGGTGTGGTGTACATGTGGGGGGAGAACTCTGCTGGCCAGTGTGCGGTAGCTAACCAGCCATATGTTCCAGAGCCAAACCCTGTCAGCATTTCTGATTCTGAGACCAGTCCTTTGTTAGCGGTCAGGATCTTGCAGTTGGCATGTGGTGAGGAGCACACTCTGGCATTGTCCCTAAGCAGAGAGATCTGGGCATGGGGTACTGGTTGTCAGTTGGGTCTCATCACCACCACCTTTCCAGTGACAAAGCCACAAAAGGTGGAACACCTTGCTGGGCGAGTAGTGCTCCAAGTTGCTTGCGGTGCCTTCCACAGCTTAGCACTGGTCCAGTGCCTCCCTTCCCAGGATCTGAAGCCAGTGCCAGAAAGATGCAACCAATGCAGCCAGCTCTTGATTACGATGACTGACAAGGAAGACCACGTGATTATATCAGACAGCCACTGTTGTCCATTAGGTGTGACACTGTCAGAATCCCAGGCAGAAATCCAGGCCAGCACCACCGTCAGCCCCTCCTCTGAAACCCTTGACACCCAGGGAGAAGTGTTTGAGAACACTCTTGTGCAGAATGAGCCGCCTGCTGCTACTGAACTGAATGTTGGAAATGTTCAGACCGCAAGTGTTCAAACCACTTCCTTCCCACAAGATATCATGGGAACAACTGAAGTTTCTTCTGCAAGTAGACCATCATACCCTGACACTCAGGCAGTAAATGAATATGTGCAGAAACTGTCGGATCATTCAGTAAGAGAAAGCTCCGAGAATGGTGAAAAGCCAGTGCCATCTCAGGTACCTGCTAAATTTTGTAAAGGTGTTTCTGGAGTTGAACCATCTGAGTTTTTCTTGAGAAACTTTAAATACCTAAGGGTTGGTACCATTTAAAATTTTTTTAGTTTTGAGTATGATTCTATCTCATCATGCAAGCCTAGATAAGAAAAACCCTGGATTGATTCAAAATTACTCTTTTTGTTCAAATTCTGGCTCTTTATGATGTTGCAAGATGTTACTCTGGGCTTGTTTTATAAGTAGCAAAATCCCATTTTTCTTGTCCAAGTACTTTCCCCCCCTGGCTAAGGTGGGCTCCCCAAAAAGTTTGATCTAACATGACTGTATATTCACAAAGAATTCTCTGATCTGTACTTGTAGCACTATTCAGGTTCCTTCTTTATCAGGGAAGCTTGCTATGTGGTAGATCCCTTGATTGAGGGCAGACTTAAAATTGACTGGCATTACATATTTGAATTCTTTTCAGTTATATCAGTGGTCCTTACTGGGCATTATTGGACGGAGGCTTTAATTTTTTTTTTTCAACTTGTTTAAACTATTTTTAGTTGGAAAATGTGTAATAAGTGGAGAGAAGCTATTTACTAGGGCCATATAGTAAACTGTGTCTCCCTACTTCAAACAAATTGTTCTAAAGGATACTTGTTTTTTTACTCTTAGTAGAAGGCTTTTGCTTTTCTAAAATAAATGTGAAGAGGAACATCTAATCATATGGACTTCCCTGGCAATTTAGTGATTAAGACTCAAATAAAAGAGCTACCCTGTGGCATTGTTTTCAGGTTTTTGAAACCACCTTGCTTCTTGATTCTTCCTTACTGTTGTTTACTGGCTCAGGATAGAAATGTGGCTTAGAGGTGTTTTCAGAAACAGTCTTTATTTCACAGTCTACTCCCTGAACCTTGTAGATATTTGATTTTTTTTTTTTTTTTTTTAGTTAAGAAGCTGTTTGGAGAAAGGGAAATCTAAACCAAGTGAAAGTAATAATTTAACAGGACTTGCGCACGCTAATAAAAAAGTTAGATTTTGACTTGTCAAAAGTCATTCATCTGATTTGTTAAAGTTGAAGTTAAAAGTTTATTTTGTACTGTTTATTTGATTAATAGATTGTCATCATTGAAATTGCACTTTTCTTTGGACCCAATCATTTGGTTAAACATTTAAAGCGTTGGTTACCTATGCTAGTTTTGACATTGTGTGTTTAACTAAGTGTAACTCACCCATCTTTGTAAAGAGTGTCTCAGTCATACAGCTAACCCTTAGGAATTTATGTAGTCTAGGATAAGTCTTTTCTTCTTCTGGCCAGATGTAACTGAAAGAATATCACATATTTATGAAATAAGCCAAAGTATTTGGTAATGAAGTATATATCTCATTATTGAATTTTACTGACTGGGACTACTAAAATTGTGTCTTTTGTCAGAATTGCTGGGCATGTGTTTTTGTTTTATTTACTTATTTTATGAATTGTTAAATGTAATTAAGTAGAGGGACAAATTAAGACAATAAAGTTTATATAAGGTAGAGTTTTTTTTTTTTTTTAATTTTCCTGAGCCTGATGCTAAGAACTTCCTAAGTTTGTCACCTGTAAATACTATTTAAGCTTCTGTTATGTGCATGCATGCTAATATCACTTCAATCTGTCCGACTCTTTGCGACCCTATGGACTATGGCCTGCCAGGCTCCTCTGTCCATAGCATTCTCCAGGCAAGAAGTACCGGAGTGGGTCGCTGTGCCCTCCTCCAGGGAATCTTCCCGCCCCAGGAATTGAACCTGCGTTTCTTAAGTCTCCTGCATTGGCATTGGCAGGCGGGTTTTTACCAGCTAGCACCACCTGTGAGCGTTTGTAAATAGAGGGTGGAAGTAGCAACACTAGCTTTTCTGAACACGTTATCATGGGAACTGTGTTACCAGGGAAGTGACACACTTTGTATTTAACTTTTTTTATATGGTCTATTTGTTTATTTTGTTGGATATTTTAATTAAAGACTCACACAGAAGTGACTCTTCTTGAATTTAGTATTTAATTCACCAAAATGTGTTGAGTGCCTACTACATGTCAGACACTGTGCAGGGAATAGGCATTATTTCCTGTAAGAAAATCAGAAGCCAGTGTTAAAAAAAAAATTGGGGGTTTGGTTTGCAATTCAGGACAAATGAAGAAATATTAT